>NW_025963780.1:42225271-42610271 GCF_023055435.1 Haliotis rufescens | reverse complement strand
CGATTCCATAAAGGAGCGTCTGATTGGTTGCCTCGAGTATGACGTCACTACCCTGCCAGTGCCACGTGTCGTTATGCGTGGTCACATAGTCAAGAAGCTCTTGGCGGTTTCTTCTCAGTATCCCGAGTTGACTGAAACTGATGGTAGAGGTGCCAAAGATCTTGATGCCCAACAGCTCCCCCATCTTCCCGCAATCCTGGGTGGCCACGCCCATCACGTAGGAGATGGGGTAGAACAGATAGGAACACACCAGCTGAAATGGTATCATATTTATAACGCCGAAAAGCACTTGACATCGCTGTGTCATATCAAACTTTATGTGTGAATGCAAGTACAAAAGAAAAAAACATTTCCTGCAGAAAAATAGCATCCTAAAGCCATCACAGACGGAAGGATTAAATCTTCTCTGTGAGCAGAGCTGACGACAAAGATTTTTCATTCAAAGACAGGTGACGTCGGCACCATTGCAAACGAACTTACCAACGACGCGGTAGACGTTACTCGGTGTCAACAAAGGAGACAAGTAGCACGCTACCACTTTTCAGGAAGGCCATGGTTAGGTGAACATTTGTTGCATTAAACTGTTCATCTGTTAAATGCCATGACTTATCAGAAACCTGTTACGCAGGACTGGTTAAGAAGGTAGTATCCTGCCCATGTGTTGTGACCTGGAACATCCAGATCTTTGAGTAGGTAGTTCCAATGGTTTGCCACTGTCTCCAAATATCACTCTGAGAGACGTTAAAACATGCAAGTATCATGATGAGGCAGCTGCTTTCAATCCAAGCCCTGACACTTTGAGGTCATTATCATTTGTTTCATCCAAGTAGTTTTCCTCCAAATTCAAAATTGTGTTTGGTTTTTATGCATATCATTCATATGTCAACATATCCAACTAAGAACTCGGAGGTCTCCTTCAACAGAGGACTTGAATATATATAACAATGCTTTCCTCTCTGAAGTCGAAGACTATGGTTATATATTCACCCCAAATGAAAGGCTAGAGAATCCTGCCTGTCTTCCGAACCACTCCAGGGTCTTGTCAACAAACCTCAACATGGCGACGAAGGCGATCATGCTCGCGATAATGTTGGCAATGATTTTGACAGCCTCAACGGCACCGCTGGACAGAGCGGAGAGGATGTTACGATGCTTTCTGGAAGACAATGTTCTCAGTATAACACGTCCCATTTTAATTCTGGAAACCCAATAGTCCAGAAACTCTACGGTCTTTACCCAGTCTCGGTCAAAGGTATTTAATAAATTAAACATGCTGTTTTCATGGGAACATAACAAGGAAGAAAAAAAGAAAAAAATGTTCAAAACTCAATATTTACACTATGTCGCCCATGGGCGAAAATATATGTTCCTTTACTTAAAACTCATGTTTTTGTTTCGCAAATACATAAATGTATTTCTTTCAAGTATCATGACAATATTCAATGTTAAGAAAAGCTACAAAATTCTTCCTATAATCCTATGAAATATTTGCTAAAAGCAGAGTCCATTGTACTATTCAGACATGTGTCTCATAACATGTGTTTATGAATCACTATCATATAGTGATAATGTCAGGTGTTCTCGAAAAGGGTAAGCGTGTGGTGCTCCAATAGTCGCACCCGCTACTCACACTGTTTGTAAGTGTTTGGGGTGAACACATAGTTCAGAAAGAGTACCTGTAGAATTAATTAGGCAATGCCCATCATTTCCTGAACCTGGTCATCACCTGAGGCAGTGTATCTGGTTGTACAGACACAAGAGGGTCTTTCAAACCAGTGAAGTTGGAGTTCTGACCTCGCCACGCTGTCGACTGAGCCACAGTCTGTATTTAGTTTTATAATGTAAGATTTCTTGTAAATATCTATCAATTGTGGGAAATCGTCCAGCGAACCGTAGCGTGAGATTGAAAAACCAAGGGATTGTAAAGCAAGTGAAATGAGAACCGCACTGTGTAAACTACATTCAACGTAACATAGCGTGTGTATGCAATACTGAATGACGAAGAATAAATCTAGCGCAAAGATGACAAACAAACAAACATAAACCAGTAACATTATCTGTCATCTTAAACATTCCAGATATTTGAGCTGAAACTTCAGACTGAACAATGTTCGTATTTGTTGGTCAAATCAAAGTTCAAGGGTAAAGATACCCTTGCCCGCAGTCTATCTCAATCCCTTAACCAATTCATTCACTCCAGTAGCTTACTCTAGTCCCAGTTCCATCTTCACTCCATCTCTGAAGTACGACTTCTTTGTTTCTGGACACATGAGTTTGGTGATGGCGAGAGCGGCGGGGGCAGACATCACAGCAGCGGACAACAGATGGTTGGCGGGAACCTGCACGTGCGACACGTGTATCCTAACTAAAAGTCTTACAACATGCACGATCTGGCCTGCATTACTTCAGGCTCTCAAGAAGCGTTATAGCAATCATGTAACGTTTTCCTCAATCAGTGCAAATATATCATTGTGAATTAATAGGAAGACACACATAATTATACAAGCCATAATCCATAATCATATGAAATATGTCCGATTCCGACTGTATCATATGCATGTGTTCATGAACCACTGTCAATTAGTGGTGATACCAGGTGTTCGCAAAAGGGGGAGCGTATCCTGCCCCATTGGAGGAACCCGTATTAAACACATGCAAAGGCAAGTCAATTGTTCATCTATAAAAACACACGGAGAACATAACGTACAAATAAAAATAGGGAATTGCATCGGACATCATTCTGTCACTCATGCGCCGCATTTGGACATGTTCTCCATGGAAATGAAACGTCAACTGGGGCATTTTATCATTGAAAAATTTACTGAGTTTAGCTGATTGAAAATAATTATGGTGACATGAACAAGTACTCACTCCGAGTTGTATGTATGACCCCAAGATGCCGCCACTGACGCTGGCGAAACCACACGTCATGATGGCATGAAGTTCTGATTCCGTCACATGCTTCAAATACGGTCGGACCAAGAGAGGCACTTCAGCCTACAAAAAGCGTAGTTACATTGGCATATGATGTCACACTCAAAGCATGGTATCCCTCTATGGAATACTGGACAGAACACAACTGTGATTTATTATTTCATCTTTTTACACGTACATACGATTAAGTTTTACATAATCACATGTGTTCCATATATATATATATATATATATATATATATATATATATATATATATATATTTATAAAGAATATACATGAAAAGTGGTTGAATGTTGCTTTGAACAGTACTTCAGTTATATTACAGCTTGTCAGCTTCATGTAGAAGAAAATCTAAAAGTGATGCGGTCTTGTCACTTTTGGTAAACGTATTGTATTAAAAAAGAAAAATCATAATCAGAGCACATCTGGGATTCGAACTAAATAGCAAAGGATAATGGCACACATCAGGGACGCAACTCTGCACAGTCAATTTTGGTTCAATTTGGGTGTGACTGGCCGCCTATGAGCCATAAACATTAGAAATTTTGAAAATATTTCCCCCTACCAGGCCTATGAAGATGTTCGCCGAGGCTACCACAGACTCGATGGGCCCACAGTCCAGACAGAAGGACAGGAAGGACCCGAGTTTATTCATGATCGCCTGAAGCACACCCATGTGGTACAACACGGATATCGAGGCGTTGAAAAACAACACCCCTGGCATCACCTACAACATGAAGACGATGGAGTTAAAGAGAAGCAGCAAATAAAATGTGAACTTAAGCGGTAAAAACGTTCACTTAAGTATGTGTCTTGTACATGTAGCATATCATTCACTGGAAACACATTTAACGGTAGTTATGTTGACAAGGTATCAAACATACTCACAGCTTCACACTGCTTCTTCGCTTGCTTATTTCAACTTCAAAAGGAAATATACACACCTAAGCTTACATCTGACATTGCATGTAGTTGTGAAGGTAACGTTCAATGACACTGAACAGAACACAATCAGTCAGACCTTTCCTGGCAGGATCATGGTTGTTCTTTTGTAAGCATGAAGAGGTTTTAGCTATCACTGATTTTAGGGGTTTGTTCTTTGGACCATTTGCAACAAAATATAGTCAGACCCACATTATTTTGAAACTTTGGACACAGGACATTTTGACACGAAACTCTAGATTCTAACAACAAAGTCAAGTTAAGACACTGTTTATCCGGCCGTTATTTCATGAAGCAAATAAAAGTGTTTCTTGTACTCACAGCAAAAGCTATCCTGTGATCCCGGAAGGACTTCCCGAACACAAACTCTGCTCCAGCATTAGCGTGGTTTATGAATTCCTCCACACGGTGTCCAATCCACTCAAACACCCCATACCCCCAGGGCGTCCGTAGAATAAGCAGGGCGAACACAAACTGAACCGCAATACCCCAGAACACGGGGTGCCAGTTCACCTGAAGACGAGAATGTGTGGAGCGAAAGGTTTGCATAAGACTATCGTAATTGATAAATGGAGTCACAGAATACAATACAAAGTAATATAGTGAGACCGGATCATTACATCCTTATAGGCGTTACATTCAATGATACTTGCAAATAAAGCCACACAGCTCTTTCCATATTCATAAGACACCTCGTCTAAAAGATGTTGATTTTACGATTCCGACTTTAAAGCAAAGTAGTGATGATACCAGGCATTCGTTAAAAGGTGAGTGTAAAAGGTGGCACCCATCACAAACACATGCAAAGGCAAGTCAATTGTTCACCTGAGAACAACAAGGGAACATATGGTACAAGTCAAACTAGGGAATTGCAACAGGCATATTTTTGTCACTGATGAATAAAATGTGACAATGTAAACACGAATGTACCCACAAGCAGGGCACAATGAATGTTAGCATGCCTTTTGTCATCCATGTACCATTGTATAAGGTAACCATATTATGAGGAGTGGATGTTTTGTGTCGGGAGCCATAATGGTGAGACAATACAAATATGCAGCCCACAAAGACATAATCAGGACGGGGAGATCACTCAGACTGGTTTCTAATGATCTCAGCACAATCTATTAATGTCATTCGAATGTTATGGAATTTGCATAGACACATTACTACACACCTTGGCGGGATTGGTGGAGAAGACAAACCCAAGACACATAAAGATTCCTACGCCCAGAAGTGCCTGGATATTCTGGGGGTTGTACCTGACCACGTCCAGTCCTATGTACACAGCCACCCCGGCGCTCACCAGCAGGTACAGGCCCCTGTGAAGACATAGACAGAGGGTTGCTCTGACCAGCGCACTGATACCCCATGCCAATAAAGAGGAATGGAGTTTCTTCTGTGAATTGAAGCAACTGGGGATGGTGTGTTTTTTACAGTAACCGATATTCGAAAGTATAGAAGCGATTAGTTCGAATAGGAGTCTCACCAACTCACAGGTGCTCTTGGAAACAGAGAGCGTAAGACACAGAGAGATAGACCATCATACTGTTGGTGGTGGAATGGGGTTTAACGTCGAGTCCAAGATTATTGCACTTATATAGCGACGTGCATGTACGTGTGTGTGTTTGTGTGGCTGCTTGTACTAGTCCGGACTGATGCCGATTTATAGTGCTAGCCCACTGAGATACCATGCCGCAGTTAACACGAATACCCCACTCAGACACAGTATACTAACTCCGAGCCGACCAGTCCTTGTTTTAGCCCCTTAATGCCGAGCGCCAGACAGGGTAACAACAAGTACCATCTTTTAACGTCTTTTGGTATGACGCGGCCGGGGATCGAATCCCGGACCTTCCGCTCTCCGGGCGGACGCTCTACCACTAGACCACGGAGGCGGTCCCATCATACTGTTACCTCATGGAGACGTTCTTCTATGAATTAATATTACCAGGACAATTGTGTTTTCTTACAGTATCAGACATTCGACGTGTACCAACTCACAGATGCTCTGGGACATAGAGAGCGTCACACCTGTGGTCAGGGGCTGGATGTCACACTGACCAGGACATGTTGAGTAATTCCATGCATAAATGAATATTTGACATTCATTCTGATACCCAATTGATCTTAATACCTTCTGATCCATCGTCGCACTGTGAGTGCCTTCTTCCTTCCTTCCAAAACTGACGTACATCGTCCAAGGCAGGTGAATTTGCACATGTCTTTGGTTGTTTTGTTCACCATGTACAGAGCTCCAAATACTGTTCCAACCATCAGACGAATGGACCCTTCGTCTCCAAATCTGCGTTTTGTGAACAATCGAGGTAATTATGCTAGGGAAATGTGAAGTAGGTGATACTGAATGTGCTGCTGCATTTGCAGCAGCAATATAACACTTAGTGTGAAATGATTTATTGATGTATATAATTAAAACAGACTCTATCCAGATTATGTTTCGAATTTCTAACAAGGCTTCAATATCAGATGAACAATGTCACTGCATCTATAGGGAACCACCGTCTATTCTTTGGGGCATGGGACGAAATTTGCTCTAAAAAGCTGATTATGAAATCCTCTTGACTCAGCTTTAGTCAAAAGCATAAAATGTACACTTGGAAACATGAAATCAATTCGCACCTGTCCTCTTTTCAAACAAATCAAATTGAATGATTTCAGTTTCCTTATAAAACGTTATGGTTATTGTGACACTACTTTTACTGCCATAAATGCAATAATAGCAAATTGAAAGAACAGTTGTAAAGATGCGATAATAGGAGCAGCAGTACATATAAAGAGTGCTCCTACCATGTGCAAATCAGTCACGTGTTATACGAGTCAGAGGCCTCACATCAGAGGCAAGTTCATCAATTCATGATCAGTTGTGAGTGTTTCCACAAACAATGTGGAACTTGAGTCAACAACTGAAGCAGAATAGTTCCATCAAGGTTGTTGGGAGACTTAGAACACACGGTAGACATCTGTCCATTCCAACCCAGACATGTAAGAGTGGTGACAGATCACGTGTCCTGCCTTGGATGTCTCAAGTGTTGTTTGCACCAATGGAGATGTCGATGTTGATGTTAAGCCATCAGGAATGACCGTCTGTCTACGCGCCTAGCATATGATGTTCCTGTTGACTTTGAATTGACATGTGATGTCGCGTAACGTGGTATGGAATTCAAGTATCCCTATAGCTGGCCACCTGTTATTGCCATATAGTCGTGACATGGTGACTCTCAAGTGATCCAAGTCCGAAGATTTCTTAGATTGGCAATAAATATGCAATAGCAGACATTCGTCTGGTTTACTTTTCATAAATATTTTCCCTGGTTCAAATCCATAATTTTTCATGAAAGTTTTACGCAAATTCACTTCATAATTACATTTGACTTTGAGAATACAAATCACTGGTTTGACTTGTGCAGACTTGACTATAATGTGCCACTATCATTTGGCTGGAATATTGCTAAGTGTGGCATTACACCAGAAACAAACAAAACAAAGAACTTACTTGTAGTACATACAATACCCGAAGTAGGCGAGGTAAAGCAGCAACAGCAGTCCTTTGACAACAGCAACCATTTTACCCTTGTGCTTTTCAATGAATCTGCTGACTGAATTCTGTAAACGCATGATCGCAGAGCTCCAGCAGTTGTCTTCAAAGTCTAGTGTGTTATCTGTGTCCATGCCAATCCCAACATCCTTCACTGTTACAGGTGCGCTGTCATTTCCTGGATCAGTTGAGTCCGTCATCTTGCCAGGTGTTACCTTCGTGGAGATGAGGGAGCTACAAGTAATACAACTGACAATACCCTCTCTAAAATCACAATACAGTAAACTACGTTTGTAACGAACACGCTTAAAACGAACAGACCGATATAACTTACATATTTTTAGTCCCGTTCATGAGTTGTATATATGTTGTATATATGTTTATAACGATCTCCGGATATTACGAACTTCTAGTGGTCCCTTTGAGTTTGTTATAACCGTAATTATAAGAAATCTCTGCTAAAAGCATGGCACTTCAATTTAAACGTCAACCTGGCGACGAAGGCGATCATGCTCGTTATAATGTTGGCGGTGATCTTGATGGCCTCAACGGCACAGCTGGACAGAGCGAAGAGGATATTACGATGCTTTCTGGGAGACATCGTTCTCAGTATTCAATTTTTTAATGAAAGCTACAAAAGCCTTTCCATGATCCTGTGAAACCATTGCTAACAGCAGAGTCCAGTGTACGATTCCGACTATATCATAAAGATGTGTTAATAACTCACTATCAAATAGTTATTATGTCAGATGTTCGCGAAAAGGTGAGCGTACCGTGCCCACCGATGAAATCCATCATAAACACATGCACAGGCAAGTTAACAAACACGGGGACATACGGTTAAGACAGAAAATGGAATTGCATCAGACACTGGTCACTGATGCGTCACATCTGGGAATATCCTCCGCATGTACATGTCAACCACAAAATATTTTGAAGACGTTACTGAGGTCTTGAATGTTGTAACCTTGGCCAAACATCTTCTGATCAAGAGTCGTATGACTCTCTTTGAAATCTTGGTAGAAAGAACATGCTCGATTGTATCTCAAAAGTTGTGAAATGTAAACACAAAAGGCTGGAGCTGCTGGAATATTGCTCGACATGAAGGGAAAGTTGACAATTGGAAAGATGAAGTCAATCCTCTTGTCATACAGTCTTGTGGAGAGTGTTTTGTCTCGTGAAGGTATTTTGGCACTTTCTGAATCCTTATGCATAGTACTAAATATGAAACAGATGAGGCGGTCTCACTCGTCTCTTTTATTCCTAGTTCGGGTAGGTAAACAAGTGAAAGGGAATTGGATATTTGATGGTTTTTGTACGATATCAAATCATCGACATACCGGAAGCTTATGTTAAACTTCTCGGCCAAATTATCTTGTTTTGACTTTGCCAATTTGATCGGAAATTCCGATTCCAACCATAAAGAAACAGCAAGAAGGGGAGCACAGGTGGTGCCCATGGGGATGCCTCCTTCTTACCTCAATGTCTTACCCCCAAGGGGCGGTCGGGTAGCCTAGTGGTTAAAGCGTTCGCTCGTCACGCCGAAGACCCGGGTTCGATTCCAGACATGGGTACAATGTGTGAAGCCCATTTCTGATGTCCCCCGCCGTGATATTGCTGGAATATTGCCAAAAGCGGCGTAAAACCATACTCACTCACTCACTCTTACCCCCATTTTTTTACGTAGATGTTATCAATGAGGAAGTCCAGCATTTCACATATGTTTTTCTCAGTAAACATGGCATTTGCTTTCATTTACACAAATTGTACAAATTGGAAAGATTACTGATTACGACGGTTAGCCATCCTGACATCTATGGAAAATGACATTGACACGTTAATAGGATGCGAACATAAAGAGATCATACTGTGTTGTCACAGACATCGTGTACGGCTGTATGTTACATAACATCGGACGTGTGCAAGTGCAAGTGGCGACATGGGTTTACCTCAAAATACATATTCATTAGAACTTATTGGTGGTTCAATGAGAGAACATCACCGTGTGCGTGCATGCGATTCACTATGCTGGACATTGCTAACCAGATCCACTTGTCCTTTGTAAATTAAAGGGACCGACCATTTGATAGTCCGGGGGAGCAGGCCTGGGATTTTGTATGGAGATTAAATATGTTTTCAGCAACAACTACAAAACCAATTATTTAAAACTATAAGCCTGAAGAAAAACACCTTCCAACAATGAAAGTTTTGTGGCAGAAAATTTCTTTTTTGTCAACAGTCTGAAGCATAATTATTTATTTCAAGAATTTTCAGGGACAATAATTATTTTTTATTAAAATCTCTGCCCCAACGTCTCAATTGCATTAAATGTCTTAATAGATCAGTGTTCTCAGTGATACCGTCCCTGCATTCATTAGACAAATGTTGTTTTTGGTTCTCTGTTATATAGAGTAACGGGTGGTCCAGTCGTCTAAGGCGCCGCGACTCGCTGTGCAGAGTTGCGTCCCTTGGGCACGCAAGAAACCTATGATTGTGGGTTCGAATCCCTGTTCGCCCCGATTATGTTTCTAGGTTTGTCAGCGCCATACCCGTGCTCGTGGGAGACTTGCATCACTTCGGGCTTACCTCCCACATTAAGCTGACTCGCCGCGATATAACGTGAATACTGTGAAAAGCGGCGTTTAACCCAACTCACTCACTATAGTGTAAAACCATTGTCAGCTTTTCAGTGTAAGTTGTTGCGGTACTCTCAGTTTCTGTGATGCAACCAACATGTTCGTACTATGCTAATCCGTCTTCTTCACGTGTAGAGCTATCATGGGGTAATGTTACCATCCATATTCATCAGAGTCAGAGGTGTTCCTTGTGTACAACATTATGGTATACATAACACGTTAAACCCGGTCAGCCAGTCCGGGATTAAACATGTATATCGTTTAGCAGCCTTCTAAAGGCAGACCCCGTTTTCCTTTGAATGGACTTCATATATTCCACAGTTTGTGAGTAAATAAAACAATAAGATTCAATATCTATCTCGGTTTTCTGAAAAAAATAATAACATACGTATTGTGATATTAATTTTTTTTCACCTACTCAGTTACCCTGTAGGAAAGAAGAACACATTTGAAGTGGGGGGAAAAGGAGGAACAAATAGGTCTCGTGATCGTTGTCCTCTCGACAAATAACACCAGCATTTTAAAACCCTCAAAGCATTGGTTTAAATACGAACTCTCCATACCCTCGAAACAGCAGCAGCTCTAAGTCCCGCGGACATGTACAGTCAGTAAGTATATATATCACTACTGCTGCCTCGACACACACAATTGTTATGTCTCTCAGTGCTATTTATCATCATCGACTTGACAATGTACATGTACAGGGCGGTCGGGTAGCCTAGCGGTTAAAGCGTTCGCTCGTCACGCCGAAGACCCGGGTTCGATTCCCGACATGGGTACAATGTGTGAAGCCCATTTCTGGTGTCCCCCGCCGTGATATTGCTGGATTATTGCTAAAAGCGGCGTTAAACCATACTCACTCACTCACTATAAATGTGCGCTTGAACATATCATTATTAACAAACTTGAAATTCAAAGTCAAGCCTATCCGGCCACTGTTGAAATGATATACAGATCCCAACATTAAGAAACAAATGACACGAGAGAGAGAGAGACAAGACACAGTGGCGTTTAATGTCCTACCTGGCCGCGTCCCCCAGCTTGTACTGTTGAGCAGCCTGAACATATTTATGATGCGCCTACTTGAGCTGTCAGTAAACTGCAAGCATGCATCTGGCCCACTGTGCTCAATACATATTTTACATACCTCTAATGACGTCATCCCATTGATTTGACGGATTCTTTTGTTCGTAGAATAATTTTCTACAGAATATCACTCTGTCCAGGGGATATTCTACAGAAAGTCACTCTGTCCCAGAGATTTTGCATTTAACACAATCCAGGTAATACACATTACAAGTATACCTTGCGGAAATGTGCGATGATGTAAACTCAAAACTATTACTTATATTTCGGTGAGTGAGTGAGTGAGTGAGTGAGTGAGTGAGTGAGTGAGTGAGCCACTACAGAGGGGCTGTAAAACACAATACATTTAAGAATCTATATTTCAAGTACATGTACGCCAGCAAGATTTGTTTGTGTCCGTTTCCTGGTTCATGGAAACTATGTTTGGAACATAACATTCACGATAAGGTTAGGTATCTTTTATTGTTTCTGGTCCTTCTTCCATTCAGACGGTTGGATATGACATTGTAAATTTTGGGGCCGCGTGATATTCTTTCTTTCTCGAGTTTCACATTTTCAACCAAACCCTCGAAGACGTGTTATGTTCTTTACGTACCAACAATCACTTGTGAAGATCCGGATAAGAACCAATGCTTGCCATAATTGGCCGTATGCTTGTTGTGAGGGGCGACTGAAGGATTGGGTGATCAGGCTCGCTGACTTGGTTGATGCATGTCATCGTATCTCATTTGCGTGGATCGATGCTCATGATATCAGTCACTGGGTTGTCTGGTTCACACTCGATTATTTACGGATGGAGTTTGTCGCCTCTTACGACAAGCGTGGGTTGCTTAAGACCTAACCCGGAATATTCATGGGATGTCAGTCAAATGTCATGACAGTGGACATAGAGCGGCTGGCGTTATTGGAGTAGATGCTAGCTACTTGGAACTAGTAGTTTAACCCTGTGTCTGACCACTTTGAGTGAGTGAGTGAGTGAGCTGTGTTTAACGCCCCTTTGAAGAGTATTCCAGTTACATCACGGCGTGTGAGAAAGTCCGACGTGATGCAGGTCTCAGACGTTAACCACTTTGCGGTGTCTTGGACGACGTGCCTTAGACGACGTGGCCACCGTGCCCCTTGATCACGGTGAATTTCAAGTACAAAGTTGTCACACTCCCCATGGTTCTCGGTGCCTATGGTTTGTACCCGTGCCAATCTGTACCCGTGTTTGCTGCCAGGAATACAGCCATTCTAACAATGTCGGTAATGCAGAAGGCTGCAGTGTTGGGGAGTCTTCACATTCTCCGAAACGTTCTGGGTGGGTTTGACTGGGCAGCGCTTCCTGAGAGAAGTCCCATTCGCTGACTGGGCTTCCTTTAGAGGGGGCATGGGGCCTGAACTGATGATGAGCCTAACCAGCCCTACCGTGCCAGGATCACCCAAACCCTCTTCGCTGCATTTTCTATTTTGATCGGTACATAATAATAATAATAATAATAATAATAATAATAATAATAAACCCTTTATATTATATTTAAAGGAAATGATACTTACTTTCTTTTTTTCCGTGTTCAAAAAGTAAGGACACTTTGTAGTAATATCAAACAAACTTACAAGGTATATATCCTTATATATCAAAAACTATCTCAGTTACCCGCAGCTGTTTTCTCTGTTCTATTATTATGTTCTAAACAATACAAGGAATGTAAACTTTAGTAGTATTCTGAACACTTACAGAAACAAGGAAAACGCAAGGCATGTCACGAAAATTAGTTTTTAAATGACGAAGACGCTTACTCGTTGCGCAAGCAGGTGAAATATACATTTCCCTGTTAGAACGTTCGGGGTACAGCCAAGATGAATGTGGTACATTGACCTCCAAACGTGAGAGTGCAATATTTACTCATCGCTACCGATATCCTCTCGAGGTATAAGTGTTGTCCAAATACCCAACAGAAAGCCTGCATATATCACTGAGGAGTAAACAATGTTCCAAGGGGGTCGCATTCCGATTATAATTCATGTAAACAAGGAATTTGCTGGAATGCCTAAATATTAGGTGATTTGTCAAAACATGAAGTTGACTGTGACTCAAAACGAAGATATACTCCCATAAAAGTAGGTGATGATATGATGTAAATGTTAATACCAAGTATTAGAATAAAGTTAAGTGTTAACGACAAACATCCTATGCAAGGACTTATATGTCTGTGAAGCTTAACACCAAAACACATCCGGTAGTTTGCACGTGCCGCAGACGGTAGCGCCAGGCACGTGTATAGGGTGGCATCCCTGATTTTGACACTTTCAAGGAAGGTCGATTAAAACCATTACTTCTGTCAATCTGGCTGCTTATCACACAGTTGTGATTTACTTGATTTCATTCATTGTTTGTGCATGAACTAGCGACGCGGCGTCTACAACGCGTGGAGCGTCAAGGGACTATTGGCATGCTGGAAACGGGCAGAAGTCAGTACGTTCAATGCTTCACAGCCTGTGATTAGTTATCTATGGAACGGGTACCCACAGCTCCAAAATGTTGACGGCCGACCCCGTTGAGGGCGTCCCAAACAAGGCTGAAGGAAATCCAGCTCAAACTGGGAATAAAATTGCTGCAAACGCATCAGGCTATAGCTACTGGAGTAAAAGTTTCGGGTCAGACGATTAGAACTCGACTACATGCAGTTCACTTCCATGATTACCGGCCACGGGTTGAGCAGCCTCTTACAAACGGTCATATTACCAGCATTGAGACAGATTATAAGAAGGCTAGAAAGAATAAGACGGGAAAATATTTTCGTCGACGACCTACAGTACATAATCTGAATAATGTCAAAATAACAAACGCAAAGGCACGGTAGGTACATTGTAACAAACATTATACCTATCGTAGAGAAGTTTGTATCTAAGATCAATTTCCAAACTCGGATTTGAAATGATACAAAAAGTCAAAGGTACGGGTTCAAATCTGCTGTTAATGATCTAAGAGATGGTGGTCAATTGCTTAGTGACGAAACTGACATTAGAAATAAACTGTGCGAAACTTGGGCTAAACATTCGTCATCCTGTAATTATGTACCAAACTTCCAAAACTACAAACAGCATCAAGAGAAGAAAACAAGAAAAGATCATTCTGATTATGTTGAAGACGATAACGAAATATTCACAATTCAGGGGCTCCATACTGCACTTGTAACAAGCCCAGGACACATAACATCATTTATAAACTCCTGAAACCATAGCCTGAATCATGTATGGAAGCACTTCTTCGTATTGTTGATGACATATGGACTTCAGGAAATGTTCCTTCTCCGTGGCATACTGTCATTGTGGCCGATTCACCAAAGCCTGGCCGGGATCATTCCCATCCTTCTAATTGTCGACCTGTATCATTAACTAGCTGTGTCTGGATGCAGATCACGTAAATCAATGAATCAACTACTTATTTAAGTTAAAAGGAGATTGAACAGGGAATGGAATGGAATGTATGGTAAATAATAAATTCGTTTTGCACTTGGAAACTAACAATATAATCACTCTTATTCAGTGTGGTTCTGAAAAACACAAGTACTATCGATCATTTAGTACGTATTAACTAATCCATAAAAAAAATCATTGTAAACAAACATAATTTATTGTTACTTCGAAAAAACGTGTGATACCACATGGAAGCATTGTATTTTTAAAGATGAATGTGTTTTTGGTCTCAGTCGATAAAAGACAGACAATTTCAGGTTCGTGCGGACTCTACCCTGTCTGATTATTACAATCAGGATCAGGGTGTCCCACAAGGCAATATGCTGTCTGTCACATTGTTTACTATCAACATTAACACCTTGTAAATTGTTTTTAATGACTCAATTGATTGGTCATTATTTGCAGATGGTTTTAGCATTTTGTGTCGTGGCAAACTTATGTGCACAGTTGAAAGAAAATAACAGTTAAGCCTAAATATAATTCAGAATTGGTCTGTTCAAAATGGTTGTATTCGTTTTCGTCGAAGGTATTTCTTGATGGTACTCTCATTAAAGCTGTATAGAAGTCCAATTATTTTGTTTGTGACCAACATTTTGCCTGAAGAATAAATGCCTGAAGGTTATGGACTTGTTTCAAGAGTCATGTCAAATTAAACGATCATTTATTCGCTCACAATAATAATGGCTCGATTGTTTATGGTGGAGCCTGAATGTGTAATTTAGATGAATGAGATACAATACACCACCAACGCCTGACACAGTGTCTTGGCGCCTTTAGAACATTTATTGACAGCCTTTATGTGGGAGCTGATGAACCTTCTCTCCAGCAACGTTGTATCAAGTTGTCTCTTCAATACATTACAATGATAATAAATAAAGCGACAAAATCCTCTCCATATCTAATAGAAATCTCAGCATGAAGCAGAGTCGATTGTACGATTCCGACTTTATCATGAACATGTGTTTATGAATCCCTATCAAATAGTAATGACACCAGGTGTTCGCGAAAAGGTGAGCGTATCCGCCACATGTTTACCATAATACGTTTTGAAAGCTTTACTAATGCCTTGAATCATTTGGTAGACCTTGATCAAACAACGTTCAGCAAGAGTCGTATAAGGCTCTTTGAAATAAGGGTAGAAAGAGCATACTCGATTGTACCTCAACAGTTGTGAAATGTAAACACCAGAGACTGGACATTGAGAACTATTGCTCAGTATAAATGGAAAGTTGACTGTTGGAAAGTTGAAGTCATCCCTCTGTCATATGGTAATGTGAATCTGAATCTTTATGCATAGATCTAAATATGAAACAGATGAGGCGGTCTCATTGGTCTCCTATATTTCTAGTTCAGGTGGGTAAATCTGTGGAAGGGAAATGGCTATTTGATTGTTATTGAATGATATCTGATCATCGATATACCTGAAGCTTAAGTTAAACTTCTTGCCAATCCGAACAAAAATTCGATTGATAAGCAACAGAGGGGAGCACATTTGGCGCCCATTTATCCGACTAACGGGATCGGGGGGTCTGTGTGGCTGACTTTGTGGATGCATGCCATCGTATTCAAATTGCGTTGATCGATGCTCATGACATCAATCATTAGATTGTCTGGTCCAGACTCGATTATTTGCGGCATAAAACAACAAATAAGCCATCTAGCCCCCTCTTTACAATATTTTACCTGGAGACAAAGTCCCCATTTGATAGAGTTATGTTCCCCTATTGCCGGGAGAAGGACCCTGACAACATCGGATTGGTATTGCTACGTGTCGAATTGAAATTAAAACAATTAGTTAACCTAGAATATGTACGCAAACGAATTCAGTTTGTTACCCTGTCTGGCGCTCGGCATTAAGGGGCTAAAACAAGGACTGGTCGGCTCGGAGTCAGTATACTGTGTCTGAGTGGGGTATTCATGTTAAACTGCGGCATGGTATCTCAGTGAGCTAGCACTATAAATCGGCATCAGTCCGGACTAGTAAAAGCAGCCACACAAACACACACGTACATGCACGTCGCTATATAAGTACAATTATCTTTGACGCGACGTTAAACCCAATTTCACCTCACCTTATACAATTAACTAGGTTTACAAACCAATGCAAACTGCTGCAAAGTAATACAATACAAAAACTACAATAGCAGTGACAATAGCAATTAAGTCAGCGATAATAATATTCAATAAATAATAGTCCAAAACTAACAATCAGACTGACGTGTTACCACATCTGAGATGTGCTCTTTTTCTTGGTCTGTCAACAGTGATAAATCTACCTCAACCACAACAATTTTAATAGGGCAGCCTACATTTTAAGCAACCTAACCTACATCTAGTCGGTGTTGACATAACGCCTGCTTCGTGTTCCCCAGTCACGACTAGTAATACATCGTTGCTAGTGCAATTTTCAACGACAGTACAATTACAGAGGCAGTATTCACAGCAAACAAGAAAACGTTTTTTTCCGTATATGGGCTTTGGATGAAAAAAACACACGTTTTTATGCGTTCTATTAAACCATTCATTTTCGTCCAAATACCGTCGTTATGATTATAAGGGAAGGGAGTTCGTCCGTCGGTCCGTTTCTCAAAGGTGACAAATTTTCTCAAAAACTATTTTCGTGAAACAAGTCTAGACTTTGCACAGGTTCTAAATCTCTTTCTCAGCTCCTTTTCAATTTAAATGAAGTTGATTATTTCCATCTAAATTCTATATTTTCAGAGACTAGACGTTAGACTAAGCATTCAGAAGTGATCTAACTTCATAATTTGGCGGAGCCCAGTCGTCTAAGGCGCCGCGATTTGCTGTGCAGGGTTGCGTCCCTTAGGCACGCCAGAAACTTATGAATCCCGGTTCGCCCCGATTATGTTTCTAGGTTTGTCAGCACCATACCCGTGCTCGTGGGTTTCACCGAAGTGGTAAACGTCTGAGACCTGCATCACTTCGGGCTTTCCTCCCACATTAAGCTGACACGCCGTGATATAACTGGAATACTGTTAAAAGCGGCGTTAAACCCAACTCACTCACTCACTCACTCGTTCATTCATAAATTGGCATTAGACTGAAAGTCAACTTATTCGTTGCGACCAGAATAGTTCAGTCAATCTTCGGTTGGACCTCCAATTAATTCCAACAGTAACAATTTCTGATAAAATTCAATCAGAAAATATGTAATTTACACATACATGTACTAGCAGTCAAAAAAACCTAATGAGGGGAACATACTGAATTGTCCGATTAAAGTGTGAAATTTTATGTTGAAAACGTATGGGTCGCCGCACAGGTAAAGGGAGATAAATCCTTACGATGTGAAGCTGACGAAATGTGTTTACCTTGTGATTCGGAACTAATTATTTGTAACAAATGTTGTTTTCAATATGGTGGCAGATTTATAATATGATATCAATTTCAAAGCAAACAAAAACTAAACATAACATGAAACAAACACGTGTTTGTTCATGTTTCTGTATGTATGATTATGCCACGTGTTACGTGATACGAATCATACGGTAGCTTACTACTGCAAACGGTTTTTACAAGCTAAATTTGAGTATATGTATAGCTTAAGAAATTGATATATATTAAGTTATTGCTTTCCAACCGCGATATTCAACGGAATATCTTATTATAGGTAAACTTTTCGTTAAATTCTCAATGAAAGAATAATTAAACACTGTGAAAACAATAAAATACTTGATAATTGCCAATCAGGATTTACAAAGGGATTCAGAACATCTGACAATATCTTCACACAAAAAAACATAATTGACAGCTCCAAAACCAAGAAAAAGGAACTCTATGCCTGCTTTGTCGTGTATTTGAGACTTGTGTGTCAAGCCGCTCCATGGGGTGTCTAGGGACACAATTAGCAGGTGGATAAAAACCGGATTGGATCGCGCAAGTATTGATACTACCTTGTATGGGTCCCATTGTATCATGGCCGGAAGTGTCTCTGCAGCCCACGGAGTCCACGTACCTCTTGATTACCTCGGAGTCATCATTGACCAAAACCTGACCATGGATTGTCAAGTAAACAATATCTGCAAAAGTTGCTACTTCCACATTCGAAATATCAGTCAGATAAGACCCATGTTGACATACGTTGCGGCGCTGAAGAAATGGACTTTATTATTATTATTATTATTATATTCTTGATAAAGCAGCATGGTCATCTGCCAAGACTGCCGCAAAATATTATCACCATTGACATGATTGAGAAATCCACCTATGCAACACTGTGTTGTCAGTTTGGTAATGAAGGTTATCTTAAAGTGTCATATGATCTTGTACGAGCCCCTTTGCTGCACATTGCTGTTCGATTGCGTGAATAATTCAACACACTGAATAACATTGTGACGTCTTCTCAGGTACTGTGAACAATGATTTACTCTTATTGTTTGATGATTTGATGATTATGATTTTTAAATAGTTCATCATTTCTGTTGTTGAGTTGGGAACGCGCTTAACCCACACGTGTCATGGGTGGGCAATGTGTGTGCAGCGTGTGTTCAAAGCAAACCGGGTTTCAGTTTTATTTAACAAATTGATCAAATGAATTGTGAGTTAAAACCAAACAATGAGATGTGAATCTCAGTCATGAGCGGCCATTGACCTGTGTCCACCAGACAATAAGAAGGGGTCGTCTCGTCAATGGGACCCAATCCTGAATAAGAAGGGGTCGTCTCCAAAGCCAATAGGAAATAATTCAGGGTTCACCAAATTAGAGGTGTTATTACATAGCCAACATGAGCGTATACATTGATGTACACCACAATTTATTTTCATTATTTTTTATTACAAGATCCATATTCAAATACGACTCCACACCTGTCGCCTCCGTCTCACTAGCCCCCTGTTGTTACAAGACATAATTGAGTACCAGTAGCCACACCCACACCACCCCACCCACCAGACAATCCGATGATTGATATGAGCATCGATCTACCCAATTGGGATACGATGACATGCATCAACCAAGTCAGATAACCTGACCACACGATCCCGTTAGTCGCCTCTTACGACAAGCATGGGTTGCTGAAGACATATTCTACCCAGGATCTTCTCGGGTCTATTTACCATGGTCGAACTTCGAGAGGTAGCATAAATTGTTGTATCAAACTTCTCTGTTGATAAAAACATCCGAGTTTTTTGTTGGATATGATGTTATACGAATGGTATTTATGAAAACAAAACAAACAAAAAACACAAGTTTGAATTTGTATACGACTTTGTTCTATGACCTCAGAGTGTTAGGGCTGGGGCTGAATGCAAATGCTTTATCATGGTGCTAGCACGTTTCAAAACGTCCCTCAGAGTGTTCTTTGGGGAGAGTGCCAGCATTACCAAACCACAGCAACCAATGCATACTCTCACAAATCTGGTCGTGCTTGTTCAGCTTGTCCTCGGTGACAGGCTCCCGACGTCACGTCATTTACTGTATAAGCAGTTTAATGTGACAAACATTCGCATCAGCATGGCCACACTAACATGCGGTTGGGGTCACCTGGTCTCGGTCCTCAACGTCAGGTAACGTCTACCGCGTCACAGTCAATTTCGATTGCAATAGTGCCAACATCATTTGTCGTCAGCTCTGTTCGCAGATGAGAGCAGATTCACCCTTCCATCCATAATGGCGTAAGCATTTTTACAGTCGGTACCATGAGTGTTAAGGATGCTTTTGTATGATGTTTAATAATTTAGGACAGTGTTTCGTCGCTTATACTTGTGTTCACACACAATAATATTTGTGTTGTATCTCTGAAAGTCAATACATGTCAATGCTTTCCCCTTCCTTATATTCTTTGTGTAGCTGGGGATAGGTGAGGAGAAGATTAACTACAACAAAATGAAACATACACTACTGCAGTAAAAGCCAACAGCATGACACAGCATGCAAATACAAGTTGAACATTAAACATAAATATTTCAGCTTATTTACACATAACAAAGCTTACTGAGTTAATGCTTAATATTACGCAAACATGCATACCATTTGATATGACCACGCGACTGTACATTCTTCTTTGACAGCCCATCTACATTCAAATCTCGGGAGCGCCTCCGTGGTCTCGTGGTACAGCGCCCGCCCAAAGAGCGTTTGATCCCCGGCCGCGTCATACTAATAAACGTTAAAAGATGGTACTTGTTGTTACCCTGCCTGGCGCTCGGCATTAAGGGGATAAAACAAGGACTGGTCGGCTCGGAGTCATTATACTGTGTCTGAGTGGGGTATTCATGTTAAACTGCGGCATAGTATCTCAGTGTGCTAGCACTATAAATCGGCATCAGTCCGGACTAGTACAAGCAGCCACACACACTCATGTGCATGCACGTCGCTATATACGTGCAATAATCTTGGACTCGACGTTAAACCCTATTTCATCTCACCTCACCTCAAATCTCGGATCTTGGATCCCCGAACAATGAGAGTAACCTCCCTTTTTAACAGACAACATCACAGCGCCGTAAAATCATTGAACAGCAAAACACATTCAAACACTGCAGGCTATAATTGGCCGCTACAATTTGATATAACTCAGCGATGTAAAGTGCATTTCAACTTTTCCCCCATTTCAGCTGGGGGAATTATTGGGCGTTAAGATCTTTGGCAACTCTACCATCAGTTCCACCCAAATTGGGATACCGAGAGGAAGCCCTGTCAGTTTCTTGTCTATGTGGCGACGCATGACGATATTTGTCACTGGCACGGAAGTGACGTCATACTCGAGGCGACCAATTAAACGCCAATTGGTGGTACAATGAATGTTAGTGATATATGGTGTGTGTGTGTGCACGTCTGTCTGTCTCTCTGTCTCTATTAAGAACAACAACACATATTATAAATTATATAAATATGTATTGAGACAAGTAAAATGTGTATCAATCTTTATTACAGAACTACTGAAAGGCCATAGGTCTACAGTACACATATTTGCGCATAGTGGGTGGACATATTGATTTCTACTTGTTCAAGTCACTCATCTTATCATTTCTAAAATTAATATGCATGGAATATATACGCAGTCAAAGGCTTCAGTACATAAATATTTTTTTAAGACATTAATTCATTATACTTAAAGATATTGCATGCAATTCGTAAATTCTAATAAATGGACAAATGAGAACAAAATGGTAATCATCCTCTATTATTCGTAGATTACACATTCTACATAATCTAATTTCCTTTGGGTTTTTTTAATGTCCTCCCGTTTTAATATTTAATTCATGTGATGAGCATCTGAATCTAGAAAATGCAATTCTATATATGTATTTTCAAAAGATATTGTGAAGCTATAAGATGTGTTTTTAACAAACTAAAGTACTGACATTTCCATAGAAAACAACACAAATACGTCTCCAATATGTATCACTCTTATACCACAGGACGCCTGGCATGCATTGATGGGCACGTTGTTTCAGTGACTTTACACTATAGAATACACTTATAGTTTCAAATACGAGGGGTGGCTGACCATGTCTGAGCCTAACTATGAAGGGTGTAAAATACATGGACACCTTTAACAGTTTGTGCATATTCCCGAGCTTACGAGTTTCATTTGAACCATATTCCCCAGGCAGCATATTTCTGCAGTGACTCTGTGAAAATGGACACAATTTGCTACCGTGATGTCATCAAGAATCTTCAACTGAAAGGACTAACTCCTATAGCCACCCATATTGACATGGTGGCAACTTTAGGGGATAGTTCTGTAAAGAAATGGGCAGCGGAGATCACGAGAAGAGATGATCGAAGATGATCGAAGATGATCGAAGATGAGCAAGATCTTCAACTGTCACATGATATGGCTATGGACGATCGAAGAATGCAAAGTCTGTTCCAAGGTGATGTCGCTTCCAAGGGAATCCATACTTATGGACAACCTTCTATAAGGTCAGACCATTAATGGAATATTATGCTGATCGTCTCGGGCAACTGCATGACAATATCAAGGCTTAAGGTCGTGGAATACTCCGCCAATGCAGTCCATCTCAGTTAGGCTCAGAACCTTTCAACTACCCCCCGTTGCATTAATGTTTATGGCATGCTAACAAATATGGACGTTTTGATAGGTCATCTGTTGAGTGATCGCTGTAATATTCGAATTAAATATGTTTCCGTAAGTTTTCTAAAACAATCTTCACCAGATTCACCCATCTAAACATTTTCCTTAAGGGCACGTATCGGTGGGCAATTAATGGATTGCATCTGGCTTCGGGATAGTCTATTTGTTGTTTGTGGACTCTCGCTCTGGCTCTACGTCATTGTTCTTTGCAGTCTTCGTATTTGATTTATTTACATATATTACATATGAGACAGGTCAATTCATGAAGGAGCGTACCCAGAATTGTTCTTGTTAAAGTTCACCCTTGTCCTCTGATGTATGCGAACAGCTTCATATTATTTAATAGACAGTTAGAAATGGAATCTTTATCACAGCAGATGTTCCGAACACTGTAGCTTTATGTGACAGGGGTATCTGATACATTGATGCAACTACTGAGGAACATAAACATGCTTGAAACATTTTGTCATAACCCCCAAGTGAGAGGAAACATCAATAAAACTAAATCCATGCAATGATGGTCTTTCTCATACATTTTTTAATGTACGCACCAATCATAATTCATACAATTCCAATTACTTAATAGATTTTTCACTAGTGACATGCAATGACATGTCATCACCTTTACCTCATACACCACACCCCTAAATAATGGGGAGGATATAACCGAGCGATTTTCTGACATCTAGTTATAGAATTGTGACTGCGTGTATGCCGTTTGCGCCCAGTGGAAGTTGTTTGGGTGGATAATCAAGACTGGTTATTCTCTGGCATTGACGTTTCATATTTCCTTAACGTCGCACTCAGCAATATCCTAGCTACATGAAGGCAGTCTGAAACTAACGGAGTCTGGAACTATCTATGCAGTTGGGTATGATGACATCCATCAACCTCGTCAGCGAGCCTGACCACCCGTTTCCATGAGTCGCTCTCACGACAACATATGTAACCGAGTGTGTGTGAATAGTGCTTGAGGAAGTGAGCACCAGGAAGCAGGAGGCTGGCGGTCATCGTAACAAAGGTCACTGCAGCATCTGCCCGTTGTACAGCAACCCTGTATCCGAAATGATAGTCAGATTTGAAAGAGTGATGGAACGTCTTGTTTAGACATATATGTTTACACAGTACCAAATAAATACTGGAAGCAACACATTACTATCAGTATCATATTAACAACATAGAAAACAATCTTATTCTTTGGATGCAACTTTGTGTTTTGACCAAGATATCTCGCACCTGAATTCAAGGTGAGGTGAATGGGGTGTAACAGCGCGTTCCACGATTATTGCACTTAAGTAGCCATGTGCATCTACATGTACGTGTGTGTGTTTGTGGCTGCTTGTACTATTCGGGACTAATGGGCCTACAGAGATACCATGCAGCACATGAACAAGATTACTCCAGTCCATGTTCTATCCCCTTAAAGCCGAGAGCCAGATTGGGTGACATAAAGTACCATGTTTTACCCTCTTTTGGTATAACACTGCTGGGGATCGAACCCCGGACTTTCCGCTCTCCGGCCAGACAATCTATCCACAACAACATGGAAACGGTCTCCTTGCATTGAAACACAACCTAACAAACCATAGCATATAATGACACCTTGTCTCTAACTTTTGTATAATATATGCATCCGATTAAAGCAAATTCTTATGCAAGTTGTATTGGTTTATTAAAACGATTCATTTAAGAAGAGGGGCGGTCGGGTAGCCTAGTGGTTAAAGCGTTCGCTCGTCACGCTGAAGACCCGGGTTCGATTCCCGACATGGGTACAATGTGTGAAGCCCATTTCTGGGGTCCCCCGTCGTGATATTGCTGGAATATTGCTAAAAGCGGCGTAAAACCATACTCACTCACTCACTCACTCACTCACTCACTCACTCACTCACTCATTTAAGAAGAAGTAACATTTTCCATACGAACCTGCAATGGAACCGGTCATGAACGTGGCTACGTTTCCCGCAATAAGGGCCCGGATGACGAGTTTGGCGATGTCCTGTTTCCGTTCAGGTGCCATGGGAACCAGAGTCCCCAGTGTAATACCTATAGAGGTGACGGTGGAGAAGCCACAGAGAGCGTAGGTAGCTATGACTTCACTTCTCTCCTGGGTAGAAACAAAACACATGTTCAAAATACTGTATCAAAACTGATAGTTATCAAATAATCACATTATATGCAACCATTGTCGGACTTTTCTTCTATAAATCGTGAGACAGACACTTCCTCCTTTTACAATAAGCAAGTATCCTCATACAAGAGGCCCCGCTTACTACGTTGACACAATGTCCGCATGGATGACTGTAGGAGTTAGTCCTTTCAGTCTGAGATTTTGGATGACATCACGATAGCAAATTTGTGTCCATTTTCATCACGAGAGAATACTAGTCACTTTGATGCCTACAGAATTACAGAAGATCAAACAGATATTCCGATTCATATGCATAATATAGCAGATGCGCAAGTAGGGGAGCACAGTTGGTGCCCATGGGCATACCACTTCTTGCCTAAATGTCTTTCCCCGAACTTTCACATAGCTGTTTCATTATCAAAGAGGAAGTCCAGCATTTCACATATTGTTTTCTAAGTAAACATCAGATGGCAATTGCTTTCATTTTGAAATCTCTGAAAATAAATGTGTAACTTTATCTATTTTCACCACGTTTTGTAACAAAAGCCCAATGGATCAAGGAATTAAGTTTATCATGTGGGATAGTGGTGTAGTCAAGTCAAAGATGTTTATTGTATCAAAGGCCATCGGCCCATATACAAGTTCAGATAAATACAGTGGGTGAGAATTTACAGATTGGGAGATACAACAAAAATTATATAAATATAACATTCATTTAACAATCGGTGATAATCATGAGGACTTTCTAGGGTGAGGTAATTAAAATTATGAATTTCCACTCAACATGTTATTTCGTAGTTCCATCCCATGTTTTACAAATAAAGACAGTTTAAACATTACATCGGCATCATTCGATGACAAAATAGAAACAAAAGCTATTCTACTCGTCTTAGATAAGAAACATTCTGGTATATATTTAGTACGTAATTCTGCATAATAAGGACATTCAAAGGTAAAATGTATTTCGTCTTCTATTGCAGAGTTACAGAATGGACAAATTCTTTGTATTCTTTCAAGTGATATATTCCGTCCATAGTTAATCATAAGTTTTGACAAGCCAAGTCTGTATTTAATATATCCATTTCTTAGGTGACTATTTGTTAAAACTGATATAGATATTTTTCTGGCTCTAATAGAGTCTTAAATGTTCTGTACAAATCATAACGTGAACTATTTTCCAAGTTGCATTGCCACCCTTGATAGAACATATTTATTGCTATTTTACGAAAATCATTTGGAAATAAATGTTGATCACCAACAGATTGGTTAAGCCATATATCCTCATATCCATGTGAGAATAATAGTGTCCTAATATGCGATACCCATGTAACCTTACCGATACTATCTAAATGAAAGAGCATGTTATAAGCTTTTTTCGGAAGCCGATGTTCTGGCATACGGATGATATTAAACCAATATTTTAAACACTTTATTTGTGAATTAATGTAAAGTGGGTATCTTCCACATTCTCCATATATCATATTATTTGGTGTTGCTATTCCAACGCGAAGAAACTTTTTACATGCCAGTAGGTGAATTCTTTCTAAACATTCATATCTTCGGTAACCCCACACTTCAGATCCATACAATCAAATTGGCTGTATTTGAGTATCAAATAATTTGAAAAATACTTTTGGAGTAATGACTCCAAGTTTATGTGAAACAGACATTATATTAAGTAAAGCTCGTTTCCCTCGCAGTGATAAGTCAGATACACATTTGTTCATATTTAGCGTTGAATTAAACATTATGCCGAGATACTTATAACCATTAACTACATTAATTTGTTGTCCATTTAAGTACCATCTTTCCCTAAAATTTAAAAGACCCCCTTTTCTGAATACTATAATTTCTGTCTTATCTAAATTTACAGATAAATTCCATTCCTTAGTATATTTATCTAATACATTCAACTGATTCTGTAGACCAATAACAGTGTCAGATAGTAAAATAACATCATCGGCAAAAAGGAGCATAAGAAGTTCAAGGAAGTCAGGATACATCTGTATACCATGCTTGCCGTTACTTGAGATTTCATAATATAATTCGCTTATGAAAAACGAAAATAACAGAGGACTCAGTATACATCCCTGACGTAAACCAGATGGGCAATTGATAAAATCAGTAACACCATAATCACTACGTACACATGACTTGATATTTGAATACATTGATTGTAGTATATTAAACATCTTCCCTTGTAGTCCAGCTTTTCTTAAAAAACACCATAATTTATAACGATCAACTGTATCAAATGCCTTTTTAAAATCAATAAAAGCAACGTAAACCTTGTGTTTACGACGTGTTAGACATTTTTGAATTGCAGCATATAATGTAAAAATATGATCTATGGTTGAATAATTTTTTCTAAAACCAGCTTGAACTTCCGGTATCTTATCTCTCATATTCGCCCAGTTAGTTAGCCTGTTATTCAAAGTCAAATATCAAATGAAAAATCCAATTTTTTTTACAGAATTGAAATAGTTTCTTTTCTGAAATTGTAAGACATCAAGCAAATCCTTTGTGGTTTTCGGAATCCACATGGTGTTTATTCCACTTATCTCAAATACTTTCTGTGAATATATGGAGTCCTTCTTTTATTGTACATTAAACTACGTTTATAACGAACACGCTTATTACGAACTGACCTATATAACGAACTTTGTTTTTAGTCCCGACAATTAGTTGTATATATGTTGAATGTATGCTTATAACGAACTACGGTTATTACGAACAAAAAGTAGCAGTCCCCTCAAGTTCGTTATAACAATAGTTTACTGTATTAGGGATTAGTGTTTCGTTTGTGAGACAGGCAAAACACCACGCTAAACGAATTCTCCGATGATGATCGGCAAGAAAGGGACTTTTGATAAGCCTTCTGGACTGACGCCGACTTCAGTCGATTCTTCACTGTTCTGGTTGACATCCGTATATTGTGTAACCGTTGTCGCTTCAGAAAAAATGTTGACAATGGTTGACAACTTACAAGCCTTGGCGTCATGCGAGGTCTTCCTGATCGTGGGAGATCCTGTACAGCATGGGTTTGCCCGCGTTTTCGTACCAGTCTGCTGATTACACACTCACACACACACACACACACACACACACACACACACACACACACACACACACACACCATATATCACTTACATCCATGATGCCACCAAGGAGCGTCTGATTGGTCGCCTCGAGTATGACGTCACTACCCTGCCAGTGCCACGTGTCGTTATGCGTGGTCACATAGTCAAGAAGCTGAAAGCGGTTTCGTCTCAGTATCCCGAGCTCGGTGAAACTGATGGTGGAGGTGCCAAAGATCTTAACGCCCAACATTTCCCCCATCTTCCCGCAATCCTGGGTGGCCACGCCCATCATGTACGAGAATGGGTAGAATAGATAGGAACACACAAGCTGAAATGATACCACAATCATACAGCTGAAATGCACTTTACGTCGCTGAGTTATATCAAACATTATGAATTATAAGCGACAGAACTCCTTTCCTCGAAGGCTGGAATCCAAACATGAAAAAACGTGAGTTTCCAATTAGTCGCTGACTGGCTATTTTAGTTCTCTGCTGGGAAGATCTTACCTGCCTGCGACAGACAGGGCTGTACTGGGTATCGGAGCCAGTCAAGGTCTACGCATTGCAAGTACTTCAAAAGTAATTATATAAACACATGTGTTTAATTGTAAATTTGAAAATGTGAGACGAAAATCCCATTTTAACTAAACCATCCAGCTTTACCGTTTTCGGTAAAAATGAGCTTACAAAAGTTTCTGAAACAGATCATATTTTTATAAATAATACAATACATTAGAGATCATATGCACATATACATGTATGACATGAAATACCACTTTTATATCATATCTATATAATGCATCAGAGACTTAATATGAATGTGTGTATATAGTAGATGACCAATCCATACAAATAAAATAATAAAATATTTAATCTTCTATTTCATTAATTAACTGCTGAAAATGTTAGTTATTTTCAATATGACAACATTCACAATATAAAAATGTGTCTCATTTCCTTATACTGAACATATATTTTCCCTTTTCAAATGAAATACATCAATATAATATCTTGTCTTTGCATGTAATAAGGATCAATAGTTTTTACCTTCCATCACTGAGTCCTTTAGCTTTTATTCCATATCAGAAATGAACGTACATTAAACTATATATTCACATGTCACTGTAGAAGTTCACTTTTATCAGATAATTCAGAAACGAGGGAAATGTCGTCCAAGGCCTGTAGTCAATTGACAGTGTCTTACCGTGTTAGAGATAGGGTAGGAGATACATAGTACAGCAAGCAGGGTACAGAAAATTGTAATTAGAGTGAGTCGAGAATGAGTAGTGGTGGTACTTGGGGGTTAAAGGAAATATTAACATTAAATTTATTAACAGATGACCCAAATGCGAATAATATATACAGTAAACTACGGTTATAACGAACTCATAGAGACCACTAATTTTAGTTCGTATAGCCGTAGTTCGTTATATACATATATACAGCATATATATCCTATAATCCTACAACAGCATCCTTACAACTCATGGAGTGTAAACATGTCTACGGCCACCATGACGGAAGGATTGAACCTCTCTTCTGTAAACAGAGCTGACGTAAATCATGTTGATTCAAACGCAGATGACGTCGGCACAATTGCAAATAAACTTGACTACAACGCTGTAGGCGTTACCCGTCTTCGAGGACGACAACTGCATCTTTGTGTAGTCATGATGATGCGAACGTTTGTCACATTAAACTGCTTATCCGTTACATGACGTGAAACCTGCTACCGAGGACAAGGTGAATAAGCATGACCAGATCTTTGAGCAAACGCAACAGTTCCCGTGGCTTGGTAATGTTGCCACCGTCGCCGAGTAACAATCTTGAGAGACGTTATAGCGTACTACACCATGATAAAGCAGTTACTTACAGTCCCAGCCTTGACACCGAGGTCATTATCAATAGCTTTCATCCAAAAGGAACAAAAGCCCTTCAAAATTGTGTTGTTTTTTATGGAAACCATTCGCATGACAACTCATTCAACTAAGAACTCTGTTGTTTCAGAGAAGATTAGTATATGTAACTTTCCTCTCTGAACTCGAAGTTCGTCTATGGTGTACCAGTATATATTCACCCCAAACGAAAGGCCGGCGAATCCCGCCTGGTTCCCGAACCACTCCAGGGTCTTGTCAACAAACTTTATGAGGGCGATGAAGGCGATCATTGTTGCGATGATGTTGGCGATGATTTTGACGGCCGCAACGGCACCGCTGGACAGAGCGGAGAGGATGTTACGATGTTTCCTGGAAGACAACGTTCTCAGTATCTATGTTAATAAAACAAATGACAAAATCAGTTCCATAATCATAAGCAATATCTGCTAACAGTAGAGTCCATGTATCATAAGCACTTTTATGACACACTATCAAATAGTGATGATATCAGGAGTGAGTGAGTTGGGTTTAACACCGCTTTTAACAGTATTCCAGTTACATCACGGCGTGTCAGGTTAATGTGGGAGGAAAGCCCCAAGTGATGCAGGTCTCAGACGTTTACCACTTCGGTGAAACCCACGAGCACAGGTATGGTGCTGACAAACCAAGAAACATAATCGGGCGGACCGGGATTCGAACCCACACTCATAGGTTTCTGGCGTGCCCAAGGGAATCGCGGCGCTTTAGATGACTGGGCCACCCGTGTCCCCGATGATGTCAGGAGAAATACACAAAGGTAGGCAGCCTCGATTATCCGCCGCAACATATTCCATTGGGCGTAATAGGCAACATAGTGATAAAATTATATGAATGGATCACTGAAAAGAAGTGATGACACCAGGTGTTCGCGAAAAAGGTCTGTCCTTCCCCACTGGAAGCACCACCAGTCGCCTAATTTGCATAAAATGTGTGGGGCGAATACATAGTTCGGAAGAAATTGTCATTGACGAGTTCGGGGTTCGCCTCACTGTCGACTGAACAACAGTCCTTACTTAGTATCACAATGTACCCTTTCTTGTAAATGTCAACAAGTGTGCGGAAATCGCAAAAGCGATCGGGCATTTCCGAAATTCTTGAGTAACGCACGTATGTCGTGTGTCGTGTGTCGTGTGTCGTGTGTCGTATGTCGTATGTCGTATGTCGTGTGTCGTATGTCGTATGTCGTGTGTCGTGTGTCGTGTGTCGCGTGTCGTGTGTCGTATGTCGTGTGTCGTATGTCGTATGTCATTGGTTGTCGCAATGCCGACCTGGCGCACAGTAAATCGTGGTCAAGTTAACATATATTATTTTACAATGGGAGAAAATGTGGAAAGGAAATTGAAATGGTAGTACGAATGTCACCAGTGCTCCCACATATAGCATGAATGACACCAGTGCTCCCATATATAGCATGAATGACACCAGTGTCCCATATATAGCATGAATGACACCGGTGCTCCCATATATAGCATGGATGACACCAGTGCTCCCATATATAGCATGAATGACACCGGTGTTCCCATGTATAGCATGAATGACACCAGTGTCCCATATATAGCATGAATGACACCAGTGTTCCCATATATAGCATGGATGACACCAATGTCCCATATATAGCATGAATGACACCGGTGTTCCCATGTATAGCATGAATGACACCAGTGTCCCATATATAGCATGAATGACACCAGTGTCCCATATATAGCATGAATGACACCAGTGTCCCATATATAGCATAAATGACACCAGTGTTCCCATGTATAGCATGGATGACACCAGTGTCCCATATATAGCATGGATGTGTTTGCTACCAACAACACAATAATGGGTCTCAATGAATGTGAGAATATACGCATATGTCAAGTACCTCTCTGTGTGTTTGTGTATGCATAAGAGACAAATCTCACACTTGGATATGATTGTAAACGGGGCCCCAACTCAGATATAGATAATGGGGTTGAATGCCCCAGGGAGTGTAAGGCAAATGAAATCAGAAGTGCGTTAAGTACATTAATCATAACATAATGTAGGAATCAAAGTGAATGGCAAACAAAGGAAACTTCAACCGGTATCGTTATCTGCACGAAGGCACACATTCCCTTGCTATTTGTAGCCCAGTTGATGTCGGCATTAACATGTTTAACAGCAGGAATTCAACTATCTAAACAGTTCACTCCATTCCTAACAAACACATTCTGTCAACAATCTACTTATAATGTACATTCCTTCCTTCCTCCGATTCACACAGCCACAAAGTCTCATCTATCTTAATCACTCAACCAACTCACCCAAGTCACAACTATCTCAATCACCCAACCAACTCTCTCCCAATTACAAATAGTACATAACATCCAGTAACTCACTCTAGTCCCAGTTCCATCTTCACTCCATCTCTGAAGTACGACTTCTTTGTTTCTGGACACATGAGTTTGGTGACGGCGAGAGCGGCGGGGGCGGACATCACGGCAGCGGACAACAGATGGTTGGCGGGAACCTGCACGCGTGACATGTGGATGGTAACTAAATAGTTATACTCCATGTCCAATCTGACCTGCACTACCTCAAACTCCAAAGACGTTTTATAGGAATCATGTAGCGTTTTCCACAGTCAGTGGTAACGCTACCCAGAAAATCCAGCAAAAAGTTCGATATCAGTGTCTGGCAAGATACACATAATAATACAAGCCATTTCCATAATCCTATGAAATCTCTGCTAAAAGAGGTGACTATATCATGAGCATGAAAAACTATCAGTTAGTGATGATACCAGGTGTTCGCGAAAGGGGGAGCGTATCCTGACCCACCGGAGGAAACCGTCACAAACACATGCATAGGCAAGTCCATTGTTCGCCTAACAAAAACACGGGAAACTGATGGGTCAGATTTGAAAACGTCCTACTAGGAAAAGAAACGCCAACTGGGGCATTGATCATTGACAAATTTAGCTGAGTGAAAGTATTTATTGTAAGATGAACTAGTTTGTTTGTTTGTTTATTTGTTGTTTAGTACTCACTCCGAGCTGTATGTACGACCCCATGACGCCGCCACTGACGCTGGCGAAACCACACGTCATGATGGCATGGAGTTCTGATTCCGTCGCACGCTTCAAGTACGGTCGAACCAAGAGGGGCACTTCAGTCTATAAGGTATAGTTACACGAGCGTGTGATGTCATACTCAAAGTAAGGTATCTCTTTACAGAATATTGGACAGGCCACTACTTTTTATCCATGATTTCGGTGTAAGAAAGTCGATTTGTTTCCCTTTTACAAGTTTTCATAAAAGTGAGTGAGTGAGTTGGGTTTAACGCCGCTTTTAACAGTATTCCAGTTATATCACGGCGTGTCAGCTTAATGTGGGAGGAAAGCCCGAAGTGATGCAGGTCGCAGATGTTTACCACTTCGGTGAAACCCACGAGCACGGGTATGGTGCTGACAAACTTAGAAACATAATCGGGGCGAACCGGGATTCGAACCAACAATCATAGGTTTCTGGCGTGCCCAAAGGACGCTGCTATGCACAGCGAATCGCAGCGCCTTAGACGTCTGGGCCACCCGTGCCCCCTTTCATAAAAGATGCAAACTTTCAAACAACACGAGATAATACGTGTGAAATTATACATGCACTTCAGATTCAGTTATGTCGGGGGATGAGGTGTGTAAATAAACCCTGTATTGTGGACCTCGTAATGTTACCATAAAATAAAGAATATACAATAGGAGAAGTGAGTTGAACGCTGCTTTGAACAGAACAACGGTTATATCACAGATTGTCAGCTTAATGTAATCCACACGTGATGCTTAGATGTCTACCATATTGATTAAACGTTTGTGTTAAACGACAAATCATAACCAGAGCACATCTGGGATTCGAACCAACTAGCATAGGATTCTTACACGCATCAGGGAGGTAACTCTTGAAGGCCAATTTGGGTTCATTAAATGCTTTACCATTTGTGAACATAAACATAATTAATGTTGCAAATGTTCTTTTCCCTACCAGCCCAACGAAGATGTTCGCCGAGGCTACCACAGACTCGATGGGCCCACAGTCCAGACAGAAGGACAGAAAGGATCCCAGTTTATTCATGATCGCCTGAAGGACACCCATGTGGTACAACACGGATATCGAGGCGTTGAAAAACAACACCCCTGGCATCACCTACAACATGAAGACGATGGAGTTAAAGGGTAGCAGTAAATATAATGTTAACTCAAGGGGTAAAAACGTTCACTTAAGTATTTGTCTTGTATATATATTTAATGGTAGTTATGTTGACAAGATATCAAACATACCCACAGCTTCACAATGTTTCCTCGCTTGCATATTTCAACTTCAAAAGGAAACACTTCTCCAAGCTTTATTGCATCTGACACACATGTAATTTTGAAGTATAACGTTCGATAACACTTCAGCAGAACACAAGCAGTTTGACCATCTTTCCAGGCCGTTCTTCAACAGAAGTTTATAGCAATGCATGTCGACCACCATGTTAAGGGTTTGGTTCTTTGGACCATTGGAAGCAATTAGTAAGTCCGACATTCCTTTAGACACTGGACGCTTTGGCACTAAATTCTAGATTCTAACGCTAAAGTCTAATGCATTCAATGTTCATCCTTTATGTTCTTGTGTATAATAAATGGAAATAATCACGAGTTTCTTCTACTCACACCAAAGGCTATCATGTGATCCCGGTAGGACTTCCCGAACACAAACTCTGCTCCAGCATTAGCGTGGTTTATGAATTCCTCCACACGTTGTCCAATCCACTCAAACACCCCATACCCCCAGGGCGTCCGTAGAATAAGCAGGGCGAACACAAACTGAACCGCAATACCCCAGAACACGGGATGCCAGTCCACCTGAAGACGAAAATGTTTCGTACTAAAATGTTAAGAGTTGTGTCGGTAATATATTACCGCATTTATACACTGCAAGAATGTGTTAAGGTATTAAACTGGTGCTTAGGACTTTAGTTAAAGTCCCAAAAGGAACAAAGAGTTTATTCAGTATTGAAGGCCTCGTCGCCCAGCGTACAATTTCTTTCACAAAACATGAGTACGATAGTGGCATGTGGATTATTTACGTAATTTCTAAATATAAAAGTATATATCTATAATTAAAATTATATCTTCTTCTAAATCAGCTTGTACTTGTAAATCATCAGCATTTTATAACAAGCATGTGGAAGTCGATTTTAATTCATTCGTATCAATCTACACCAATACCTTATACATCGGCCGAAACAAATAACACTTAGATGATAACTTCACCAAGAACCGCATTAGATGATGCTTTAATCCTGATTGACAAATAACTCTTTAAAAAGACCTTTGGGCATTTTCTATACCTTCTCTAAATGTATCATCAATGAACAGCATATACGACTATTTAAGAGAAATAATAAAAATAATGGCAATATTTACACACTGTCATATATGTTCATAGTAACTTGAATGCTCTTTTATTTCGTGAACTGCGTAATGAATGCACATTTGGCGGCCAAATGGCACGTACATTTCAAACGTTGGTCATACGGGCCACGAATGAATCACTTAAAGTGATTTCGAGGTTTTGGAATTTCATAGACAACAACAGACCGTGAATACAGTCAGATATGTCATCATTGAGCATAAAGCCAAGTCAAGAGCTACTATCGATGTGCAACTAAGTGATTGAAAAGTGTTGTCGAGAGACAGACATCACTATTACTGCTATAACCAAATACGTTTAAGAATGTAGTCATCAAGCATGAGGTAGTTCCAGGGACAGATGGAGATGTCCTCACTTCAGATCGCCAGAGTCTTGAAACGTGTTTGTTTGAAGACATGCTCAGAGCTACTACTATTGTACCACAGCACAGACAGACCTACATGGTGCTAACTCAGTGGTGTCATCAGCTGGCATCACCTCCAAGCTATAAGACAGACGCTGTGAGTGATTTGGATTTGACACCTGCTGTTGTACCCTTCCACATAGGATTGGTCCAACAAGGTAACGTCCTCTCTCACACAGATGATGTTTCAATTTTCTTAGGAACGGTAACATCTGGGTACTGCCTTGTCCAATTACGATTCCTTAACTTAACCCCAGTGAATGGCGACCTAATCATTGAAGCTCTGCAAGAGGAGTACCTCTAGAGCCTACAGGCAACAATAAGGGCCCTGATCAATGCATTTCACAAGGTGTCAGGCAGTTGACAGGATCCTAGAGTGTCACACTTGTTCGAAACATTCAACCCTCGTATAACATCCTTGATGAAACAGATACAAGATAAGCGGTTAGAGATACACTTCAAGACAATTGCATTCAATTCAATCCCTATGTATGTCCATACATATATATCAATCGTTCATGTTAACGTGGGCGGTCGGGTAGCCTAGTGGTTAAAGCGTTCGTTCGTCACGCCGAAGGCCCGGATTCGATTCCCGACAAGGGGTACAATGTGTGAAGCCCATTTCTGGTGACCGCCGCCAGGATATTGCTGGAATATTGCTAAAAACGGCGTAAAACCATACTCACTCACTCACTCACTCATGGTAACGCTTACCAAATAATTGCTTTGTTTATATCATTATCACTCGGTGTAATAAGAAAACATGGCTGGTACCTCACATGTATCACACTTGGTGTTCTGGTCCTATCCACGTTCCTACATGTACTTACCCTGGCCGGACTGGTGGAGAAGACAAACCCAAGAGCCACAAACACGCCTACCCCCAGAAGTGCCTGGATATTCTGGGGGTTGTACCTGACCACGTCCAGTCCTATGTACACAGCCACCCCGGCACTCACCAGCAGGTACAGGCTCCTGTGAAGACATAGACAGAGGGTTGCTCTGACCAGCGCAGTGTTACTTCATGGCAACAGAGAGGAGAGGACGTCCTTCTGTGACTTGACATAATTAGGTATGTTTTGTTTTTTACAGTAACAGACATTCGAAGTGTACCAACTCACAGATGATCTTGGAAATAGAAAGTGTTAAACCTTTGGCCAGGGACTGGCTGTCACACTGACTTGGATATATGGAGTAATTCCATGCATCAATGAATATTTGAGATTCATTCTGATACACTGCTGATATTTATACCTTCTGATCCATCGTCGCACTTTCAGTGCCTTACTTCCTTCCCACACTGACGTACATCGTCCAAGGCAGGTGAAAGTGCACAGACCTTTGGTTGTTTTGTTCACCAGGTACAAAATTACAAGTAGTGTTCCAACCATCAGACGAATGGACCCTTCGTCTCCGAATCTGTGTTTTGTCAACAATCAAGGAAAGTATGTTACGGAAATGTCAATTGGTTGGTTGGATGGTTTGTTGTTTAACGCCGCACTCAGCAATATTCCAGCTATATGACGGCGGTCAGATAATCCAGTGATTAATCGATCCAGGTTATGTTTCGACTTCTAACAAGGGACAAGTGTTTTGTAACAGATTAACCATTTCATTGCATCCTCTGGGAACAACAGTTTCATATTCTACAGAGCATGGACCTTGGACAAAAATTGCTGAAAAAATCTTATACAAAATCCTCTTGCTTCAGGTGTTTCTCCAAACATATATTATTCACTGGATGACATGAAACCAATTTATGTTCAGTTCCTTTTAAAACAAGGATATATAATGTAAAATGAAGTGAAATGAAATGTAAATGGAATATTATCACATGAAAAGAACACTTTTTGAAGGTACGATAACGTGTTTGTACGAGTCTCCGGTTATACGACGGTGTTCAATTCAGAGTCGTGAGTGTGTCCACCTTACGCATTGTTGCAGGCCTGACACCTGACACTCAACGTTAACGGAAGCCCAGCCAGTGGCATTTTATTCCATGTCTGACGAAGAATATGCTTCCAGTTCCTGCAAGGCATTTTGGGCATTTGGTTGGTTGGTTGGTTGTTTAACGCCGCACTCAGCAATATTCAAGCGTGAGTGAGCAAGGTTCAATGCCGCTTTAAACTGTAATCCACTTAAATCACAGCCTATCAGTTTAATGTTCAAAGTGATGCAGGTCTCAGACATTTACCACTTTGGCCAACCCACGAGCACGGGTATGGTGCGGATAAACCACCACGGGTATGGTGCGGATAAACCATGAAACATCGACGTGAACCGGGATGCGAACCCGAAATCATAGGCTTCTGGAGTGCCCAAGGCACCTGTTCATAAATAATTTCTCTGGGACAAATCCAAACATTAACGTAAAGGTTTGTAAGTGAAAACAAATCCACATCACAATAATCTTTGTCTTTGATTACACAAATCACTGGTTTCACTTGTAAAGACTTGATTATTATGGGCCACTGTCATTTGACTTGAATCTTGCTAAGTGTGGCATAAGACGAGAAACAAAGAAACCAAAACACTTACTTGTAGAACATACAATACCCGAAGTAGGCCAGGTAAAGCAGCAACAGCAGTCCCTTGACACCAGCAATCATTTGACCCTTGTGTTTGTTCGTGAATCTGCTGACTGAACTCTGAAGCTGCATGATCGCAGAGCTCCAGCAGTTGTCGTCGAAGTCTAGTTCGTCACCTGTGTCTATATTAATCCCAACATCCTTCACTGGATCTCCTGGGTCCGTCATGTTGCAACGTGTGTACCTATGTGAAAATGTGTGTCACTGAGTTTGGTATGACGCCGCTTTAAACTGTATTTCAGTTGCAAAACATACACCTGACAAAACCCTTTCTAAAATCATAATTATAAGAAACATCTGGTAAAAGTCTATTTCGATTATATTTTAAGCTATTTCGACTCTATCATAAGCAGAAGAATCACTATGAAATAGTGACGATGTCAGGTGTTCCTCCCGTCACCCGTCTCCCGTCACCCGTCACAAATACAAGTAAAGGGACAGAAATATGTGGAAGGCAAATAGGGAATTGCTTGGGGCATCAGGTCACTGCGTCAAGTTTTGACATGTTCTCCACATGTCTACCACAACAGTTTTTGAAGACTTTGCTGATGCCTTGAAAGATGGAACTGTGTCCGAGTTGATTTTATTGGTATTTTGTAAATATTTAAGTCAAGTCTTTTAATTGTCTTGTTTCTGTTTCAGCCAGCTTCTGCTTCACGCTAGATTACTTGAGCAGTAACAAAACCAATTAGACTAGTTCAAGCACTTATATAACTACTAGCATAACGATAGCCACGTTCACCTATAGTCACCAACAGCACCAGCGCCCTGCTTTGTCTTCCTTTTCCAGTTTCTTATAACGCAAGTAAACTTTCCTTTTGTTTTAGCTGAGTTTGCTAAATCAGTTGGTCAGTTACATTTGAAAGAATCAGTTGTTCCAATCGTTGTATTTGAACCAACGGATGGTTTATTTGGTGCTCAGGATCTCTAATAGGTTAGTTTGAGTTTGGTTCATATGTATGTATCTTGTAAATATGTCTGTGTATTTAGTTTTATGAATTAGATGCATTAAGGTAATGATACATTGCTTGGTAATTATGATTGGTAACTATATATATATATTAGACTGTAAATAGTTTAAAATATAAACTAGTATTCCATAAGTAGTATCATGTATCTTGATATCTCCAGATATTCTACCAACTGTGCAGCTGGTATTCGTTCTCTCTTAATTCTTTTTGTTGAATCTAAACTAAATCTATTATCAAATTTAACTATTAATCATTGCTATAATATCATCTAACTACATATGTGTATGCAGTTGTATGAAGATTATGATGGAATGGATACGTAAGAAAAGGTAATTTTACTTGTTTTTAATTTTAGTCGCCATTTCCTCTTTCTTGTGCGACCTTATTGTTTCAATTTTCTAGAATATACCAATCGATCTTATGATGTCTGTGATTTGATACACATAGTTGCCAACTCGTTGCCACCAAGCGGTAAGTTATGTATATATTTTGTGTATATTGTGTTTATATCATGGCAATTTGTAGGGGCGGTACTTATGTAAGCGTCTCAAGTATTTAAAGTTGTAATTTGGCCTAAAACAACTAATGTCACTGTAACTACTTATCTGCATGTTTGATAAATTAATGTATAATGTCAAGTATAAATAATATTTAAAGTATGCATAGCCGTGTCTCAAAAGATAGTTTATGCATCGGTGTGTTGACTCCATGTGATATGTTTGTTTTATTTCATCTATTATATATTTTAATTGTATTGTTATGCATATTTGCAGAGTTAGAACCAACTAGCGTATGTACATGAAACAAAGTCCAGCTGTCAACTCACACCCCAATAACTTGTTCTGTGTTTTGCTGCCCTAACCGGACGGAGCCTTGCCCGCTACTACATATTTCTGATGAAATCATTTTTCAGAGCGAGAGTCGTATAACGCTCCTAATATATTCGTAGAAAGAGCAAGGTTAAGTGTACCGAAAAAGTTGTGAAATGTAGACACCAACTGCCTAAATATTGCTCGACACAACGGGAAAGTTGAAGTCATCCCTCATACAGTCGTCTGGAGAGTTTTCTGTCACTCTGAATCTTTATGCGTATATATGATGAGGCGGTTTCACTGCTGTCCTTTACTTCTAGGTGAGATGGGTACATAAGTGGAGGGGAATAGGCTATTTAACCATTATTGAACGCCATGAGATCAGCCATGTACCTGCAGCTTCTTTGCCAAATTGTCTTCTTTTGATCTTGCCTAAACGTCTAATCGTTAAAGTTCACAATGATATTATCAATGAGGAAGCCCTGCATTTCTCATATTTGTTTCTCAGTAAACTTCAGATGACATCAAGAAACTCTACAGATAGAGACGGAAGTATATGGTCACTGCGTTAAGTAACAAATGCTCCATGGATGTAGGAATGAAGGTTTTCCTAAGTTCGTCATGTGGGATAGAGGTGTACAATGTTGAAATATCAAATGTTTTGACCGAATAGTATCACCGCTGACCATTCAGCAAGACAGACGGCAAGGTTGACAGCATCAGACATTTTGAGCGTGAGTTCAACTGGGCTAAATAAGACGAATAAACAAGCAAGGTAAACTGTTCGTGAAACATTTCCAGCAGTAGATGTGTACTGGCAAGTGTGAGTGAGTGTGTATGGTTTTACGCCGCTTTTAGCAATATTCCAGCAATATCAAGGCGGGGGACACCAGAAATGGGCTTCACACAATGTACCCATGTCGGGAATCGAACCCGGGTCTTCGGCGTGACGAGCGAACGCGTTAACCACTAGGCTACCCGACCGTCCCTGGCAAGTGTGAAACTTCATCAGACTTGACTGTGTTGACATGTTCAGCAGATGCATTCGGTGACCTCTAATGGCAAGTTAGAAGCTAAAGTTGAACTCGCAATCTCTTGCGTTTCGACAGCAAGCCTACTACGCACTTAATGAGTAAAATTAAGGACAGATTTAATTTGTTGAATTAGCGTTTTCTCAGTTACGATAAGGCGTTACTTTATCAAAATAATAAAACGGGCTTCAATTTGACAACATGTAATTTTGTCATTTACATGTTCTGGAGAAGAACTTAGCGTGAAACAATATGTCTTGCAACAGACATGACATCACTGACACTTGCTGTTGTTTGGTCAACAAACGCTGTAACCTTGACCTTTCTTTCAGATGATATATAGGCGGTTCATTCCTCTTGAAATTACACCTTTGATAATACATAGAATGTTATACTCCATTCGATTTGTTATCATGGGTATCTCGCTCGTGAAATAATTTTCATATAACGGTTATGTTGTTTGAGGCCTTGTCACTGGAAAATAATGCACACTGTTTATGTAGAACAAACTATTTCACTCTGGACAAACAATTGATGCTCGTGTAATCAAAACGAAGACATAAAGGCCAATTATACGGAAAGGGTCAAAAGACGTTGACATTGCTCATGACTCGATATCTGACACACAACAGACCCTTGAAGATCCGGGGTAGAATAGGTCTTCAGTAACCCTGCTTGCCGTGAAAAGCGACTATGCTTGTCGTAAGAGGCGACTGAAGGGATCGGTTGGTCAGGCTCGCTGACTTGGTTGATGCAAGTCATCGATCCCAATTGCGTGGATCGTTGCTCATGATATTAACCACTGGATTGTCTGGTCCAGTCTCAATTATTTACAGACCGCCGTCATATAGCTGAAATATTGCTGAGTGCGGCGTTAAAAAAACCAAACCAAAGACACACAACAACACGAACAAGGACGTTGATTCTGTTGACAGATTTAGTGTTTAACTATAACCATTTGTTCATAGAAGCCTCGGGCACTGGGCTCCGGCTGATGTACCCAGGACAATTGAACTCAAAGCGTGGACGTACTTGTACGTTAGACCCACGCCGGTGTGTAAAAAACAATAAGCCATTCCAAAAGTTTGAGTATGAGATGTGTGACATTGTACGTGTTTGTTATTTGAGAAGAACCTTTAGTAAAGAACACAGCCTGGACGAAAGAAATATTTAAAATTGCTTTAGGAATCAGGGTATACTCAAATGCGTGAAAAGGACAATCATGGTTCTGCAGCTATGAAAGTGGACAGGTAGCCAGATAGTTGTACCTTTGGGTAAAGTAAAGTGAGGTTCAAAATTTGTAATATGGATAATCATATCAACTTCAACGGTTCAGACTCCAAAGGTTATTTTCCTAACGCGCCCTATCGCTTTCGTGTGAAGTTGTCACATATTTGGCATTGGAAAGACAATGGTAAGTAGCTCTAGTTGAGCTGAGGTTTTCCTTAAGTCGACCTGAATGATATAAATGACGTTGTCCATCTATTGTGCAGTCTGTGCGATAGTTCCCACGTGGTAGATCGTTGCTGAGACGGATGGAGTTACGGGGTGGAGCCAACTACTGAATTCAACCCATTGTGGTACATGCTAGTGATTGTGAAAGACACAGACCGCAATCTGTATCAAGTGTACCACGAGGATGTGTCACTTAGTCAGTAGCGTCGACATCAGTACCAGTGCTCAGAATCAGTCTCCATGTTAAACTGATATCTTGAGCTGGTAGAAAAGAATACAAAATAGAACTTCCTCACTTGCTGAAAAACTATTCTAACGCAGAATCATAACCGGAAAGTAGACCTGCGTCAAAAGGTTAAATGAAAAGTAAAATGTTAAACTCACCTGTGAACTTTAGGTACGATATGTTACAACAACAAGCATGAGTAAGTCCAACACGAACAACCACAATGACGTGCAACACTCGGTGTTCTAGGAGATATGCTCCGGATGTTTTGGGTTCTGTTATCTTGGCTGTCTCACACACACTAATCTTAATAGGTCAACCAACATTTTCACCCAACTAACCTACAGGTTTTCAAGTCGGCAAGTATAGTGTTGACATAACGTCTCCTAACTGAGCAGAATGTAGTCTTGTCGGAGTTTTCTGTTTCTTAGCGAGAAAAAAATTAAATCGAGGTCAGCCAAGATATAGGTTGTATCATCTCTAAACCAGTCTATGCGTAGTATAGAATGAAAGATTGATACACAACTCGAAAAATAAAGTTTATTTTTTAACTGAACCTTTACGGTATAGATAGAGGCGCAGAGATTCGGAGTCGTTCTTTCATACCTGATGTACTTTAAGAGTTAACATATTGTGACTGAGTGTATTAGAACGTTTCACACAAACGAGTTGTTTTTTTTCTAAATAGTGTGTTTTTCTATGCCGAGATTTCTATTTGATATGGAAAGGGTTTTGTCGCTTTATTTAACTATTGACATGAAATGACGTAACAGCATCTTTACTTCATATACCATACCCCTAAACAATGGCTTCCAAGCATGACATAACCACGTGAGTGAGTATAGTGAATGAGAGAGTGGGTGACGAGTAACAGGATTCATCCGAATGGCTGGTCATGGTAACAAAGGTCACTGGAAACTCCGGCCGTTGAACAGCAACCCTGAAAAATGACAACACAACTTGAAAATGTCGACATTGAAACAATCCTATTTTCTGCATGCAAACCCATGAAGATCCGGGTAAGATTAGGTCTTCAGTAACCTTGCCGTAAAAGGTGACTACGCTTGTCGTAAAAGGCGACTAACGGGATCGGGTGGTCAGGCTCGCTGACTTGGTTGATGCATATCATCGTATCCCAAATGCGTGGGTCGATGCGCATGAAGTCAATCACTGGACAGTCTGGTCCAGACTCGAATTTTTACAGACCGCCGTCATATAGCTGGAATTTTGCTGAGTGCGGGGTTAAAAAAAACCACACACAAACAAAGCGTGTATGCAATTTAACTTCATGATGACCAAACGTATGCACCCTCTGCGATCAAACAAAAGGTTACAAAATAACACCTTTTGGTATCTTTCATAATTTTAACATCCGATAAATCTTACCTCGTAGAAAATGGCATTGGTTCCTGAAAAAGATTCCTGAAAGAATAAGTCAATACAAACCTGCAATGGCACCAGTCATGAACGAGGCTACGTTTCCCGCTATAAGAGCCCGGATGACGAGTTTGACAATATCCTGTTTCCGTTCAGGTGCCATGGGAACCAGTGACCCGAGTGTGACACCTATAGCGGTGACGGTGGAGAACCCACAGAGAGCATAGGTAGCTATAACTTCAGTCCGTTCCTGATAAGAGTAAAAAGTAAATGTCTTATTGCTTGGAGCGGTACTACTTCTAGTATTCATATTTAATATTCTCTTCTTATCAAAAACAGGAATGGGTACTGCCCTTATGCATTATGAGTGAGTATTTATAGCTTTAAACAAAGTACGTTCATCCTTCACTCCAAAAGATGAGGCACAGGCGCGGATTGGTACGCTAGCGATTATGCAATGTGCTTGAGAGAGTTGTGTCTCTTAGCATGACATAATATGCTGGTCGTGGGTTTGAATTCCAATGTATTACCTACGTGGGCAAACATATCAGGGTTCATAAAAATCATATGGTTCTAGGGTCAAATCGCGTCACGAGACAACAATGTATTGTTTCAGTCATCCGAACGGCACTGTTGACGTCATTCGAATCTTATTGTGATGTGAGGTTGGAATGACGTCACACTAGAAACGACGTCATAGATGAAGATTGTTCACGTCATTCGACTGTCCTTTTAGGTAAACACTAAAATTCGTCTCTTAGTTGAGACATCTTCTTCTGTAAAAAATAGAACATTATTTTTTGTTCATGACATACTATGTTTACGACTCTAGTGCCTAAATTCCGGCTTTCGCTCGGGAAATATCGGAATTTAGAGACTCGTGTCATAAACATAGTATAGCATGAACACTCATATACTATCCTCTATATCTTCCCTATTTTGATACTTGATCTATCAGATCGCCTCCATGGTCTAGCACCTGTCCGGAATGCGGAAGGTCTGTGGTTCGATCCCAGGGATGCGTCATACCTAAAGACGCTAGAAGGCACTTGTTGTTACCATGCCTGGTGCTCGACATTAAGGCCACAATATAGGCCACAAGAATGAGCTCCCACATTGTAACTACGTGGATACCGAATCCTGTGACATATTAATACCAGATCACTTACGTCCATGATGCCACCAAGGAGCGTCTGATTGGTCCCCTCGAGTATGACGTCACCACCCTGCCAGTGCCACGTATGGTTATTCTTGGCCACATAGTCAAGAAGCTGATAGCGGTTTTCCCTCAGCCTGCCGAGTTCGGTGTAGCTAATTATAGGGGTGCCAAAGATCTTGATGCCCAACATTTCCCCCATCTTCCCGCAATCCTGGGTGGCCACGCCCATCACGTAAGCTATCGGGTAGAATAGATAGGAACACACCAGCTGAAATAAAATTAGATTTAAAAAGCACTCGAGTATGCTCTTCAAAGAGCGTTATATGATTCTTCTTCATAGTTTAATAAGGATTACAACATTCAAGGCCGTAGTAAAGCTTTCGAAAGTGGGTACTCGTTTATCTTACGATAAATACTTTCATTTCGATAATCTTAGTAAAGTTTTTAATGATAGCATGTCCATTTAACGTTTTCCGTGGAGGAGATTTATAATTGTAACGCATCAGTAACCAAATTAATGGTCGATGCAATTCCCTATTTTACCTGTACCATATGTTCCCCTGTTTTTTTCAGGTGAACAATTGATTTGCCTTTGCATGTGTTTGTGACAGGTGTCACTTTTTCGCGAACACCTTATATCATAACTATTTGAAAGTGATTCATAAACACATGATATGGTTAAAAGCATACGATGGACCCTCAGCAGAGTTTTTTTATGATGATGGAAATGATTTTGTCACTTTTCTTTACATCTATGGTGCTTGATACCACACAATATGGACACTGTAGACGTATTATTCACCGTAATGTCACCTCTGTATCCCAACCATGTGTATAATAATTTCATCATCTTGGTTGTCTGGGGGCAGTCGGGTAGCCTAGTGGTTAAAGCCTTCGCTCATCACGCCGAAGACCCGACATGGGTACAATGTGTGACGCCCATTTCTGGTGTCCCCCGCCGTGATATTGCTGGAATATTGCTAAAAGCGGCGTAAAACCATACTCACTCAAAACTCTTGTATTATATTTCGATACGTATTCCTATGATTTACAGTAACGTTAAAATCTATATTGTTCTATATGCTAACATGAACATGGAAATAAGTAGTGATGTTATGCTAACATGAACATGGAAATAAGTAGTGATGTTATGCTAACATGAACATGGAAATAAGTAGTGATGTTATGCTAACATAAACATGGAAATAAGTAGTGATGTTATGCTAACGAGCCATGACAATACGTATTTCAATTCGTATGGTGATGCCCAAATAAAAAGTCCTTGCATCCAGTTTAACCAAAGCGTTATGCAAATTCGGAATAGTTTTTGGTCTTTATGAATATAATTCTAGACTATACTAGGTCTAGTATCCAAACGGGCAGTCTCCATCTGGACACTGAGATTTTTCAACAGTTGAGTCGTGTAGTATAACTGCCCCCTCTGACGTTCGACTATGGTAGGTACGTATTCACCCCAAACGAAATGCCAGGGACGCCAGCTTGGTCCCCGAACCACTCCAATGTATTGTCAACAAGCTTGGCCAGGGAAACGAAGGCGATCTGGTTGGCGATGGTGTTGGAGGCGATTTTTATGGCCGCAACGGCTCCGCTTGAAACTGCCGAGAGAATGTTGCGATGCTTCCTGGAAGACAACGTTCAACTGTAACGTTCGGAGGCAGCACATGTAGAAATGAAGGTAGCATTCATCGGATAAAGTAAAGAGTGGTGACCAGTTGTACTAACAGACCAGCAGTTGGTGTTTTGGTCTAAATGCTCTCATTCTAACTAACCCGCTCACATACGTGTACCTAGGTCCTAACGTTCTCAGCCAAGTCAGCCCAGTCCCAACCAACTCACCCAAATCACAAACACTATCATATTACCAACTCAATACAGTCCCAACCAACCCAATCACTTAACAACTCACTCAAACTCCTGCTGTTACGTGTCGATTCCCAAATTGAAACAATGTTTTAACCCAGAATGCGTTTGTAAAAGAACTTAGTGTGAAACCAACAAACAACCAACCAATGGAAAACAATCAACTATTGTATTAAACAATTTGTTAGGTTTACAAACCAATACAAATTACTGCACAGTTATTACAGCTGCATGCAATAGAGTGGTAGTCCAATATTCAATGGCAGTATCAAATACATGATGGCAGTGGTGAGATAAATAGTGCAGTGGTATAAACATATTCACCTAACCGCAACAGTGGTCAAGCTGGTGATAAGTGACTTCACACAAAGGCTGGTCTTGGTGTAATGTCAGATGAAATGTCAGGTGTAATGTCAGGTGAAATGTCAGATGAAATGTCAGATGAGATAGGCACGCGACCGCTCCATTTATATAGCCTCACACACTTCAGGCACTTTCCACACAGTGCTAGATCAGTCCAATGGCACTAGAACATCACAGATTATTCAAAATGACATCCACCCATGCTATTCGGGAAGTTTACAGACAATTCGAGCATCTAACTATAATAACTTCTTCACCACTGCTCACATTAAATAGTACTACATTCTGACAACTAATCATTGTCAAAATACAATATAATGAACCTCTACTGAATCTCAACAGACACAATGTAATACAGTTACAATCATTGTTTAACAATTTATTTCACATCAGTGTCACCTAACTGACCCTACTCACTCCAGTCCCTTTGCACGGTACTTTGCAAGAATATCACTTTAACGTGGACTATATTGAGAAATTCATCGACACAAGTGTATTCCTAAGTCCGTACACAACTTTCATTCTGATCAGTGGACCACAAGCACAACTAGTGACAGCGACTTTGAACTGCTCAGGACACGAGGTGGGGCCTCACATTGTCTCGGACCAGAGTCTTGGCTCAGATTCCAACTGCTGTCCTTTAGCTTAGTCAGAACATCACCATATCACATATCATGCCACCGATGTTGAAAGTTATTTGATAATGCAATTGCCCATAATACAATTACTGAATGTGACAACACCTCCGAGCGCAGAGACGTCATTTGGTCTTCAAAATCAAATATTAGCAGCCTCGATTTCCGTATTTGTCTGCATAACGAATATGACCTTGACCTCAATAGTAGCTGCCATTTAGGAGAGCAAACTGCTGTGCAGAGTGGATAAAAGCCTATTTTCCCCAACAACCATTCCGTTTGTGTGCGCAAATAGTAGATTATTCCTGTACTGTGGGAACTCCTGAGGACACAACAAGCGACAATAACGTACTTGGTATGAGTCTGGGATTGTAGGAATAATGATCTTTAGAATTCTCTGATATATTATTTTTTTTATCTTTTGTGTGTGTTTTTCTCTTTCTTTCTCCTTTTTTTGTCTTTTCTGTCAAGGGTTGTAAATCTTGAATCATTGCAGGAAACAAAGCTATACATAGTTATAGATTCAAAATTCGCTCACTCATTACCTCAGTCCCATCCTACTCACCCAACTCAATCCAGTCCAACTCAATCACTCCAATAACTTACTCAAGTCCCAGTTCCATCTTTACCCCATCTCTGAAGTACGACTTCTTTGTTTCTGGACACATGAGTTTGGTGACGGCGAGAGCGGCGGGGGCGGACATCACGGCAGCGGACAGCAGATGGTTGGCGGGAACCTGCAAGTGCGACACGTGTACCCCAACTGAATAGTCATATTTCATGCAAGACCCTGGCTTGTGTATTATTTCTTTCTGTTTCAAGCTCTCAAACAATGTTTTTCCTACAAATACAGACCCGACCCTTGCAAGTTATGATCGTATGCTTCATGCTGTTTCGTGGCATATATACTCACCGCCAAAAGAAACGCGAACCATCGAAACATATAGAAGTATGTACGTTAAGCATGTTAAGAATAGATGTTTCCAATGTATTCATAATAAAGACAAAACTAACAATCAGAGTGCCTTTATTCTCATCACGACATGACATGTACTTCGTAAACTGGGGAGAAAGTGTTATTGTAAGATAAACATGTGCTCACTCCGAACTGTATGTAGGTGCCCATGACGGCGCCGCTGACGCTGGCGAAGCCACACGTCATGATGGCGTGAAGTTCTGAGGGTGTCACGTGCTTCAAATATGGCCGAACCAAGAGGGGTGCTTCCGTCTGTAACACATATTTAGAGTAATGCATTCTATACTGTAAGATTTAAAGATGTCATACAATTGTCTTGTTCTCGTGATAACTCGTTTTAGTTCTAATTTGAGGCCTCTGTCGACCATTGACTTGTCAAATTAGAGACCCCATTGCTGGAGTGACACAAACTCAATCTTCATGAAAATATTATAGGGAAGTATATACTGTTGTAGGGGGTGACGATTGTCAGTGGCTGCAAGTTACTGAAGCGCTCGTAAAATGCTAGTGTTTCTAGATTATTTTAGTGGCATCTCTACAGCAAATAATAAATCAGAGTTATCTCCCCACCTCACTTCCGGGACTTTTTATCTATTTGCCCAGAGCGGACGGGATAACTATCTGAAAACAATGACTACTTAGCAGTTCTCAACACCATTCCAGATTCAAGAACTGGGGACATGCCACATTCAAGACTTTCGACAGTGACAGTTATTAATCAGTGGATAATTATTTGTATTATCATGAATTCCTTCAATGGAAGAGAGAATTTCTCAAAATAAGACCTCACACAAGAGATCATGTGATATAAAGTTTCGTCAAATTCAATAATACATATGTTCAATATATTATATAAACGTGTTTTGAACAGCAATTTCAAATTTAGTGACCTTGACCTTCAATGTCCCCCAACCAGACGCCATTGGAAAACGCTTTGATTATTCATTTTTTTATGAAATATTTCCTCATCCAGTTACCAACCCTTGCCCAACTAAGCTGGTATTCCTGAGTATTCCAATTTGGTTGGACTAACGAGTCTATTCATAGTCCAATCAAAATCCCGTAAAAAAATACATGGATTTAAACGTGCACATTTAGGTCGACTGCATGATTGGCAAAGCATGTGTACCGCCAACTGGGCGTCGACAGGTATTTTACAAATGTTTTTCCTGTTTTTATCAAGGTGCTCAAGTAATTTGATGCACTTTGCGTAAGACCCCTTTCTATTACAATACAGATCTTGATTATCGATCAGATCGTTTTGACTTGGCGCCGCCATGTTGTTTGAAGCAAATACAAGGGATATGGATGATGGAATCTGATTGGTCAATAGGAGGGACATAGAAGGGACATAACTCGTTATAGCCACTGATGGTGCTATGATCGAGCCTGGAAATTCAAGCCTTGTTCGGCAAGGTTGGGAACTGGACTTTTGTAGTCAGTTAACTCCCTTGCCTCGGGAAGATGACATTTCCTGTAATTTTAGCCGTGTTCAAAAATGATCTTGTGATGTTGACCTTATATGAAGTCGCCTAATATCAAATGATCGAGATCGAGACATAAAGGGAAAGTTAATTATTGGAAGTCATCTCTCTTGTCAGCCTTGTGGAATGTTTTTGCCACTCTATGTATAGACCTAAAAATGACACAGATGAGGTGGACTCATATCTTGTTAAGGTGGACAAATCGGTGAAAGGGAATTGGAATTGACCAATATTGAACCAGATCAGGCCAACTGGGACACCAATTACCCCTTGACATATTAAATGTCAATATGTACGTTTGTTTCACATGAGCCATAGAGAAATACGTTCCAAATCCACAAGCTGCAAAGGAATCACAATTCTGAGCACCTACCAGCCCTATGAAGATGTTCGCCGATGCTATCACCGACTCGATGGGCCCACAGTCCAGGCAGAAGGACAGGAAGGACCCGAGTCTCTTCATAATCACCTGGATGACTCCAATGTGGTACAGCATGAAGATGACGCAGTTGAAGAACAGCATCACTGGCATCACCTTCAAGAGATATGCAATTTGATAGTGCTTGCCCACTGACATACCATGCCACGATTAACACGGATACCAACTCAGATACTGTATAATGACTCCAAGCCGACCAGTCCTTGTTTTAGCCCCGTAAAGCTGTGACAAGCAGGGTAACAAGTACCATCTTCTAGCATCTTTTGGTATGAAGCGTTCAGGGGATCGAAACACCAACATTCCGTTCTCCGGGCAGATGCTCTATCAACAAGACCACGGAGAAAATCCCTACAACAGGAAGATGCTGGAACTGAAGAACAGCATCCCTGACATCACCTACATCAGGAAGATATCGGAGCCAAATATCAAAATCACTCAAAATGTGTGTCTGTGTCTGTGTCTGTGTGTGTCTGTGTATGTGTGTCTGTGTGTGTGTCTGTGTGTGTGTGTGTGTGTCTGTCTGTATGTGTGTGTGTCTGTGTGTGTGTGTGTGTGTGTGTGTGTGTGTGTGTGTGTGTGTGTGTGTGTGTGTGTGTGTGTGTGTGTGTGTGTGTGTGTGTGTGTGTGTGCGTGTCAGGAAGGTACCGGACCCAAAGATCAAAATCACTGGCATCATCAAAAGTGACACATTCACCCTTTGAAAGGTATAAAAACATATATATACCTTGTGAGGAATGTGATTAAGAACAAATACATTATGAACTGGCCTTGAAACTTTCTAATGTCCACTTGTATGAATGTGTTGATGTATTGGCATATACAAGATTTATAGGTGTCTATAAATGTCCATGTTTACTTTCGATATGTTTGTGATTGTGTATGTGTAATGTTCAATAACACATCAATAACATGCCAGTAATAGTCCTTGATGACCCGTGATTATCCTTTCGTGCACATGAATTTGCCTCCGTTTCAGCAACGTAGGATTTTAGATTATTTGGATTATTTTTTTTAAGGTATATTGGTCAATCCCCTCTTGGATTTCTATGAAATTCCAGGAGATGAGGGTCAGCTTTGATATTCTGAAAGTAAATGTAAGTTTGTACACTGTATTTCCTATGCGATATTGTACTTGTTTGAAAATGATGTGTGTGAGTGGGTGGGTGGGTGGGTGGGTGGGTGGGTGGTTGTGAGTGAGTGAGTGAGTGAGTGAGTGACTGAGTGAGTGAGTTCTTTAGCGCCGTATTCAGCAATATTCCAGCCATATGACGGTGGTCTGTCACCAAGTCACCAGGCCTCCCAATCCACGTCTCCTACGACCAGCATAAGCTGCTGGACCCAATTCTAACCCAGGGAGTGAATGGATGTCATACTCTTGTTTCTTCTACTCACAGCAAAGGCTATCCTGTGATCCCGGTAGTTCTTCCCGAATACAAACTGTGCTCCAGCACTACCGTACTTGAGGAAATCTTCGACCCGATGTCCACTCCAGTCAAACATCGTATACCCCCAGGATGTCCGCAGAATGATGACGGCAAACACAAACTGAACCACGATACCCCAGAACACCGGGTGCCAGTTCACCTGGGGACGAAAGTGTATGGTACGAAATGTTTGGATTGAGTATGTAAACATATGCGAAATAATCATACGATCATATAATCGAAACAATACAAGTGCATATTGTGGGATATCAGGGCGAATCGCACTAGGAGGGACATAAAATCTAAACAATACAAGTGCATATTGTGGAATGTCAGGGCGAATCGCACGAGGAGGGACATAAAATCTCAGCAATACAAATGCATATTGTGGAATGTCAGAGCGAATCGCACGAGGTGGGACATAAAATCTCAGCAATACAAATGCATATTGTGGTATGTCAGAGCGAACCGCACGAGGAGGGACATAAAATCTCAGCAATACAAATGCATATTGTGGAATGTCAGAGCGAACCGCACGAGGAGGGACATAAAATCTCAGCAATACAAATGCATATTGTGGAATGTCAGAGCGAACCGCACGAGGAGGTACATAAAATCTAAGCAATACAAATGCATATTGTGAAATGTCAGGGCGAACCGCACGAGGAGGGACAAACAATAATTCATTAATAATTTCATTCATGACCATTGAGTTCCCAATAAATGCATGTGATTCCTACTTTTTCCTCCACCCCTTCACTCCAACAATAAGTGCTTCATTTATATCGTTACCACATGCAATGCAGAAAGAAAACAAGGCCTATTGCTTTAAAGGTTGGTTCCCACGGGCCTTACACATCCTGTTCTGGGTCTGTCCACGTTCGTATATGTACACGGAATCCCTATTAATGCCCTTAGGTATATTTCACATCTTTCACTTCCAAAAAGCATGCAGAATAGTTGCTTCATTCATATCATTACCGCTCAGTGCAATAAGAAAACACGGTTGGTACCCCACACTCCTCACACACGTCCACGTGACATGTCACACACACACGCGCGCGCGCGCGCGCGCACGCACGCACACACACGCACACACGCACACACGCACACACGCACACACGCACACTGGTTGTAGCCACGTTCCTACTTGTACTTACCCTTGATGGACTGGTGGAGAAGACAAACCCAAGAACCACAAACACGCCTACACCGAGAAGTGCCTGGATATTCTGGGGGTTGTACCTGATCACTTCCAGTCCTATGTACACAGCCACCCCGGCGCTCACCAGCATGTACAGGCTTCTGTGAAGACAGAGAGAGACTAAGAGTGAGTGAGTGAGTACGCTTTTACGCCGCTTTTAGCAATATTCCAGGAATATCGCGGCGGGGGACACCAGCAATGGACTTCACACAACAGAGACTAGGACCAATGCACTGAAACCTAATGGTAAATGGGAGAGCTACTAGTTGAGGTTAACGCTCTGATCAAGAGATAAATACTCCTCGGAATAGAGTGAGAGAAGGATGACTAACTAAATGATGTTCGTGGGAACAGGGCCGCCTCCGTGGTCTAGTGGATAGGGCGTCTGTCCTGAGAACGAAATGTCGGTGGTTCTGTCGCCTGTATCGTCATGCAAGATTGTTAAAAGATGGAACTTGTTGCCACTAGTCTGCCAGCACTAGATAGGCGCTAGGATTATACAAGTTGGGTATTCATGGTAAAACTTTGACATGGTTAAGTGGTCTAGCACTGTAAAACCAGCATTAGTCCGGACTTGTTACAGCAGCCACACACAAACGTGCATGTACGTCGCTATATGTCAATAATCTTAATCGCGACATTCAAGCCCATTTCACCTCACCTGCCGCTTCCTGGTAACTGTGGTAGCTGGGGGTAAGGGTTTATACTCTGACTGAAACACTCAGTCTGATGTGTGTTTGAGAAGAGTGCGCTAACGATGGCCGTTATTACACTGACACTACCTGCACGGAACAGGGAGAGCTAATGGTGGTGGATTATTCAGGGGACTAAGACACCGACACCTTTCCATTCGGAGTAAAGGGAGCATGGAGGATTACATTCTGACAAACAAACCATTGCTTCTTGGAGTGGAGTGAGATAATCATTTTGGTTTATGCCCCAACTTATAGTCCTGGGAACAGAGAGAAGGGGGGGGGGGGGGGGGGGGGGGGTTACTCTGGTTTAACACACAAATTCTCCTAGGTGTAATGAGAGGTAGTATGGTCTTTTATGTTCTGATAAACATAATTGACGCTCTTGGGAATTGAGATGGGTAGGATGTAAGCTTACATGCAAAGGTTTGATTGAGAGATATTGTTTATCTGACCTACTCACAGATGCGCTGGGGAATACAGAGCATTAGACTATGAACAGGGGCTGGCGGTCATACTGACCAGCATATATGGAGCAGTATCATGCATCAAGGAATATTCTGATATCCTGCTGATATTTGGACAAATTGTACCTTTTGGTCCACCGTCGCACTGCCCGTGTCTTCTTCTTCCCTCCCCAAACTGATGTACATCTTCCAAGGCAGTTGAACTTGCACAGACCTTTGGTAGTTTTTTTCAACACGTACAGAACTCCAATAAGTGTTCCAACCAGCAGACGAATAGACCCTTCGTCTCCAAATCTGTGTTTTTGTCAATAATCGAAGCAATTATCCTTCGGAAATATCATGTAGGTTTGTTTGTTTGTTTGTTGCTTAACGCCTACTCAGCTATATGACGGCGGTCTGAAAATAGTCGAGTCTGAACGAGACACTCCAGTGAGTGACATCATGAGCATCGATCCACGCAATTGGGATACGATGACATGCATCAACCAAGTCAGCGAGTCTGACCACCCGATCCCGTTAGTCGCCTCTTACGACAAGCATAGTCGCCTTTTACGGCAAACATAGGTTGCTGAAGACCTATTCTACCCCGGATCTGTACGGGTCAGGTAGGTTAGTAATGGGCGTGTTGATGTATTAGCAACAACAAGGTAGTTTCCAGATTGAGATCCAAGAACAAGGTTTCTGTATCACAAAGGCCAATGTGAAGGAGCAGCAATATGATAAAGTTGACGGGTGGGGTGGGGAAAGGGGAAATTTAATGTTTTGACTCACTTACCCTCATGACCTATAAAGGTTCATGCCACCAGAATATTACAGGTTCAGTACCAAAATGTTATACACTTCTACAGTGGGGATTCCGGGTAACATTAAGTCCCCAGCTATCTGGGGCAAGGGAGTAAACTAGTTTCCACACTTATATATAGTTATATTTGGGCTGGACTGACGTGTCTATGTATCGTCCAATGAAAATCGGGTAACGAAATCGATTTCGGTCGATTGCAGGATTTGCAAAACACGTGTAACGTCAATTTAGTGTCAACGTGCAATTCCATCTTTTTAATCAACGTGATTTGATGCACTTTTTATTACAATAAAGATCTCAGATCATCTTAACAGAACGCCGCCATTTTGTTTGAAGCAAATGCAAGTGATATGTGAGGTGGAATCTGATAAGTCAGTTGGAGGGACATAGAAGGGACATAAGCCACTGTCGGCGCTATGATCAAGCCCAGGAATTACAGCCTAGTTCGGCAAGGATGGAGACTGGACCTTTACCGTCAGTTAACTCCCTTGCTTCGGGAAGATGGTCCCCAGCAACCTGTGCTTGTCACAAGAAACTACTAAATGGGTGGGTGGTCAGTCTGGGTCACTTGGTCGATATCATCCCCCCGACGGCGTGTCCTCAATATACCAATCAATGGTGGGTGTTTCTGGTCCATACTCCATTATTTACAGGCCGCTGTTATGAGACTAGAATATTGCTGTATGCAAAACAAAAACCATTTAAATGTAGTACATACAAAAACCCTGGATTACTATCATGGCTTGCCATCTGTTATTTTCATTTCGGAGTGAAATGTTGAAATCTCCTCAAAACTATCAAAAGCAGTGTTTTTTTCTGAACTCCGCTGTTCCGAAGATTGCCAATAATGGAAATGACATGGGATTGGATATCTGACCTTTTGTGGAGAACATGTGAAACAATTTCTCCAGAGTGTTCGTTATTTCTTACAATAAGAATGCAATAGCAGCTACATGTCTTTAGATACGCTCCCTCGAATATTTTTCATATTTTCCCTGGTTCAAATCCAAACATTTTGGAGCATACAAATCATTGGTTTGACTCGATTATATAAGGGCTGAAACATTGCTAAGTTTCGCATGAAACAACAAAGAAAGAAAGAAACCAAAACACTTACTTGTAGTACATACAATACCCGAAGTAGGCGAGGTAAAGCAGCAACAGCAGTCCCTTGACACCAGCAACCACGTTACCCCTGTTTTTGTCCATGAATCCGCTGACTGAATTCTCGACACGCCTGATCGCAGAGCTCCAGCAGTTGTCATCAAAGTCCAGGTCGTCATCGGCGGTCATTTCAATGTCAACATCGTTCACTGTTACATGTGTGATGTCATTTCCTGGATCAGTTGCACTCTGTAAGTCCGCCATGGTGTAGGGTGTGTACCTGTGGAAGTGAGTTTGGTTCAAGGCCCCTAAAATTGTATTTCGGTTTCATGAGCTTGTTGGAGGACTTCGGGGAGTCATGCAGGTCCTAGACGTTTAATACCTTGGTGTAAGCTACGTGAGTTGGGTGAGTGAGTGAACATAGCCAAAACATTTGGCAACTATTCGCGGCGGGAGTTGGAATCAATGGTCCAGGGTGCCGTTGCACAAAGCGGTATAAGTGCTAAGGTTTATCGTAACTCCCATAGCTTAACATACGCGTATGGCAGTCTTAGCGAAGGTTATTTTGCACAGCGGCGCCCTGGTGTTTCAGCAAGTAGTGGGGCCTAATGTGGGAGAAAAGCCAAAATCGACAAAGGTCATGGGTCCAGGTCATACACACGGGTGGTAGATACAGGGAATACCCAAAGGTCGCACATACAGGTCACTCACAGGACATTCGTACAGGTCGTAGACATATGTCTTACTCACAGGTCTTACAGGTTGTAGACACAGGTCGTAGGCACAGGTCGTAGACACATGTCTTACTCACAGGTCTTACAGGTTGTAGACACAGGTCGTAGACACAGGTCTTAGACACAGGTCGTAGACACAGGTCTTTCTGACAGGTCTTACAGATCGTAGACACATATCGTAGACACAAGTCGTAGACACAGGTCGCACTCATTGTCCTAGACACAGGTCGTAGGCACATGTCGTACTCATTGTCGTAGACACAGGTCGTAGACAAAGGTCGTACTCATTGTCGTAGACACAGGTCGTAAACACAGATCGTAGACACAGGTCGTACGCATTGTCGTAGACACAAGTCGTACTCAGTAGTCGTAGACACAGGCCGTACACACAGATCGTACTCACACGTTGTGGACTTTTCAAGTCAGGGAAAGGTAGTTAAAGGCGTTATGTTAAATCAATTATTGACTATTTCCCTCACATATACGATAGCTGGGAGTACCACATATGCCTACATGACTTCGCGGAATGTGTGCTAACGTGCTGAACTTTGCCGTTCTATACATGAGAGCCTTTCCACGGACAGTCAGTGTCACACATACCATCTGCATCTGTCAACCGCTTTATTTTAATAAATAACGCAATGACAACGTCGATAACTTTAATTAAAATCATTACACCGCGTACAGACTTAGAAAAGGTCAAAGAATAAGAAATACATATTAGATATTTGGAACTCCATTCAATCAGGTGAATGGTGAATTAAATCATCCCAAATCAATGAATAAATATGCAACGAAATGTTACACTTCAATTGAAATATATCAACACTTGCAGGATATAACAACGTATGTTTACAAGATATACAGTGTGTCCAGCCAATAGGGTTCATTCCCAGGACGCCAAGATAGTAAACATGTTTGTCGACACATTGTACGTATGTAAGTACTAATTAATAAATTATAATGTGTGTATATATAAATATTTTAAATTATACACCTGGGCAACTACACAAATTACATACACAGAGGATATTATGTGAGTGTCCATGTCAGACTACGTTTACGCGTGTCGTCAACCTAGTATGACATGAACACGAATATAATGTTCTATTTATTACCAATTTGAAAGATGTCTACATACAGAGATGAATTTAAGGGTTTGCCTATAAGGACAACAAGTCGCAACAGCAGCGAAACCACAATTTGTCGAATGACGCGATTTTTCATAATATGAGCACTAATCGTTTATGGATTTGTGATGAATTACCTAGAAGTGAAAGTCATCGAAATCCCACGACCTTTTAAATGTGTGCATTAAACCATAAAATCGCATTTTACCATAAGGGTTATCATAAATCTTGTTCATCTAACAGCATGATGAATGATTCATTTCAATTATTCCTTGCACTGCTCAGAAGGGGCGGTCGGGTAGTCTTGTGGTTAAAGTGTTCGCCCGTCACGCCAAAGACCCGGGTTCGATTCCCGACAATGTGTAAAGCCAATTATTGGTGTCCCCCGCCGTGATATTGCTGGAATATTGCTAGAAGCAATCGGTTTGTCTTATTATCTGGTGAAGAACACAGAATTGTTGCATATATTTAATTGTGGTGTGGCCAACGCGTTACCTGCAGAATGGCGCAGAATTCCGCAGGACAGAATTTGTACACATATCCAGTCAGTGTCGAGGAGCTACAGAGCTGTGATTACTGCCCGGTGCGGACACACGAGATCAGCGCCACCTTGTGGCCTTATGTGTCACGACAATGAATAGTTTACAATACCTGTGTACAACGACAACATGTGACTGTCGAGCTGCAAAATTTCATATTTGTATCTATGATGTTAAATTAAATATATCGACTTTATTAGGTACAATAAATTTACTAAATATCTACCTGTGCGTTTCTGTGCTGTATGACACCTAGCAGATGCTTCCATGGCGTTTGTTAATATAGTATTACTTGAATTACTTCATTTTTAAATCTTGCGGTCTGAAATAGGTGCAAATATAACCGAGTTATTATAAAGAAACCTAACATGCTCATCAAAGGATTTAATGTTAAAACAAACTGTTACAGATTCTGATTTCATCACTCTTCATTGGCAGGATATTAATAATGGGATGGGTGATGAGTTCAAATATATGCCGATGTGAGAGTCTAAATGTTCTGATTAACAAAAATGCTCTCAGTCAAAACATTTTACCAAATGTTTGACATATATTACGGGTAGGAATTGGAACATATTCGTACACGTCAATGTTTTTTTATGGACAAAATGTCTTTTACGCTCGACAATAACGAGGACTAGCGTCACTGTGTTTGTGCTATAATGTTTCCGTGGTTTGTTTAGGTGAAACCAAAAAAAACATATTGACTTTTCCAGCGGGAATCTGCCTCCTTGTCAGTTCTCCATGCGATGCTGACACCGTAGTCTGTATCCTAGTCTGTCTTACAGTCCCCGAACCGCATTACTTTAAGTTTATTTACTGCCAGCATTAAATTGTTCTTAAATTGTTGTGTGATCTATCTCTCTTTGACCCCCTGGGAAGGTACGTAAGTCCAGTATCATTCAAGGTATCATGTCCTTTCTCTGTGATTTTAATCGTAGTATTTTTGTTGATTTTAACTCTTTGGCTAATCTGTCTGATAATCGCCAGTGCCAAGAGGGATGTTGTAAATCCTGCTGGGGTACCATGTAGGTAGCAGAAGTACCGTAAGTCCCCATGGTCCCTAGTATGGTGGCCTAACTTTGGTTGCTGGCGATCTACGGCCCGTTTTTATATTGTATCGTTTGAATTGTATCTGATTATTTTATTGCTCTAAAACTAGTTTTAAAATTATAATCTGTGATATATTGCTAGTTGTTGTACTGTCCTTCGATGGCAGCTTTTAATATATAATATCAATGCCTAACTTGTTCAAGTCACGATATGGCTGAAATACTGCCGATGTGACTTTAAATATTAACTCACTCACTCACTATCTCTCTTTGTTATGGATGGATGCTGTTTTTACCGGCTGCCTGGGTGAGTCGACAATGTCACTAAAGGGGTAAACTTGAAATTACATAAATCAGTTGCTGTGATAACATTGTTGACGAACTGCAATGCAGGTGAAAGTAGACGACGCACTGGTGCATAAAACTGTGCATAAAGTTGTGCATAAAGTTCTTTTGATAACACTGTTGGCGAACTGTACTGTTGGCGAAATTGTATGGTATATTTCATCTTGAAGACAGATAATTACAATTACAAAGAATAACAATGACAATGTTGAGTGTAAGTCACTAAATGACTCAATTAATAAAAGTACATTCTAATCGATATAAGCAACATCTCATATTTCTTATGATTTACTTTCATTACTGTTGTAACCAAATAATACACAACCGAGTGTCCGATAGTGCTGACTGTGCATGGCGGAGGGATATTGTGACGTCAATAAACTTATTTATGTCTTAATTCGAATGACTGATTAATCAGCAAATCTCGCTGCTCTGCGCGGGGTAGATACCAGAGAGAAGCATGCCGCCGCAGCCAGAAATACGACACCTACTACTACCTCCTGAAGGAAGCCTTGGGCATCACGTGCGTCAGGGAACCGGCGCAATGTGATTGGGCGTTAACATTTGTACAAGGCGGAGCAGTTTTTTCGTCCATTTTAAGCTTTACAACTCGACGTTTCCCCTAAGACTTTCTGGACACTCACCAATTAATCAATTTTAATGATTTTTAGTCGTTTTGCCGTCCAATTCCCAATATGAGGAAAAAACGACGTTTTCGTGTTTGCATTGATTGCTGACTGCGCTATAACACAACCTCCATCTACTTATTAAAACGGCTAAGGCTTGTAGCTCAACTTATATTCAGTGACGCGACACTACTGTGGGTTTGGATGGGATTCCATATGCATGTACTGGAGTTTGGTAACTAGATCCCCTTGGCAAATACAAGTATTGTATGTCGGGGGGTGGGGTGGGGGTGGGATTGGGTGGGAGAGTGTTATTGTTTATTCAGTCCACAGTGATAGTAGGCCATTATACTCAGTGATACTGATCCTACGTGTAATATATATTACAAAAGTACAATATATAAGTACAATTGCGACGTCATATATTGTACCTTTGTCATATACTATTAGATATGGTGACTTGAGCTGCCGTATACGGTATTATATTTGGTAAGCAGAAAATATATTGGGCGAGGCGTCACCATAACGAATGTATTATGCCTAAAGTTTACACTATCTGGAATCCATATCGCACATGCCATGTCAACATGAAAACTTAACACTCTGCAAACCTAAGAGACCAATAAATTCACAAACATGTTCTCCAAATAAGATTAATGTCCTTGCACATCACAATTAATGACATAAAAACACAAAACCTGGTCGAATAACGAATTTCTATACCAGAATTTTCATGTGAAATATGTGAAGTGGGTGTTACTGACGGTATACCGTCTCTTGTTCGGTCAGTAACAATCATCTAGGATGTTTACTGACGGTATACGGGATGATGTGGGGTCAGTAGTTCTGCTCTCTAATTGGTCAATCTCACTTTGAAGCATAATAAATGTATATATGTGTATACTAAGCTGACACATTAAGATGTAACTGGAATACTTCTCAAAGAGGCATTAAAACCAACTCACTCACTCACTCACTCACCCTAGAGCATGATGGCTATGTTCGTCATGTATATTCAATAACTGTGTTTTCTTCTGTATTTATCAGCACGGCATGTTCACATGTTACAGCATCTGCACAAAAGACCGTCTCCGTGGTCTAGTGGATAGAGTGTCTGCCCGGATACCGCCTCCGTGGTCTAGTGGATTGAGTGAGTGAGTATGGTTTTACGCCGCTTTTGGCAATATTCAAGCAATATCGCGGCGGAGGACACCAGAAATGGGCTTCACACATTGTACCAAGGTGGGGAATCGAACCCGGGTCTTCATCTTGACGAGCGAACGCTTTAAACACTAGGCTACCCCACCGCCCCTAGTGGATTGAGAGTGCTCAGAGAACGGAAGTTCGGCGGTTGGTACTTGTTGTTACCCTGCCTGCCGTTTGGCAGAAAGGTGATGAAACAACGACTGGTCGGCTCGGAGTCAGTATGCTGTGTCTGAGTAGGATTTGCACGGTAAACTGATATTTTACTGGTATCTTAGTGGGCTAGCAGTATAAAACTGACATTAGTCTGGACTAGTACAAGTACCCACACATACACGTGTCGGCACTAATCTTGAACGCGGCGTTGAACCCCATTTACCCCCACCCCCACCCCACTTTATAACCTACCTGGCCGTGTTCCTCAACTTCCACTGTGAAGTAGGCCTGAGTATGTCTGTGACTGGGCTCCACTAAGTAATGGAAACTCATCGCGCTGGGAACACGTGAGCCACAGAGCTATACATGAAGCTAAACATGGAGTGTTATTTACGCAGGAACTTATCCCCCGCGTGATCACGCACTTGAGGAACACAGGATTAAAGTGGATATAGGTATCACAACGTAAAGTAGGTATTGCTAAAATGAAAATTACGCTTAATTGAAACACAGGGGTATGTTTTTGATTTTACTCGTTTTCAGCTACGTTAAAGAAAAGGTATCACGGCAAAAGCCGTCATTCGTGCATAAAAAAATATTTATGTGATATCGTAGATCTACACGTTTACATTAAGTTTAACATATAATGTCTCCTTGAGTGACAAAAACTGTTAAAAAAGAACATCTAAAACAACACTGTATCTCATTACGTAAAAATACAATGATTTTTCATAATCTGAATAATATGATTGTTATTTACTTTTACAGCCACAGATATTTTTGTTGAAAGTTCTTTTGGAAGAACAATGTGTTGCAAAGATAAGAGACGTGGGATTGTTTCCATTTCCTACAATGGATTCTAATCTACATGACATTGTAAAACGAAATGCCAATGTGATACAAAGATAAGAGACGTGGTATTGTTTCCATTTCCTACAATGGGTTCTAATCTACATGACATTGTAAAACGAAATGCCAATGTATTTTGGTTGATGAACGTTTATTATTTTTTAACGTTTCATGGTGTTTGTATCACTTAATATATACCCCCGTAAAGATGAGTGATGCCAGATGATGAACTGTGCACTAAAGTAAGGTTAGAAAAGCATTTCTGGACAATGGATTCTGAAATATGCTGTGGATCATATCAAATAAGGAATGTGCGGAATTTGTAACACTTCAACGACCTCGGTTCAAAATGAAAATTAAGTTGTCAAACTGTCAAAATACTATGTCGTGAGGATATTTTTTTTTCTATCGAAACTTTTCGACCCAGGCAGTACTAAACGACATTTATAAACACTGTTTCTTCTAAATGGACAAGACAAAATGCTTTCACCCAAATTAATTTTCTTTCCCATGCCGACCCTAAACTTCGCTATGCAGAGTTGCGTCCCTTGGGCAAGTCAGAAATCTATAATTGTGGGTTCGATTATGTGTCCTTGTTTGTCAGCACCATACCCGTGCTCGTATGTTTCACCAAAGTGGTAAACGTCTGAGACCTGCATCACTTCGGGCTTTCCTCCCACATGAAGCTGACACGATGTGATATGTTTGGAATATTGTTCAAAGCGGCTTTAAACCCGACTCACTTTAAAACCAAAATCACAGTGTTTGTTTTGTCGAATTTAAACTTTTCAACCCAAACACGAATAAAGACTGTCTCTTCTAAAATGGGCACAAACAATATTTTGATCGAATCCTTATATCTCCCCCCTACTACCTGCATTCCACGTATCGTGTCGAGGGAAGAACCGGCACGGTTAGCGCAGGTCGTCATGAAGTAAGTGGATTGAGGTCAGCAGTCCCTGCTTTAGGTTACACACAACCAAATGTTTTCCGAAAGACTTCTATAGTAACGTTATAACAAAAAATTAAAATAACTAGGCATTCAACAGCTATTACCTGTACGTGTGTGCACAGTTTGGCCTTAGAGTAGCAATAAAAAAATAAAAAATGACTAGCTTAGCCAGCTCCTTTTCCGAGTACAGGAAGCTAAACACACCACCCCCAGTTTCGCACCAAGTGTCACCTACTTGAACATAGCTGTGGTCACATTCAGCATAAGTCATCATGTTGAAAAAGACAGTACTAAATATAGAAAAACATGGTCAGTTTTAATAACTGGATGGATGTACATTTGAAAGACATAAAAATCTTACAGAATATCCTCCAATCACAGCCTGCAGACATCTCTCGATCTGCACTGATGTACATTTGAAAGACATAAAAATCTTACAGAATATCCTCCAATCACAGCCTGCAGACATCTCTCGATCTGCACTGAAGGCTTCCTACGAAAACCGCACTGTCCAAACTGGTTCTGATTTGGTGTAGTAGAACTTTTAGGTGCAATAAAAAAAATTCTAATTTGAAGTTAACACGATATACGCGTAAGGCTTTTCCATTAGAAGAGAGACCGTGAAGATCCGGGTTAGAATAAGTCTTCTGGAACCCATGCTTGCTGGATTGTCTGGGCCCGACTCGATTATTTCCGCAAACACTTTATTATTTCATTATGTTGCTGTTTATTTGTTACTCCATGAAATGAAATAATGATTTATTTTATTCAACGCCTTTGTCTTTCACAATGCAACTTTCTATCGTAATAATGGTGTTTTACCTGTCCCAATGATTTTATTGGGGTTTGGTAGAAATCGATCTAGGAGATATGTGAAAGCAAACAGAGGGTCGGGCGGAGTGGGTATTTTCGTCAAAAAGGAGCTCCTGAATTATTTGACGTTACTGTTCTCAATAAGTCGGTAGAAGATATTTTGTGGCCTAAATTTCCATCACGGTCTAGTGAGTGCACATTCTGCGTATGTGTGTACTATTTATTTGATAGTGCTAGCCCACTAAGATACCATGCCCCACTCAGACACAGTATACTGCGCCAGGCAGGGTAACAACAAGTACCATCATTTAAAGTATTTGGTATGACGCGGACAGGAATCGAACCCCCGACCTTTCGCTAGCGCTCTTCGGGGGGACGCTCTACCACTAGACCACGGAACCTGATAGAACACTGAACGTGGTTTCTCATTTGTTTCTTTGATTTCGACTTAGGTGGACATATGAGTGAGTGAGTTTGGTTTAACGCCGCTTTTAACAGTATTCCAGTTTTATCACGGCGTGTCAGCTTAATGTGGGAGGAAAGCCCGAAGTGATGCAGGTCTCAGATGTTAACCACTTCAGTGAAACCCACGAGCACGGGAATGGTGCTGACAAACCTAGAAACATAATCGGGGCGAACCGGGATTGGAACCCACATTCATAGGTTTCTGGCGTGTCCAAGGGACGCAACTCTGCACAGCGAATCGCGGCGTCTTAGACGACTGGGCCACCCGCGCCTCCTGGTGGACATATGAGGCGAAGGTTTTCATTTATATTGGCATTGTTGAACGGAACTAAGTCACTTATAAATCTAAAACTGAAAGTAAACCTTTTGGCAACGTGTCCTTCTTTAGATTTCACAAAAATAGTCAGCATTTCTAATTTGTGTGCAAAGAAAAGCAGACCAGCTAGGAGAGCAGCACATTAAGTACCCATGAGTATGCATACTACTTGTTTTAATGTTCTATCCCAAATCGGATATTATTGTCAGTCATGAATTCCAGCAACTCACCACTTTGGGAATCTGATTATTTCTGAGTTGAGTTACTTTCGGTTTTAACAAATAGACCCCATCTCTTAATAAATAAGATGAAAATGAAGCTCCTTTATATGAAACAAAATCCGAATTAATTAGAAAATGTATTATTTTTTCAATTTATCATGAGTGGTAGTTGTGTATAGGGTTTAAAAAGGTCAAGAGGTTTTAAACTTGAAAAGCATATTTTCCTGGTCTGAAATTCTGTAACGTCAAGAAGATCTTTTGACATTAAGAGATACACATGTGGTTAACCATTTTTGTATCACATATTCTCTTACGGTATTGTAATAGGCCTTGCTTGATTGTTATGGGAAGTACCAATAATATTGACATGCATTCTACCCCTGATTATATGTACAGTAAACGAACTGACGGATGTAACGCACTGTTTTTTGGTCCGGGGCAAATGCCGGGTATTTGCTGTGTATATCCTGAATATAACTTCATAACGAACTACGGTTATAACGAACTAAAATTAGTGGCCCCTTCCAGTTCGTTATAACCGTAGTTTACTGTACGCATGAACTTGTATTGCTGGAATATTGTTGAAATTTGCAAAACAATTAAACACACTTACCTTGACATAAATAAAGGGGGCCTGTCCCTCTGAAACATATCTGTATCAGGGTAGATTCGGAACCTTCACACACAGAAAAGAGTAATATACTATTAGATTACATATTTTGTGGTCTTGTCTCCGGTTCTGATCTAAATCTGCATGTACACTATATATGCAAACCGCCAGTAGGCTTTCTACATTTGTATGTTAATGTACGTGGTCGTGAATAGCAGCTGTTGTACGGGGCGCGGTTAATTTCACTTATGTAAACATCATCATCATGTATAGTGATTATGCAGGCGTATGGAACGATATCATGTATAGACGTTATGCGGACATCGTGCACGTACTGGTAGGTCAGATTCGGAAATAGTCAAAACGCGAAACATGTGACCATGATGTAAACATGATATAGACTACATGCAGTCAAACATCACTGTGTCGAGTTAAAGGGACCTACATAAATACTTCGAGTTATCCGAGGCTCGACACAAAAGGTAAATGATGAATAAAAATGGAATACGCAGGGGCCGAGCTTTTACTTCGAGGCCACCATAAGTTCGACACATCGAAGTTCGACACAACGGTGTTTTACTGTAACTAAGAGAGACACAAAATGTTCAGGACCAGTTGTGGTATTTAGAGATTCTCGATATACATGTCGAAGCATTATAATGATCAGTGTTAGCATATTTTAAAGTTAGAAGTCTCTATTAAAGAAGATATATTTTAATTTGAACAGACAGTTTTTCATTGAATTGATATTTGACTGAGATTTTAGTGAGATTCAACATCACATTCACTCTGCTGACACACGGTAAGCATATGGACATTTCTTGTTGCCTGTCTTTCGTAGTGAGAATGCGTCATGTCACTGATAGAAAAAGGGTGGCACCAGAATTGGAATAAACCCATTCTGTCTCAGCCAACCGTCATCTAAAGTCAGGCTTCCCACCATGAAAGGTTTGCAGTTGTTCCCATTGATAAGGCCTCAAATAACATAACCATGATATGTTTGTTTGTTGTTTAACTCCGCACTTAGCAATATTCCAGCTATATGACGACGGTCTGTAAATAATCGAACCTGGACCACACAATCCAGTGATTGCTATCTTGAACATCGATCCACGCAGTTGGGATACGACGACATGCATCAACCAAATTAGTGAGTCTGACCACCCGATCCTGTTAGTCGCCTCTTACGACAAACATAGTCGCCATTTACGGAAAGCATGGGGGGTTACTGAAGACCTATTCTAACCCGGATCTTCACGGGTCACAATGATACGTATGTGAGCAACCATTTCATCCTGAGCTTGGGGCATCTTGGCTTATAATCAGCTTCTTCTTGTTGAATGTTTAATAGCTCAATTGCATAGGTGGGTCTGTGGGGTGTGTGTCCAGGGTGTCCATGTGAAATAATGCCACATATAAGACAGGTATGTAACCCGAGGGAGTCATCTACCAAAACCACGCAACTCTAAAACCTGTCCTTTTTTCTTTTGTCCTTGATTCCAAAGTTCCATAAAAATCCATACAAAGAGAGAGATATTGCTTGATCCAGTAAATGTACCATCAATACGCTGTCTCATAGAATAACCATACTTATTTATACAATCAAGGGCGGACTTTCAATGACTTTCATTTTAGGAGATAAACCTAGAGCGCTCGGTTCCAAATTAAAATAAGATATATCTTCTCCACAGTGGGACTACATAAAATTTCAAAACACAGTAGGTTTATCTCCATTCTCCCATGACGGCCCCAGGGCTTTTAAAACGGCGCTCTCTCGCAACGCGTATCAACACAGGGTACAAAGGTCCGCAATCTTAGAACATTCCGAAAAGTGACCACAGGGAATTATATATGTGACAAATATTACTTCAGTTCAACATTAAAACTCCAATAGTCTTGAGTAGTTCGAAATAAGTGTTCAAAACACATAGTTTTTCATAAAGAAGTTGACAAATAACCCTCCAAATTTAGTCCAAAGATAGATGTTATAATTTCATAAAGTCATTTCTTGGAAATCGAATAATCCATTTCCATTGTAGGGGTGACAGGTTGTAGAAACAGTTTTAAAAATGCTAAACGAATATATTTCTCCAACAAACTTTATGAATTAACAGTCTACTATTTATTTAACATGTATAAGTCTTATTATATACTTAGCAATTACCCCCAGTAAATAATATAAAATCAAAATAAATGCCTCTCCACCCCTTACTTGGATGTGGCAGAACTCAACGGTTACTCATACGTCACGACTGTCAATGGCTGCCAATGTTGTTTACCTAACCCCACACGAAGCAAGATGACAACCCCGATCTCTGGTGTGGTTTTACATTAACCTGTAGATTTACTGGGAATGAGTATGCTGGTACAATGTGATTACCAATGGAGCTGAGTATGACTGAACAGTCACTTTATTGGCAGCAGACGAGCCGACTATGTTGACGCCAGGTATCTGCATGATTTGACCTATTCAAGATTTCATGGATTCAATGCCAGCTTGTGAAAGCAATGAGACAGTTGTGGCCCCGAAATAGTGGTTCGTGTATAATCGTCATAATTGTGCGTGTTCTGAAATGAATTTCATCAAGTTTGATAAGCCTACGGAAGCCTTTTCGGGCCAATTGTTTGTGGTTGTTTTTGTTTTTTTATACTCTCTTGAAATATCAAGAAACTAAGTTGAAATTTCAAGATACTAAGTTGAAATTTCAAGATAGTATCAACTTCTGTATCTTGAAATTTCAAGATAGTATCTTGAAATTTAAACTTAGTTTCTTGAAATTTCAACATCTTATCTTGAAATTTCAACTTAGTTTCTTGAAATTTCAACTTAGTTTCTTGAAATTTCAAGATAGTATCGAAACAAATTTTAAAATACAATTGGCCCTAAAAGGCTTCCGTAATAAGCTGTGACTTCAGTGATGTCGGGGCATTGTTTTCGTGGCCTTTCCAAGGGACCAGTATTTTCTGATGGATTTTCAAATCTCCTGCCAAATCCTTACGGTGGTGGTTGCCGGAGATGGCAATGAATATCGAATACAAAAAGGTTTGTAAACAATATGTTGTCATGAATAAAGTTTCTTCAAACACATTTTTATAAGGTTATATTTTACTTTCATTGTTGGTTGTTTCAATGACTATCGGAATTTCCTATTCCGAGTCTGTTCGCTTTGAACATGTCCCTAACAGTTTCCTAAACATTTGTATGCAAATAAATGCCTTCGTAAAGCCTTGTATTCTCATCAGTGAAGCAGTCAGGATTACGGCCTAGAACAACATATGTCGTCAAAAACGTCCGATATCAAACTACCGTATTTTCTGTATTAGACGATAGGCCGTCTATTAGTTTCGCGAGAGACATTGACCTGGCTTGTATTAGAGACCAAGCGTGTAATAGAGGAAATATCGATACTTTTTACAGTTCCTATTGGTGATCGATCGGCAGCCATTTTTTTATGAATCGATATATAGGCTATCGATGTATTCATGCGCACGTTTTTTGTGTGAAACGGCTTGCTATATTTAAAAGGGGTTTCCGTAACAAAAAGGGAAACCTCTTTTTAACCAATCAGAATCAAGCATTCGTCAACAGTATATTTGACTAAGTAAGATTTCCCAAGGCCTGTTTCTTGGTCTTACTGGGCTTCCAGGTGACAGCTGCTGAAGACAATTTGCAAATAAAATCATTAAAAATGATAGGAACAATACAGGTGAAAAATAACATAATTGAGTTCCAGTGACGTATATACTACAAAAAGTAAATAACAGGTAAATAAAAGAAACAAATCTTGTTTTACACTATCGAACTTAACTAACCCCCTTCCTCATTGCGTCCATGCATTAACGTTCATAATTTTGTCAGTCAAAAACATTACCTTCTTTACAAAGCCATAATTATCTAACATTCTCATGCATAATCATCAAAGGATATCTATATTGCTTTGGGACGAAACGTGAACACGATGAAAACAACACACACACACACACACACACACACACACACACACACACACACACACACACACGCACGCACGCACACACACACACACACACACATTTATAATTATTATGTCGAAACATTGACCTTGATAAAAGGAAAAACATGTATATGTTTATAAACATAAATTTACTCTCTGACAACAGCGTCCAAATGCTAAGCGAGTGATGGAATCAGGGTACTTGTTGAAGCCTGCAACACGTCTTCCATGTTCTGAGATGTGTTCGACCCGAGTCAGTTGAACTCTTGTCAGAAACTTAAACACAAATTAATCAGTACTTTCCTCAAACATGACCGTCATAAAGCTGGAATATTGCAGAGTGCGGCGTTAATAAATTAGAGTTACCAGCCCTTAAATTGGTTCAAAATAAATGACGTAAAATCCCTTAGTACATATCCCCAAACCTAACGAAACATAAATATCTTGGTTGAAGGGATGTTTAAAAAGGTATAACAATGATGCATACAGTGCAGCGACATTTAATATATATAGAGATATCAAATGTCTTATTCAGAGTTCGATGGATGAGAACTTGACAATTTGTCAGCAGCTTCTTTGTCATCTTGATTTTTCATGATAACACTGGCTAAAGCGGAATTGAGCAGGTTTTCAGGTCTTGGTGAGGAAACTGAAATATGATACCCCTTCTCTGCCAGGCGGGATAGTAAATTCGGTGTTTACTAACCTTCCGCCCACTGTCACTAATTACGTTAGTAGAATTTACTAGGCCTTTTTGTTAGTGAACAATTCAGTTTGTGAATGCGTGGTCAAAGACAGGGGAGCCATTGTTTAAAATCAGTTATCATATATTAAATCAGATGTTACAGGAAACTATCAGTTATTAGATTTATTCTGCCCGTTATTTCACCACCGAAAGGACTAAGGTAATTGATGAAATGATAGTGAAAGTGTAATGACGATAAATGGCTGTAAAATTTAATTTCGGGCGTGTAGATCACTATCTGGTGTGTCCACCATGAAGGGCGATACACGCACGACACCTTCGTGCCATACCGTTGATTAATTTGCTTGTTGTTCCCTTGGTATTGCCCGCAATTCCGAATAAAGTGCCACACCAATCTGGGCCACGTTGGTGGGTGCTGGGTCTCTGGCGAATACTCTCCACCCGAGAACATCCCACAGAGGTGAGGTGAAATGGGGTTTAACGTCGCGTCCAAGATTATTGCACTTATATAGCGACACGCATGCACGTGTGTGTGGCTACTTGTACTAGTCCGGACTGATGCCGATTTATAGTGCTAGCTCACTGAGATACCATGCCGCAGTTTAACATGAATACCCCACTCAGACACAGTATACTGACTCCGAGCCGACCAGTCCTTGTTTTAGCCCCTTAATGCCGTGCGCCAGACAGGGTAACAACAAGTACCTTCTTTTAACGTCTTTTGGTATGACGCGGCCGGGAATCGAACCCCGGACCTTCCACTCTCCGGGCGGACGTTCTACCACTAGACCACGGAGGCGGTCTCCATCCCACAGATGCTCTATTGGGGACATGTCAGGTCCAATGTCCGTAGGCCTCTTGTCAGAGATAATCGGTGACGATGTGGCACGATGGCGTTTGGCATTGTCATCTTGACGTTTAAAGTTGCTGCCGATAATTCTAGCGAACGGAACAACAGGATGCAAAGTATCGTCAGCAGATCGCTGGCCAGCCATATGTCCGACCACCCGCATACCGTTCAAGGTCAATATTTGTTGCTCTGGCTAAGTCGCTGACAACGTTTTCTGCCCCCTGTGAATCGGAGACAATATCTGATTCGCCTGTCACATTGTTTAACGCCATTGACGCATAACCCATCCCTGGTGCTGCCTAGCTAACCCAATCTTTGCCGCCAATGTTAAGCTGATAGGGTCACGCTCACTCACAGGACGCCTTGCTTTCAGGCGAGTTGCACGTGTTGTTGAATGGCACATTTGTCCACGCCTCGTGTTTGTTGCGTCGCTTTTCACAGACATACACATCACGAACCACCCAGTTCTTGTGGTCACGACTTCGAGGATCTGTATCACAAATAAGATTATTCATTTTTTATTCAAGTTAACTTTCACAAGGAAAAATGGTTTCTGTAAAAAATCCAGGGCTGGGTACGGCACTGTTTACACATAGCAAATTGACATGGTCCCACCTTGCGGACAAGAATTTCAGGTTCTTACGGCTTCATATAATTTTCAGTTCTACAATGGTTGTTTATGACACGAGTATTGAGCAAGATTGATAACAATATCTGCCGTAAGATAATACGGGTTTTTTTACATGAAAGAGGTCAGCTAGTGCCGTTTTAATATTAATATTTTATTCAGGAAACAATAGTTAAAATTAGTTATCTGAACAGACAGCTCAATATTTATATAATATTATCCTTTTAAAATAACACGTGTTTTGATACACAAAAATGTTTAACAAACAAAAGTTGATGTTTACCGTTACACTTGCCTTCAAGGTAGACGCGAACTATTTTTAATAGCCCACGTTGCCGTCGTATGCATGTAACATAGATAGTGTACATTATTGTGTTGAACTGAATAGGATATTGAAATAATGAACTCGTTCATTAAGAGAGACATTTCAGAACAAAGGATCGTTTTCAGTTGACAACAAGGTATATTTTTTACACGTGCACATACCTTTAGCTTCATCATACATGTTAAATTCCATATCATTTTGTTGTCTTTAATTATCCATATCGAAAATCAACAGACACTACCGCACATTCAAACCACTTCATAAGGAACTGTTTGCATTTGCAGTATTTTATTTGAAACATGAATTTTTTTAGAGACGACATATGTGACTGTAGGACTGTGTTGAAGGTAAGTAAATGAGGTGAGAAAGAGACAGAAACTACAGGCGGTACAGGCGGTACAGGCGGTACAGGCGGTACCACGTAGTTGGGTAAACGTGACACAAGTGATGTTATGTCAAGAATTCTCTGATGTCTAGTGTTTTGTTTGTTTGTTTATTTGTTTGTATGTGTGTTGTTTAACGTCGCACTCAGCAATATTCCAGCTCTATAAAGGCGGTCTGTAAATAATCGAGTCTGGACCAGACAATCCAGTGATTTACAGCATCTTTCTACACAATTGGGATACGCTGACATGCTTCAACCAAGTCAGCGAGTCTGCCCAGCCGATCCCGTTAGCCGCCTCGTACGACAAGCATAGTCGCCTTTTATGGCAAGCATTGGTTGCTGCAAACCTATTCTAACCTAGTCTAATGTTAAAAAATCAAAATGAAATAATATATTATCAAAAAGAAGGACCAGGAGAAAAATAAAGTATGTTTTAAACATTTATATTTCATAATGAAATGGATTGGCAAACAACCAATTGCTTGTCTTCATGCCGTGCCAATACAAGGACATGAAGACATATTGCATGACACATCAAATATAGACAATTAATTTTATATAAAAATATTTGCTAATATCTGATACTAATTAAATACTACCAGTTAAGCAATAATATCATCATCAGATCATAAGTAGGTAATTGAAATATAAGACCGTACTGATAAAGTAACTCTTCCAGATTCTGAGATAAATGTGCGTACAGATTGAATCACTTCTGTTTTCCTGTACACACTTTTCAACATATTCTAGATAAAGCTGACTGATGTTATATCCATTTTGTATAATAACACATTCTGTTTCTAATAATGGTGTAATTTGGACAGACAAATAAATAATGAATAGTGTTTTCATAAGTAGCACCACAGGAGGACGATGGTCATTTGAAATAAACCTGTTGTTGTTTTTGTGAATCTAAAGCGCTACAACGTAGTCTGAGCCGAGAATGTATAACTTGGCAGAATCGATTTCCAAACTTGATATCAAATCCAAATTCATGTCCCAATTTCGGGGTGATCTTGACTGTGAAACTACTTAAGGATTGTATTGGTTTAATATCTTCTGGTAAAGAGTACTAGGTAGGAAGGATTATATATAAGATGATGTCCTTCCTTTTAAATATAACGTATGTAGATTTTATATGGGTATACACAGTTGTTTAGATGCATTTTATTGTTTTCATGCATCGAATTGGACATAACCCTGATATTGTTCTGACTAGAAATAAAATAGAATCAAAAGGATTTTAACCTAACAATTTGTGAGATCGGACACTTTTTTCGAAAAATATCCTGAGACTTTCAGAATTGTAACGGGCGATTGATGTCAATGTTAAGTTATCAGTAAGATGATTTCATGCACACCCACCTACTGTACACAACTGAACAATCAGCTACTACCGTCACAGGTGAGTGAGTGAGTGAATATTGCTTAACGCCGCATCAGCAATTTTGCAGCTATTCGCGGCGAGACCTTCACAGGTAAGACGAAGGTCACATGAGCATCTGAAAACTTGAGAACTGCATGTCAAAACTAAACAGGGCAAGTCGCACACTGTAAAGATGTAAGATATTGATGTGAGCCCAATGGGGAGTAATGTGAGCCTAGAGAGGGTGTTTTGGGCCCGGTAGAGGGGTGTTGCCTGAGCCTTGAGTGAGCGTTTTGGGCCTGGTAGAGGGGTGTGGCCTGAGCCTTGAGTGAGTATTTTGGGCCTGGTAGAGGGGTGTGGCCTGAGCCTTGAGTGAGTGTTTTGGGCCCGGTAGAGGGGTGTGGCCTGAGCCTTGAGTGAGTGTTTTGGGCCTGGTAGAGGGGAGAGGCCTGAGCCTTGAGTGAGTGTTTTGGGCCCGGTAGATGTGCGTGGCCTGAGCCTAGAGAGAGTGTTTTGGGCCCGGTAGATGTGCGTGGCCTGAGCCTAGAGAGAGTGGTTTGAGCCTGGTAGAGGGGTGTGGCATGAGCCTTGAGTGAGTGTTTTGGGCCCGGTAGAGGGGCGTGGCCTGAGCCTAGTGTGGGTGTTATATATATGGGCCCAGTAGAGGGGAGAGGCCTAAGCCTAGAGTGGGTGTTATATATATGGGCCCAGTAGGGGGGAGTGGCCTAAGCCTAGAGTGGGTGTTTTATATATTGGCCCAGCAGAGACGAGAGGCCTGAGCCATGTGTGAGCGTTATATATATGGGCCCAGTAGAGGGGAGAGGCCTGAGCCTTGAGTGAGTGTTTTGGGCCCGGTAGAGGGGCGTGGTCTGAGCCTAGAGTGGGTGTTTTATATATCGGCCCAGTAGAGGGGAGCGGCCTGAGCCATGAGTGAGTGTTATATATATGGGCCCGGTAGAGGGGCGTGGCCTGAGCCTAGAGTGGGTGTTATATATATGGGCCCAGTAGAGGGGAGTGGCCTGAGCCTTGAGTGAGTGTTATATATATGGGCCAAGTAGAGGGGAGTGGCCTGAGCCTTGAGTGAGTGTTATATATATGGGCCCAGTAGAGGGGAGTGGCCTGAGCCCGAGCTTCAAGCATTCTTGCGTGAATTGAACCTCGGCTGAAATCACTCTGAAGTGATTTTTTAATTTATTGATATGAGCCTGCAACATCGGCTTTGACTGGTAGATGTTGACATTCGCCTTCCTGCGAATAACATGTGGGCGAGTTTCATGTGCGAAAGTGACGCAAGGCTTGCTGAGCAAACCATAGATGCGTGATTGCTGTACCTGAAACAATGAGAACATTACTCGACGCGAAGTCAATTATTTGCAACGTCTTCAAAAAAATTTTAAAAGAATGTGAAAGAGGTAGACCACAATATGCTTTGAAAAAGTATCGTTTACGAACTGCACGTGCAGTTGGGATAACAGAAGGGACGTTAAAAACTATGTTAAAAAAGTGTACTGATTCAACCTGCAGTGACACACCTGAGGGGACCATATCAAAACCCAAGCGATGTTTTACAGTCGATTCATTTCAACAAGAGATGGTTAGAAACGCCATTTAGACTCTGTATAAACAAAATATCTATGTCTCTCTCCGTACTCTAAAAAAATATATGGAGACAAATCATTCTTTGACCATTTCAAAATATCAGTTATGGAAATTGCTACACCAATTTGGTTTCCGTTACAATAAAGTAGACATGCATTATGCGAGAGGTCTCATATTGTTCGACTGAGGAACCGTTTCTTACGCACAACACGAGAAAAACGTTACGAGGGTTATAAGCCCGTATACTTGGACGAAACGTGGGTAAACGCTTCCCATACCACAGGAACACAATGGTTCCCTAGCTCCTCTTCTGATTTCTGTGCCAGGAAATTGCCACTTTGCAAGGGTGAGCGGCTTATTGTGCTCCATGCTGGCTGCAAGAGTCGGGGGTTCCTACCAGGCTGTTCGCTAGTCTTCAAGGCAAAATCCAAGGACAACCCAGACTATCATACCGAAATGAACGGAGCGGTATTCCTAGAATGGGTTCAAACTCAACTGGTACCTGTATTGCCCCCCAAGAGTCTGGTTGTCATGGACAATGCTCCATATCATGGCGTTCAGGTACCTAACACAAAAGCCCCAACGTCTAACAGTAGGAAGGGCGATATGATAGAATGGTTGACACACAAAGCAATACCGTATCCACAAAAAGCAACGAAACCTGTTCTGTACGATACTATAAAGTCTAATAAAACCACACCTGTCTTTAAAGTTGACGAGTATCTTAAAGAACATGGCCATTCAGTTTTGCGATTGTCGCCCTGTCATTGCGATTTAAACCCAATAGAACTAATTTGGGGTATCATTAAATCGGATGTTGCCAGGCAAAATACAACATTCAAACTGCGGGATGTACAGAAACTGCTTCAACAATCAATAGACACCATCACGCAGGAAACGTGGCAAAAGTGTGTTGAGAAAGTTGAGAATGAAATAGAGAGACATTATTGGGATCATAGTGGATTGGACCATGCCACAATCAAGCCAGTGATCATCAGGGTAGACTCGGACAGCGGCGATAGCGATTCGGACAACAGCGACACCGATTCCAAATGCACTGTCACGGCTTCAGAAACCTGCAACAGTGACTCCGAATGAACACTCAAAACGGCTTTTGAGATGACCGCCATTTACGGTGCACATGCTTCTTCATTGCCTGGCTGTTCCATGAGCGACTGGTCCTCCCTGGTATGGGATGGCGAAAAATGTCAACAATATGATGATCGTTTGTTAAATAATTTTTTTATTCGGGGTGTCCAAAATTCCATCAGAGTTGGTCTGTCCAATTCATGTCGCTGTGCACATTTTGGTTTTGTTGCAATTATTAGATTTTGAGTTAGTGAGCAATTCATCGGTCTCAAATGGAATCAAACGGACTGTACATTCAAATCATCAGTTCCCTTTATTTTGTCTTCGGAAGTGTATCATCTGTCACACGATGTCCGTGGGCTGCAGATGTATTCCGAATTTTGTTTGTCCTACTTATGACTCGCGTTCAAGATTATTGCACTTATATCGCGACGTCCATTCACGTGTGTGTGTGTGTGTGTGTGTGTGTGTGTGTGTGTGTGTGACTAATGTCGTGTTATAGTGCAAGCCCACTGAGGAGAGACCTTGCCGAGGTTTACACTGGGATACCCAATTTCAGACACAGTAATATTGTTGAGTGCGGCCGTGATTGAACTAAGATCGACAGTTTAAGCATCTTCACCACATATTACAATTTGTCACCAGAGGACCTTGGTCTTATGTGTAAGTGTGAGTGAGTGAGTGAATTGGGTTTAACGCCGCTTTTAACAGCATTCCAGTTATATCACGGCGTGTCAGTTTAATGTGGGAGGAAAGCCCTAAGTGATGCAGGTCTCCGACGTTTACCACTTCAGTGAAATCCACGAGCACAGGTATGGTGCTAACAAACCTAGAAACATAATCGGGATTCGAACCCACGATCATAGGTTTCTGGCATGACCAAGGGACGCAACTCTGCACAGCGAATCACGGCGCCTTAGACGACTGGACCACACCTGTCCCCTTGTCTTATGTGTACAAAATACAAATAAGTCATAGTCACAATATGTCGGCAATATTGCTTGTGTGACTTAATTAATGGATGGCACAGAGTCGTTTTTTATTTATACATTGTTTGCTGTTGTGATCCTCAGAATCCTCGGGTTAGTCACGCTAGAGAAATTCTAAAATGGCGTCACTGTTCAACGAAATTGAATCTGTGCCTATGGCAGGTAGTCTTTCACCATCCACTGTCATCACAGACACGCCCCTGAAAATAAACGACTCTTTGTTAAAATGTAAAAAAATGGACACATTGACATCCACTTTACGGATTCTGCGTAGTTGTTTGTTTGTTTCAAAATTGTTTAACGCCGCACTCAGCAATACTCCAGCTATTAACGGCGGTCTGTTATTGCTCGAGTCTGGACCGGACAATCCAGTGATTGACATCATGTGCATCGATCTACACATGTGGGATACGACGACATGCATCAACCAAGTCAGCGAGACTGACCGCCCGATCCCGTTAGAAGCCTCTTACGACACGCATAGTTGCCATTTACGGCAAGCATGGGTTGCTGTAGACCTATTCTACCCCGGATCTTCACGGATATTCTGCTTAGTAGAGCAGGTCCCAAGAAATATACAGTTGATAATTAAATTTTCGTTGTGTTCATTGTAATTCCTTCATTCTTATTAGCTGAAGTGGTCACGTGTTATTGCATTCATTTCCCAATGAATTTAAAATGATAAGCCACGTCCACCGAAGCGGACTACTTTTATTACTACGGAATGTCTGGGAATTCCAATATTACAGTCGAGGGAATTCACTTTCTGGATACATGTATCGTCATGCACAAGACATTTAGCGTAATTCGTGCATTTTCTTTTCTCAAACTACCCAAACACGCACATTCCAACTGTGTCTTCCCGTTCTAATGTTTGAATCTGGCGGTAACTGACCATGTCATTTGAAAAAGCCGCCTTCTCCCGAACATATATTTGTTCCGCTTCGTTACAGTTTGACTGTTGCAGTGCTTCTAGCCTCTTGCCTTGATTGACAGATCCTATGAAGTTTGTTTTGATCCTTCTCTCCGTTAATTGGCTACTGCTTTGTGGGCGTGTCAAGTTTTGTGCAACAATTTAAAAAATCACCTGATTCATGTTTCGCCGCGGTATGTATTCATACGCCTGGAATTAATCTCGACACTTTTGTCTTCTTTGATTTATATTACCTACTTTGGTTAAACTATTGTACATAACACATGTTTTCGTAGTCGAATTTAATTATAAGGATTGACAGACTTTAGAGTGTGTATTTTGTTCGGTTCATTGAGGTGTGAATCGAAAAACTGATGTGCAAACTTTTGTAAGAATCCGCTACGCGGATTGATATAGTTTGCAAATCGGTTTTTCAATTCATACCTCAATGAACCGAACAAAATACTCAGTCAATCCTTAATTGAAAGAGGCGACAAAGTGGATCGTTTGGACACAACGGTTGACAATGTTGATTGGCTGTCATCGTACCCCGATTCTATTGTTTACAGGATACCGTTCAGCTGGAATATATCTTAGAGTGGCGTTGACCAGCAGACAAACAAATGCAATACCAGGTTGTTAATTTGGATTGCGATAGCAGAGCAACGGAAACTCGACAAGGCGTTATGTCACTCAGTGGGTTTCCATGGACCGGAAGGAGACATGGGTAGCCATGTCACCTAAAGCGACGCAATCCTCCGTGCAGGGTAGTGTCCCTTAGGCACGCCAGAAACCTATGATCGTGGGTTTGAATCCCGTTTCGCCGCGAACATGTTTCTAATGTTACCCGTTCTGGTGGGTTTCACCAAAGTAGTAAACGTCTGAAACCTGTATCATTTCGGTCTGTCCAACATTAAGCCGACATACTGTGATATAACAGGAATACTGTACAAAGGGTGGAAACCAAACTCACTCACTTTTTTAACCGAGCCTATCCAATATCGACGAATATTATACGGCTGAAATATATTTTTGTTAGACATGTCCCAGTGACCGGGGTAATAATAGCGCTTTGAGCATGCCCCTGAGTGGTGTGGAAATATGCGCAATGTAAATAGCCTATTTTTTTAATTATTATTATTATTATTATTTTTATTATTATTATTTTTATTATTATTATTATTATTATTATTATTACGCACAATGAGTCTGATCAAACATTACGACCAACCAATCACCATTAAATGAGCGTTGACTCATATGGACCAGACAAATACTGAGTCTAAGAAAGAGGGGGGGTTGTCCTATTGTGTTAACCATGATGCAATTAAATACATGATAATATGGCTGAGATATTGCAGATGCGAAATTATTCAAATTTTACCTCTCTCACTTACCGTCCATTGTTGGACTTGTAGAATATGGTCTTCTTTTGAACAAAGAGGAAGAGGCACTCCGTTTCATTTCGTAGGATGGTGCGTTCCTCTCCAAGCGGATGCTGCTTGGTACTTTTAATACTTTTTTTCCCACTGTGTCCTCTTTCCACCCAGTACAGTGTCTTGTCTAAAGAAAAATGGTATTTTCATACTAAAAGCAAAACAACGGGAAAAAACGCAGCCATGTTCAAATAGCCTGTATACTTTAAGTCAGGTGAGGGGAAATCGGTATTAAAGTCGCGTTCAAGATTATGACACTTATATAGCGTGCGTGTACTAGACGGGACTAAAACCGATTTTATAGTGCTAACCCACTGAGATACCATGACGCAGTTTAACATGACTACCCCAAATCAGACACAGTACACTCCGAGCCGACTAGTCCTCAATGCCGAGCGGCATGCAGGGTAACAAGTACCATCTTTTAACGTCTTTTGGTATTACGTTGCAGGGAATCGAACACCCCACCTTCCGCTCTCCTGGCAGACGCTCTACCACTAGACCATGGAGGCTGTTGCATAATTTAAAGGAAACAATTATCGGAGAGAAGTCTTCAATTTAATCAATACTTTAGTTTTGTTTTGGGCTTCACGCCGCACTCGGCAATATTCCAGCTATATGACGGCGGTGGTACCAAACAACCCAGTGATTCATGTAATGAACAGCCTCCCACAGCTTCGGGCTTTCCTCCCACATCAAGCTGACACGCCGTGATATAACTGGAATACTGTTAAAAGCGGCGTTAAACCCAACTCACTCACTCAAGACATTCCTGTTCCAAGAAAGTCGACAGTGACAAACTCCCGGACATTCGTGAGTGAACTAACACATTATATCATTGCTGCTGCCACTTATGTCACACGTTACCTGTTTTGTTTGTAAGCCTAGAACTGTGTGTTTCAAATTTATGTATTGATTAGTTACTGATCTTGTGTGGTCATTTACTGATTTCACAATTTCTGTACGTACCGATTTCTGTGTTAAACTTTCAGTTTCAACCTGGAATTCACCTCGTAACATGACAATCTGCTAATAACTTATGTGAAATTTATTGATGTTTACTCGAATGTTTTATATCAAAAACGATTATATCCCCGTGTTATGGGTTTTTCGGACGTTTAAGAAACATTCGTAGTTTTCTCGCTAATCACAAGAACAACTTTTAAACATCTCACTCACTTATAAAAGATGACTTTATCTTAAAAACAAGTCATCATCTGAGTATTTACAATGTCTTCGTGACGCCACATCCCTCGTTACAGCGCGAGTATTCGCGACAAACATGGCCTTAGAAAACGTATGATGTCCGAAAACCTATGATCCGACGATATAACATATGATATAGAACCTGTGATATCCATATATTCTTTTTTGATATCAAGAACTGAATTGTTAATATCATAATATAGGGAATGAGGTGTGAACCGGTGCCGCATGAATATATGCACATGTCTCGTGCTGTTAACTCACCTGCCTCGTTGTAAAAGATGGCGCCAGTGCGTCCGTAACCCGCAATAGTGATTATTTTTTTCAACCCTCTTCCATAGTAGTCAATCCTATAGACTGAATTGCTTTGTTCAATAAAGATGTGCCTGAAATATGACACAAGCATGAGGAGGAGGACTAAGGACCTATATGCATAGTATTATCTGACTCATGATCCAAATCATTCGTCACCACTCGCCCCTTTCCGTAACCTGCAAGAAGACTCGTCGCCCTATCGATGAATGTTATGTGCGAAAATACGACAAACCAATCAGAATGCGCGTATGATTTCAAGTTCTTCGTCAAAGAATCCCTCAGAAATAATTTCTGTTTTTACATTTGTCTTGCATCTAAAAATATACCCAAGACACAGTTAAATGTGTTCAGTCATACTGTATAATTTCGCATGTCCTGATGTGCTTTTAATTGCATCTGAAATATAAATGATATATGGGGAAATATATGTGAACCATTGCGCAACGAGTTGACAATTGTTTTATGTATGCTCGTTTGCGCTAAGGCGGAACCCGGTTGCAAAAATGGCCACGAGAGGGGCACGAGTCGCCATTCGGCTTGTCCCGGAATAACACGAGTTGGTCACGAATGGATCCAAATAAGGTGACCATCATCTCAATCTTATTAAAATCAGGACCCTTGAAGATCCGGGTTAGAATTGGTCTTCCGCAACCCATGCTTGTCGTAAGAGGCGACTAACGGGATCGGGTGGTCAGGCTCGGTTGACACACGTCGTCGTATCCCAATTGCGTGGATCGATGCTCGTGATATCAATCACTGGATTGTATGGTCCAGATTCGATTATTTACAGACCGCCGTCATATAGATGTACTACTGCTGAGTGCGGCGTTAAACAACAAACAAACATTAAAATCAGATTTTTTTGTCCTATACTATTCTCCACTCCACCAAGAACGATACCCCTAGAGCATAACGCGTCAAAACAAAGGGCGCGGGGGTTCTTGCGCCAATGAGATGTCAGCTTTCTGAAAGATTTGGCTTCATATCGTTACCTGCACCTCGATGCGAAGATTTCGAAAACCGCTTCAGGCTACAAAGGTAACCTCGATAATACACCCTCTTTGGTGTAGAAACCATGGCGCTAAGAATTGGCACGATGACCTATACACAACAACATACTCGTGTGGTTTTATGTTTTTGCACTCGGAAATCACCGATTGAGGATTGTTTTACGCCGCTTTTAGCAATATTCCAGCAATATCACGGCGGTGGACACCAGAAATAGGCTTCACACATTGTAACCATATCGGGAATCGAACCCGGGTCTCCGGCGTGACGAGCGAACGCTTTAACCATTAGGCTACCCGATCGCCCCTTGTTTCCGAAATACGGGTAAGCATACACTCTTCAAAAAAGAACCGCACAGGTAGATATTTAGGAAAGTTATTGTACCTAATAAAGTCGATATATTGAATACAATATCATAGATACAAATATGAAACTTTGGAGCTCGATAGTCACATGTTGTCGTTGTATAAAGGCATTGAAAACTGTTCATTGTCATGTCACATAAGGCCACAAGGTGGCGCTGAACTCGTGTATCTCGTGTGACCGGCCCGGGCAGCAATCACGGCTCTGCGTATCCCATCCACTGACTGGATAAGTTTACGACTTCTGTCCTGCGGAATTCTGCGCCATTCTGCTTGTAACGCGTTGGCCAGTTGTGGGAGCGTCTGTGGCGTTGGTCAAAACGCTCATATCGACTACGATAAACACGTTGTCTTCCATCTCGCCGGTGAAGAAGAAATCGTGATTCATCGCTAAACCACACTCGTCTCCAGTTTCTCAAATTCCAAGGCTGTAAGGTATGGCACCGACGCAAGCGTCGCTGTCGATGGATCTGTTGCAATACAGGGACGATAACTGGTCTTCTGGGTCGGATTCCAGCCTCGCGAAGATGATCCCTGACAGTCTGGTCCGATAACCTCCTCAAACCAGGGATGGATCCTGCAGTCTCCGTAGCTGTGGCATTGAAATGACGTCGGTGGAACAGTCGAATGTAGCGATCCTGTACAGGGGTAGTAACGCTTGGTCGGCCGGTTCTCGGACGGTCTGCAGTTGAATTGAACTGTGTGTATCGGTCACAAAGGCGGCAAATGGTGCTGTGGTGGACGTTGAAGTGGCGTGCAACAGAAGACTGCGATTCTCCTCTTTGGATACGTCCTATGGCGATGTTCCGATCGGCAGCGCTGAGTCTCTGCCTTTTCGAACTTGAAAAATGTTGACAATTGAATGACAAATTATTGGCTTATGCTTGCCTTTGTATAGCCACTACCACGAGTTACGAATGCCATAACTTGCACGTGCATTTTGCTTTACTGTTTTCCTCCAAGACATTTTTTAACAAGGGTGAAAACAATGCCGCTTAAGACATTGCAAATCGACAATGGCTGCGTTTTGACGCACCGTTTGTCGAATATCAGGCCACCAACATTTTCCAATAACAAATATCAATTTATATACCGGATTTTTTGTGTAGTCAGGTTCAATGAACTACATACTACCAGTGCGTTTCCTTTTTTGGAAGAGTGTATATGTTGGTCTGTATGTTTCGCCCATTGTACTAAATATGTAGAAACCTCGACACCAATTTGTTGATTCGAACCTTCCTCTCGCACGAACTCCAATAGATGTCTTTAAATCATCACACAGAGGTGTCATGTCGGAGCAAAGCTGAATGAGATTACAGTTATTTAGAATTCGCATAATAATATTTCTGCGTTTATTGTTTTATATTGAATCTTTAATAATTGAAATATACTTAGTTCCCCAGGGCTCATTACATCAATCACCGGTTTGTCTGGCTCGGTGTCGATTATGTACGGACGCCGTCATATAGCTGGAATTTGGCGGAAAACAGGAAAGAACGACAAAAAGAGATCTTACTTGTTAGCTCTGTCAATAGTCAGATGCAAAATCCATTTCCGTTTGATGAGAGGTTCAGGGTCTTCATCCTCTTCCTCCGGTGTGATGGAAAGGGAGGTGCGTGATACTGTTTGGATTGTCATCCAAATAACCTCATTTCTCTCAATATGTAGTTCAAAGTGGTCGATTTTAAAGCCTGTAAACACAATTACAAATAGATCAGTAGAATGTGTAGTATTGGTAGACGACTGAGCCCACGACCCCCCCCCCCCCCCCCCCCCCTCCCCCCAGGTTAGACTAGGTCCCCAGCAGCCTTTGCTTGTCTCCACATGGGGAGTCGGGGTTAGAATAGGTCCCCAGTAGCCTATGTTGGTCTCTTTGTGGGGGTCCGGGTTAGAATAGGTCCCCAGCAGCCTATGTTGGTCTCCCAGTGGGGGGTCCGGGTTAGAATAGGTCCCCAGCAGCCTATGCTGGTGGTAAGAGGCCGCTAAATGGATCAAAGGGTCAGACTTGGTGACTTGGCTGACTACGTGTCATCGTATCCTCATGACGCGGGACGCTATTCGTTATATATTTATGTGTGTATTCATATTCAGTTACAGACAAAAATGATAACGGAACAGAGATTACCAAAAGCATGGTCACATCCAATCAAATTCATTAAAGACAAAAAGGATACATATAAAGAAAGTCTTTCATACCATGAGGAACACCCCAATGTAATTACCGCAATATCCTTGAGTGAATTGTTTTGTGACGCCAGCCAATAGCCTTGTCGATTCTCGGTGTTTCACGCCGTGATGTTGCTATAATATTGCTAAAAGCGGCGTAAAACCATACTGATTTTCTACTCTTGTCCGGAGGTCCTAAGGGACAACAGTACCTTTGAACATTGCACGCTTTTCAGGGCCGATCTTTCCAAGTGATAGTGGGGCAGAGTGAATCCCTTCCAGTCTATCTGTCACCCAGTATAATGTTTTCGTTGCCTGAACATATCCAATGTCGACGACCAATGAACCATTGAATTTCTCCTTTGCCACGAACTGCGATCTATCCCCGCCGTACCAATACAGGACGCGTCCATCGCAGATCAAAAATGCCGCTGAAACAGAATAAGATTGGTACAATGTAACTAGTATAATAATAATAATAATAATAATAATAATAATAATAATAATAATAATAATAATAAAAATAATAATAATAATAATAATTCAGGATAATTGACACCCTCACACGAAGGATCATGTCAGACAGTAGATCCCACCACCCTCGCTCTTCCCTCAATCGCTTATATTTACCAATCATTATGGGAGGACGTGGTTTGATTAACGTTTGGGCTCTTCGTGATAGAACTGTTTTGTGCACTTTTGCACGCATTTATCTGTCTGATGATCCTCTTGTGAAGCATGTCAAGACTCATGATGAAAACAAGGCATTCCACAGTTTTCTAAAACGAGACATAAAATCATAATCTCAATGTCGGTGTTGATTCTGTTGATGGTTCTGTACTGCTGGACGTTTCAGAAATGAGTGTCAACCATGCGAAGTGCCATATCAAGTCGGCCCAGACTCAGGTTTTAAAGGAGAGGCTTTCTGAACGACCACTGCATCGGGTTTATGTGCAGTGTGTTGAGAAGATCAGCAATCTTGGAGTCCTTCACTTGGATGAAGTCGTCTGGCATGAAGAGTGAAAGAGAAGGCTTTCATTTGCTGCTCAGGACCAGTCACTTCCCACTCGAAACCGTCAATGTGTAATTTTGCATCAAAATGTAAATATGAAATGTAGATTATGTAATGAATTCAATGAGACTGTCAAACACATTGTCAGTGGATGCCCAGCTTTGGCTCAAACACAGTATCTTAAACGACATGATGGTGTAGCTCGATCATTTTATTACCGTCTTCGCCATGCTTGTGGTTTTGAGAGAGGGGTCCACCCATGGTACGACCCGGAATAAGAAGAGGGCGTCATGGAAAATGATAAATACAAAATTCTTTGGAATAGGCCCATTTACTGCCTTAGACGTATCCAGGCCAACAAACCTGATCTTGTCATTTTTGATAAATCCAATGAAATCATTTATATCATTGAAATTGTCCCCTTTGACACTAATGTGATTGACAAGATTGAGGAAAACATGGAAAATCTGCGGACCTCGCTTTCGAAATGTCACGCTGGCATCCCAAGTACCAAGTTGTCCGACTCCCCATTCTCCGAAAAGTTTTGGGTGGGTTTGACAAGGCAGCGCTTCCTGGGAGAAGTCCCATTCGCTGTCTGGGCTGCGTGTAGAGGGGGCAAGGGCCCTGAGCTGAAGAAGAGCCTAACCAGCCTGACTGTGTCAGGATCAACCAAACCCTCTTTGCTGCATTGTTTATTTCAATCTGTAAATAATGATAATAATAATCATAATCATAATCATAATCATACCCTTTTGACACTAATATGATTGACTAGATTCAGGAAAAACATGGCAAATATGCGGACATTGTTCTTGGTGCCTTAGGTTTGGTATCCCCCACTCTGTAAAAGACATTGGGAGAGTACCCAGGTTTACCACCAGGAATACAGCCCTTCTGACAATCTGGGTAATGCAGAAGGCTGCAGTCTTGGGGAGTCTTCACATTCTCCGAAAAGTTCTGGGTGGGTTTGACAAGGCAGCGCTTCCTGTGAGAAGTCCCATTCGCTGTCTGGGCTGCGTCTTGAGGGGGCAAGGGCCTTGAGCTGATGATGAGCCTAACCAGACTGATTGTGCCAGGATCACCCAAACCCTCTTTGCTGCATTGTTTAATTTCATCTGTAAATAATAACAATTACCCGGGCCATTGCATGAGTGCACTCACTTTTGATTCTTAGCTCAATGGGATGTATACAAAACAAACGGCCTTGGCAGGCGCTAGAAGGTTAAGAGTCACGTTTCCATGTCTTCCCACCGGGTACCCATATTTACTGCTGGGCACATTTCAAACAAAGTAGCATGCCTTAGGCCAGATTCACACAGTGCGATTGTGGCTCCTGTTTGAGATCAGACAGCGCTCCAACACGAAAAGTTAGAAAAGGCGGTTTACTATCCTCAATGATCTGGAATGACCTATCATTGTCTGAACGCAGTCGTATACGTTCGTAACAGATTCCTACGGATCGGGAAAGGTCCAGAGAGGTCGGCCGACAGTATGGTGCGTCCCAACTCAGCCGATTTTGTCTAGTCGGATTACAATCGTGATTATGTCATGACAGATTCTGCTGTACCAGAACAAAATCGTAAAAATGCCCTGTGTTGTCTGGACGGTGTCCTCTGGATCAGGACGCTGTCGTGATGAACGGGCTTGAATTGTTCATTGCCGTTTCTTGTCGATTGAGTCCAGATTGCGTCCAGATCTTGCCGAATGCGAACCGTCTTTGTCGGTTCACTGTCCGGTCACTGTCGGATCTCTGTCGGATCGCATTCGGGAGAACCGGGACGCTGTCGGGACAGATTCGGTCGGTTTTTTTCCATGCGGAAGATACAAATCGGATCAGATTCGGATTGATAACGGGAGAATCCAGACGAATTCGGCTTGAAACGGCTGAATCGAGACGCTTCCTGGACAATATCTGATTGTTTGTGAATTTCCCGCCACGAATCACAGGATCTTGATCAGATTTCGACACATTTTAATCGGGAATGGTCCTATCAATGACGTAAGTAAAATTCCTGAATGTGTGACTGAGCCCTTAGGAGACACCACATGTGCTACATGTGCTACATGTGCTTCATGTGCTTCATTGTGCGGCAGGACTGAGACCTAGATACTCATGCTGCCTGTTACATGTCCAACAACTCTCCGTTGCTCCGGCGTTGCTTGAATTCACCTGATTTGTCACCATATTAAAGGTCATAAACAAACACGGAAATGAGTTCGCATACGTTGCTTCAGATAGTGACCCGTGAAGATCCGGAGTAGAATAGGTCTTCAGCAACACATGCTTGCCGTAAAAGGTGAATATGTTTGTCGTAAGAGGCGACCAACGGGATAGGGTGGTCAGGCTCGCTGACTTGGTGGATGCATGTCATCGTATCCCAATTGCGTGGAACGATGCTCATGATGTCAATCACTGGATTGTCTGGTCCAGACTCGATTACCTACAGACCGCCGTCATAAAGCTGGATTATTGCTGAGTGCGGCGTTAAACAACAAACCAAAAGCTTAAGATAGTTATCCGTCTTGGCAACAATATAATAACAACAAAAACAAATTGGATCGAGTTACCTGTTAAATACCTGTACCCTCGCCAAAAGTGATAGAAAGTTTTAAACGTGTATCGAGGAGTCGTTACAAATCTAATATAATAAAACAAGGTTATCACGCTTGTGATGAGGAATGGTAAATATCCGGTTTTAGGAATGAACACTGCATTTAGCAAACTCAGTTTTGGCCATGTACTATTCCTCAACAGACAGGCGTTATGACCTCTTATCGTAACACCCCACCCCACCCATCCCACACCCCCACCCACCCCACCCCACCCCCCATTGGAATCGATAGCGGCCTGACATCTCCTGCTCATGGAGGAGACGAGTATGTGAATCTCATCCTGGGGAATGGCAACCCACTCGGCCTGCAACGCAAAAGCCAACTTCTGCAACGTCTGGGGTTGTGGTTGACGTCGGGGTAAACGGCGATAACATCAACGTGCGCAGACAGGCTCTTGTGTGGTCGAGCGTTGTCCTACTTGAGCACACCATTGCCGTTGTCTGCAATTGGGGGGACGTGTGGTAGGAGAATTTCGTTGAGCCGTAAGATTGCCCTGGATATGGACCAAACCTGTCCTGCCATGATGAGGGATAGCCGCTCACATCATAACGCTACCCCCCACCAACCCTGTCCACTTCCTGTACGCAGTTTCCGGCGTAACGTTCTCCCCGACGTCTGTAGACCCGTGATCTTCCATCCCCTCAACATCTCTCCATCGCAGTTGAGTCCATACCCTGTGTTGACGACACCAATGCAGTCGTTGTTGGCGATGTTTTCGACTCAATATGACGCGTCAAACAGGACGTCTTGCTCGTAGATTTGCTGCTCTCAAACGGTTTCGTACGGTCTGATTGGAGATTCTGTGCAGTCCGGGTATTTGGGATGCAGTTGAGGTGGCTGTGGTCGTCCATTCATCTAGGTGGCGCAGTCGGATGTAGCGATCTTGGGCGGAGGTGGTTACTCTTGGTCGTCCCGACCTTGGCCGATCACGCGTTGACCAATGCTGTTGAAACCGTGCCAAAGATTGTTATGGTGCTGGGCGCTACATTGAAAACCATGGAAACAGCTGATAGGGACTGCCCTGCCTGCAAGCGGCTTATGGCTTAAAACCCTGCACTTTAATACCGTCCATAGCGCTGCTGCACGTGCAGTACGTGCAGCTCCATGGCCCTTTTGTCAATGCACTGGGTGCGTTTTCCGTATCGTACGTGTTCCCCGACTAATGGTTTGCATGTCCTTTGGTGATCCTTTTGATCCGGGAAATTTGTCACTGACACTTTACCCACATCAAACCTCTTCATTTTGCACCTCTTGGTCCGGTAATTTTGCTTTTATAGCTAAAAATATCCGTTTTGCGTTTCTTTTTTAAGAGTATATTATACTCGCACGCAAAAGAAACGCAGGTGGTTTTAAGCAAATAGGTAACAAACACGGAACCATAAATTCATACGAGTTTTAGCATGTGCTGAAGCCTGATGGTGTTCTTGGTGTCCGATTCTTGGACCTAGCACTCCTTGGTCGACAATGCCACGCCTAACTCAAATTCAGAGAAACCAGGCTATCGGACGTTTGGAAGCTGGAGAGTCTGTCCAAGATGTTGCCCGTCATTTCAACGTTAACATAACCACAATTTACCGTCTCCTCCATCGATACAATGCTACACAGACCACAGATGACCTTCCTCGGAGCGGTCGTCCTAGGGTCAACACACCTCGACAAGATCGGCAGATTACCCGTCAACACCAGCGACATCCGTTCCTAACTGCAAGTGAAAGTGCTCGAAAGACCTTAGGAACACATAATCGACACATTAGTCGGGACACTGTGATCCGACGTCTCCGTTCCAACAACCTCAGATGTCGCCGACCAGCACGTCGTCCTGTTCTACAACCACGGCATCGACAAGCACGACTTCAGTGGGCACAGGGTCATCACAATTGGCGTCATCGTGAGTGGAGGCATGTCATCTTCTCTGATGAAAGTCGCTTTTGTGTCTCCCATGCAGACGGAAGAGTCAGAATTTGGCGGCGTCGAGGTGATCGTTTCGCTGACAGAAACGTTGTGGAAAGGGATCCATGGGGTGGACCTAGCGTCATGATATGGGCAGGGATTGGACTTAATGCGAGACTTGGACCGATGTGCTTTCTGAATGTTGTTCAAGGTCGGAGACACGGCGTCACTGCTCAGCGGTATATATACCCCACGTTGTTCTATTTTTTGCACAACATCAACAACACATTTTCCAGCAGGACAACGCTCGTCCCCATGTTGCCAGAGCTACCATGGCCTTTCTGCAACAAAACAACATCCGTGTTCTACCGTGGCCAGCCCTCAGCCCTGATCTGAACGCCATCTAACACTTGTTGGATGAGGTTCAAAGGCGTCTGCACAGGACGGCTGCTCAGGATGTGTGCAGGAGGATCCCTAGGGCCTTCACAAATCGTCTGATCCACTCAATGTACAGGAGATGTGTGGCAGTGATCAATGCTTATGGTGGTCACACCAGGTATTGACTGACATTTTGGGTATTGACCCGAAACTGTGTAAGCCCTTAACATTTGAAAAAAACAATATTGCATCTGCCTTTTAATCCATTAACTGTCCTCAGTCAAATTTTTGTCAATCTTGCCCTATTAGTATTTCTTGTCTTTACTGTTGAAAATAAATAACATGTATACTGCATGTTCGACTTGCGTTTCTTTTGCGTATGAGTATATAATGTCATTCTTAATTGCTATCGTCGAAAAAAATCCCTCTCACAAACAATACCTCAACATTGTATTTTTTACTGGATTGCGCGCATGAATATATTACAGTGGTTAGTCAACGGACAGTTGTGTTTCAGACAGTGATCGCCTTTCGCGGCAATCCATCGGTTCGCCCGCTAGAGTAATTCAAAATTTGACAATGTACTTTCTGTTTTACTCCCCTGAAGATCCGGGATAGGATAGGTCTTCAGCAACCCATGCTTGTTGTAAAATGCGTCTGTGCTTGTCGTATGAGGCGACTAACGGGATCGGGTGGTCAGGCTCGCTGACTTGGTTGATCCATGTCATCGTATCCCAGTACTGCTGGGATCGATGCTCATGATGTCAATCACTAGAGTGTCTGGTCTAGATTTGATTATTTACAGACCGCCGTCATATAGCTGGAATATTGCTGAGTGCGGCGTTAAACAACAATTATAGCTAAAATGGATAGAATTATCATTAAACCGCCCGCACGTTATCAGAAATGAGCGGGCCACTGTAATTTGATAATGCCCTCATATTGCTTGACGACGGACCATTATCAAGCCCGTTGTTAGGTGACGTCATAGGGTAGAGAAAATGACGTCACGTATTATAGTGACGTCATCTGGTTTGTTCTTTGACGTTTCCATATTTGTAAAATGTGGTCAGTGACATTCGTGTTGATTGCAGTAAATGTTTCAAAACCGATGTTGTTTCTTTTTACTTTATAACAAATTCCATCCATTTTAGCTATAAAAACGGTAACGCTCTTTTTCAGGGCATTATTTGCAGAAGCCCTCGGTCTTTTCAACTGCCTTCCTTCGTCGGGCAGTTAATGGAAGACCTAGGGCTTCTGCAAATGATAATGCCCTGAAAAATAGCGTTACCCTTATAATATACAAACAAACAAACCTGTTTTAATTTGAATCTTCCATAACTCGAAGGTTCCCTTCACTAGAGATGCAGAGTCCGCATCAGTCACACACTGACAGCGTCCGTGGTCAGCGTACAGTAACCCGCGGGGGCTTCTCTTACCCGTGCCACATGCCATAGCACACTCCAGCCTGCCGTTTACAGCTAAGTGCACCGCGCCTTTAAGTTGAACGTTGTCTCGAAGTTTCTCAAGGTGGGTTTGGTCAAACTTTGAAGCCACTGCACAAACTACACAGAGAGCTACAAATGTAGCGCTTTTCATTATCATCACTGTTTGGGGTTGTCCTACGAAGTTTCTCGACTGAGTTCATATGAAACCGAACGTAGTTTGGTGTTGTGCTGGCCGTTATTTGATATATACATGGAGCTATAAATAATGTACATGCGCATAATAAATAGCGCATGGAAACCAGTTAACAGGTGCGAGTGTCAAGTGTATTTCATATATTATTGATAATAATGTGTGTTTATTTGTGGGGAACAGTCATGGTATTAGAACTGGTTAATATTTCTCTATTTCAGAAAAATACTAAACATATAACAAAAGTCATAATAATGTACGAGCTAAGAAGAAAAACGGATTTTTGTCAAAAGTAAATTTAGTTTAAATACATTTTGTATGGTCCGAGCATTGCTGGGGACATTTAAACCGACTCTATAATTTCGAATTGAGCAGGCCAAGTTGTGTATTACCTTCTGTTATATATTGGTCTGTTAAACAAATTGTTGTCTTCCCTTTGACATAAATAACCATCACTAAAATGTGTCACGTCAAGACGCAATTGATGTATATTTCTCAGTCTGAAGTTCTTGGTCACTTTTTCAGCATAGGAATTTATGGTCAGAAAATAGTTTTATGGGAGATGGATGGAGGACGTTTCCTTGTTTGGCGCGTCATTGGCAGAATTGGTGTACGGTGCTGGTCCCTGTTTTGACTTCTGCCGTGTGTTCCCGTTTTTTTATAGGTGAAATGTTGACTTGCCTTTGCATGTGTTTGTGACGGGTGCCACCGGTGGGACAAGATACGTTCGCTTTAGTCACATAGACACATGCTCATGATATAGTCGGACACGTACTCTGGACTTTTATGGGTAACGGAAAATCAATGGTTATGTCGTTTTTATTTCACATTCCGCTTATGACATTTCTTTACTACGTGGCGTTTGAAGTTGATACTTTCAATACAGAAGCAGCCACATGTTCATTTTTCAGATTTTGGGATACCACAACTGTCTGCAACCGACGGGTTTCACCATGTAATGTAACAACATAGTGATGCTCACTGAAGTAATATCATATATAGACAGATAGATTTTATATATATACCAGATACGTTTGACGCTACAAACAAGAAACATCAGGTCACTACATATCATAAACATCTAGTGGAAAGTATATAACGCCTTGTTTAGTGTAAGAACGTGTTGTTAAAAGGAGTCTATATCGCAGGATCCCAGTTAGGTATAGATTCGTATGCGCGGAATTTGATTCCAGATATCTTTCGTCGATCTGTAAATAATCTAGTCTGGACCAAACAATCCAGTGATGGATGAGGATGAACATCGATTTGCGCAATTAGGATACGATGACATCCATCTACCAAGTCGACGACCCTCTTACGATATGCGAGGGGGCACGGGTGGCCAAGTCGTCTAAGGCGCCGCGATTCGCTGTGCAGAGTTGCGTCCCTTGGACACGCCAGAAACCTATGATTGTGGGTTCAAATCCCGGTTCGCCCCGATTATGTTTCTACGTTTCTCAGCACCATACCCGTGCTCGTGGGTTTCACCGAAGTGGTAAACGTCTGATACCCGCATCAATTCGGGCTTTCCTTCCACATTAAGCTGACACGCCGTGATATAACTGGAATACTGTTAAAAGCGGCGTTAAACCCAACTCACTCACTCACTCTTACGACCATCATAGTCGCCTCTTAAACCGCTTTGTGTGCGTGCGTGCGTGCATGTCTGTGTGTGCATGCGTGCGTGCGTGTGTGTTTGTGTAAGGTTTCCAAAAGGGGGCGCGTGACCAGCCCCTATTGCATAATGGCCGGAAATTACATTTGAACCCGATTTGGATGTGCAGAGGATATTTATACCCACATTTCAAGCAGTTCAAGGAGGTAAAGAGGTTTGTTTACTTCTTTCCATATGCGTAGTACCACTACCGCTATTTATTCGGCGCATCTCGCGTCTTACCGTATCTCGGTATGACACGAGTGTTCACGAAATAACGCGCATAGCGAAATTTGACCTACATTTCGTTATGAAATCCTCATAATCGTAAAATGTTTTCTAAAAGTTAAGACTTAGCGATAAAAAACAAATGGGGTTATATATATAGCGTGTTACTCGATAAGATTACCATGTGTGTGACAATGAAAGCGGCAAAACCCTTTCCATAAACATGGCAAATATCTGCCACCATCCAAGACGATTGTACGATTCCGACTACATATATATCATGAACATGTCTTTATGAATCACTATCAAATAGTGAAGATACCAGTTGGTCCTGAAAAGGTGAGCGTATCCTGCCCCATCGATGACACCCGTCACAAACACATGCAAAGGCAAGTCAACTGTTCACCTGAAAGAAACACGGGAACACATGGCACGAGTCAAAACACGGAACCGCACCGGACACCATTTGTGCCAATGGCGTCCTCCACACGTCAAACATAACACTATTTTGTCTGACCATATATTCTTATACTGAGCTAGAATTTCAGACTGAGAAGTATACATCAATTGTGTCATGAAGTGACACATTTTAGAGATGTTTGTTATGTCAAAGGGAGGACAACAATTTGTTCAGGAGACCATGGGTAACACAATACTTGACCTGCACAGTTCGGAATACAGTAAACTACGGTTATAACGAACTTAAAGGGACCACTAATTTTAGTTCGTTATAACCGCAGTTTGTTATATGCATATATACAGGATATATAGAGCAAGTGGCCAGGATCAAAAATAAGTTCGTTATATCTGTAAGTTCGTTATAAGCGTGTTCGTTATAAACGTAGTTTACTGTATATTGATTGTCGGTTTAAATGTCCCCAGCAATGCTTGAACCATACAACATGTATTTAAACTCAAGTTACTTTTCATAAAAATTCTTTGCTTGAACAGTATTTTTTAGTTGTTTTTTTCTAAACAGAGAAATATTAACCAAGTTTATTACCATGACTGTTCCTCACATATAAACACACATTATAATCAATAATTAATTAAATATACTTTGACACTCACACCTATCAACAAAAATAAATAAGGGAACAAGAACTGTCTACTATCAGTTATAAACTCCCGGGGGCAAAAAAGTATACACTTGAAAAATTGATTTGACCAAAAATAAGTTAGAAAACGGCCCCCGAAACACTGCAAACTTAAAGTCTAAAACATAACTATGATACCCGTATCAAATACATCACCATCCTTGTTGGTTTCATTGTAGCCGCTGTCAAACATGGGTGTAATCTTTACTTTTCCCGGGAGTGTATACGAGATATTACTAACATCTTAGCATGCGTGGTGTCAAGTGGATTACACACCCATGTGATAGAGATCGTTAGTGATCGTGATTGATTGATGGCGCCTCCAGCACCTCCTTGTCACGTGATCAGGAAGTACCAATGCACCTGTAAAGACTTCCGACCTGCCCGACGTCGTCATTACTTGGTCAGGCCTCATCGTTGACACATAAGTAAACGCCCGTCAGAGGAGCCACGGAGTAGAGAACGGAGGATAGACAGAATACCCAAGATAAAGAACCACCATTCAAAGGAGCTTTATAACATAGGATGGAAATGTTACCCCTACTGGCGTGTGTGCTCCATGCAACGTTGATCGCAGCATACCCCAGCGGTGCCCCCAACAGGGCGTGTCCTGGGCTTCTCCCCTTTCACAGAGGTACAGCCCCTCAAGTGACCAACGCCCCCTACAGGATAGGTGTCAGTAGTCTACAGTATACCCCCAATATGCCCATCACTGGTAAGTCAATTGTAGTTTATCTCACTTTTAAATGTCATTCAAGAACATTTTTTATATTTTGCATTTCAAGAATGTCACCAAGTCCATAATTTGATTACATTAATTTTCTTTAAAGGATTAGGAGTTTTGTAAGTCAGTTTTTGTTGTTCATCAAATGTAAAACTAAATTACCTTTGACAAAATGTATGAACATTCTATTCTGACGTTAAACAGAAGATAATCTACATAATCAGTGTGTTGGTGAGTTTAATATTAAATATTTCCAAGAAGATATTTCATCATTAATTATTCATATTTTTACTTAACTGGTTCTTTGGAGGATCTTTTACGTCTTCTATCACCCCCTCGGGGCTTTCAGTCACTTGTTACATAACATCTTTGACAGCACTGAAAAGATAAACCCGCCGGTTTTTCCAAGGTGTCAGGTGAGAGGATATGGCGCTGTAGTGCGCCTCCAGCTGTTGGTACGTGGCTGCTGGGGGCGACATGAAATGACTCGACATCACTTCATGCTTATTAGGTATCCTCGGTTTGTTAATCCGGAAGATTCCGGGTTAGAATTCAGCACCTCATGCTTGTCGTAAGAGGCAACTAACGGGGTCGGGCGGTCAGGCTCGCAGACTTGGTTGATTTTCATGTCATTTATCCCAAATGCGTGGATGGATGCTCTCGATCTCAATCTCTAGATTGCCTGGTCCAAACCCGATTATTTACAAACCACCATCATATAGCTGGCATATTGCTGAGTGCGATGTTTAAAGGACATGACGTCAATAGTGACGTCATAATGCATATCATTGAAAATTATAACATCATTAAAAAGTATGCATTACGTCATCAATGCTGCAGTGTTTATGACATTATTATTCCATGTGTCCTCGATATGCATGTTTTGTTAAGTTATATATCGTATGTAGGATAAACAGAGAATCTCCTAGACATATGTTATATTTAATACAAAAAATACACGAAATAGTTAATTATGTGATCATTTTTTCACATCTAAATCTATTTTTCTGACAATTTCGAATCCCTACAGAGTACTGCCACTATAGAGGCTTTGGGGTAGGCTTGTGGTTCAAGCGTTTGTTTGTAACTCCGAAGACCCGGGTTCGATTCCGGTGTAATGTTTAAATGCTATTCTTGGATTCTCCCTCCGTGACATGGGTGGAACAATGATGAAAACGATGTAAGACTCAATACTATCACGAATCTGAAAAATACTCGATTATGTTCAGTCAATCAGGGGGTTCAAATCACAATAACAACTTCTGATTGAAACATCTGATTTGACTCTCAAATCACCATGGAACTTAATACATATATCTAAAGGTGGAAACGTTATACTCAATTATGGTCGGTAGGCACATTTAAATCTCCCGTAGAAACCCGGAAAGGAATACGTCATGATCACTTTATTAGGTGTCGTGAGAGCCGACGAAATGGAACGAGTAGGTACGCATTGTTTCGTGTCTTCGTACCCGGACAGAGTGGGACGTTGCTTACAACAGTAAACATTTATATCACGGCGTGACAGCTTAATGTGGGAGGAAAGCCCGAAGTGATACAGGTCTCAGACGTTTACCACTTCGGTGAAACCCACGAGCACGGGTATTGTGCTGACAAACCTAGAATCACAATCGGTAGTGTAATGTAGTGACGTCAATACATCACAAGGGTTTAAATATTCCACCAACAGTATCCATTACGCCATCAGTGCTGTAGTGTTTGTGAAATTAGCATTACATGTGTAGTTTATCGGCATGGTTAGTCAACTGGATTAGGGTCACACCCGATAATTTACAGTAGCTGTGATTTTGATGGAATGTCGCCGACTGCGACGTTAAACAACATGCACTCACTCCTGTAAACAGGTAAAATCGTTCTAGAATTGACCACAAAGACATACTCTCTACTTCATTCAAGCATTGTCTTTATTTGATATTGCGAATTTAGTTTTTTTCTACTGCACAAATAGTGAGAAACAAACCAATATTTTGTGGTCTGACCAACGACCTCCTGTGTCGTATTCGGGCGACAAAAAACGCCTACAGCTAGTATGCGTGATTCATGCGCATTGACGTCTTCACGAATCACTTAAACGACATGGTCCGACATTGCTCAGATTCACCTGTCCACACAGATATTTGGGAAGTGATGAGTAGCAGTCCATACTCCGTGACAAAAACATGATGGCAAATATAATCTGTGTGAGGTGGTGCGTGGTTGATGAACATATAAAATAGCTGTCAGCTGGATGATTGAGCGACGCCCGCAAGAGATCAGATCAACATCCACTATTGGATTTTAAAAAATATCAATTCTAACGAAAACCTTAATTTTAACAGTGTTTGGTCCTATACCTCGCAGTCTTATTAAAATCAGATCTTCATGTTCGCTTCCGATACACAAAAAACACTTGTATCGAGGAAGCGAGCAATAAGATCTGATGTAAATGAGACTGTATGATTCGTTAATCCGAAACATTTGCAGCGCGGATGATTGGCAACGATAGTGTCTGGATAAATGGGGTTTCACAATTGTTTGATAGGCATTGCTTAGAATTAAGTTGACGGATGACAAAAGAGACACAGTTTATAGATAACAACTTCTTTAATGCTGTAAAGGCGACGTTTCGGTATAGATCCTTATACCGTTGTCAAGCAAGACTGAATGAGGAACATTGTACAGAACATATATAGTTAGGTGGAGGATTAACAGTAGAGGAATAACAGTAAAAACAATAGCATGCATGAGTGGGATAACATGAGAAGGTAATAACAAAGAAGGATAATACTGTGACAACATGATGGACAGGGAACACACAGGTGGAAGCCAATGGGGCATGAAGCCAATAAACCAGGATAAGTTTATATAGGTGTGGCAATTATTGCTTAATGAGTTCATAGTAGGCGGATGGGATCAAAATGGGGTTTCAGTGTGTGGAGTCTCGTTTCAAGGTAAAACTGCGACGACCAGAGCGATTGTTTATTGACTTGATATGTATATCCCTTGAAAAGTTGACTTTGTAGAAGAGATTATACCCTCTTACAATGTGCGTGTATATCTGTTCCAGTTACCATCCACGCCGACGACCAGTCGCTGCCGTTCATGGCGTTCCTGTTGCAGGCGCGAGTGAAGGGAAACAACAGCACGTCTGTGGGTCAGTTCTCCCAGCCCCCTGTATCAACCAAGCTCCTCACTTGCTTCTCATCCGGCGACTCCATCACGCATTCCTCTGCGCAGCCGCGGGTCATGCTGCAGATGACGTGGATGCCCCCGACTAGAGACATGGGGCAAATTGAAATACTGTGAGTTTTGATTTCGTTTTGGCTTGTTTTTGTTTTTTGGGGTTTTTCATAAATTATTTATATCTCTTTACTGTTACCAACATTTACTATCTGAGGATTTGATACCTTTCTACGTGAAACCCTAACCTAGGAGGTCGCATCTTGTGAACTTTCTTATCAGCCAAAAGAGCCTTCTGATGTATCTCGAAAATGAACTTAGACGACATGTTCCGAATTTATTAATAAAGGCCGAGCCATTCTAACGTTGTGGATATTTTATACACCATGTCGTTTCTGAGCGACCTGGCATCTACGCCGAAAAGAGAGCACATTCGAAGAAGTATTTGTGTTGTGCGTGGGTTTTCTTTTGTGAAAAAAAATATTTCCTAATCGAACTGATAAACAAATGATGCCAGGTTGCCATTGACTTCCTATGGGTTATCAGATCTTTAAGCAGAGAGACCGTATCAAAATACAGTATCTGATCTTAATGAGATTGCGAGAAGGTTAAAAATGGTATTTCTTCATTGAGAGGGGGAGTATGGCTAGAGTCAACTCAGAGAGAAGTGTTTCGGGAAAATCATACGGTAGGGTCATGGGAATTAACCTTACACATTTTAATTTAACAGACATGTTTTTAACCATTTCGTCATAAAACAAATTGAAATACCCCCACCTTAAACATATGTGTCACGTGTCTGTGATTTTCCTTTATCCATTCAGCGGCACTGTAGCCCAGAGCAAGCAGATATACTTTGGCGTGCTTTCATCCGGGGCCCTCTCGTTCTCAGGCTCTTCCTCGCCACCAGCAGGTACATCCGCACCCAACCCTGAAGGTGAGCTACACCGCCTGTACTGGGGTTTTGTCTACCAAATAGACGCATGTGCCCAGTGCTTATTGCATACCTGGAAGACAGTCATTGCTATCCAGTCTAAATGTTTAAATATATGTAAATAATGGTCTACGTTTTAGACAAGAGTTTGTCTTGTGGTGGATACATCTTGATGTCAAGCAAACCGACCTCTTAATAAGCTGCTAATGTCGCCCTGATGCCATACGTCAGGCGTACTTATTTGAATGTGGATGGCACTGGGTGATTTTCACAGTACCTATGGAATTTGTTGTCGACGTTAAATTGGCCATCCATATTTTTTATGTTTCTCATCTCCAACCTCAACTTGCAAGGGAGCGGGCAGACGAAAAATATTTTGTTCAAAATATATATAAATATACAAAACTGTTTTAAAGTTTAAAACACTTGGTACAAGTCTTTAAATTAATTTATGACGTAGATCGAGTCGCTTTGCAACGGTAGTAATAAAACTGTTATCACATCGGGGCATAATCTTCCACAGCGGCGGGGATACGAAAACCTTTTTTTAAGTCGGAATAAAAATTCATGGCGGTAGGAAGATGGGAAACTCAGAAAGAAATACAGACATACATATATTACGCATCACATGTGTCCAATAGTGACACACTCCTGCAAGCGGAGTTTTCGGGAGTTTGCGGCGAAAAGAAACAAATCTCCGCATATGTCTACTTCTTTCATATAATTCAATGATGAACACTTCATCTAGAAATGAAAACCTATAGGGGATCACAATTTAAGACATTTCTAGATACAGTTGGGAAACTATTGTGGAAGTACATCGTTGGTGCAATGGACATTGATGTATGTGAATACGGGACGGGGAAAGGGTTGGGCTGGCGAAAAGGTAGATATCGAAGTCTCATGCAGAATGCCTAATAACACAAAACATGTGTTATATTTATTTATGCAACTAGGGTGTGTTATGGCCATTGTTTCAGTTGGTTGTTTTTTATAACTATCCTGTATGTGCAAGGGCCGAGGTTGGAAGATTCGATTTAAAAATACTCAAAGATTTTGTAAAGCGAATCCTACTTAGCAATGATTTATTCAAGATAATGGTACGTCAAAGCTTTCGAGTATGTCACGTTAACTGCTTCCGCATATGTCTTCTCGAAAACACGTCTGAGGTGATCATGTCGTTCATTTTTAGAGCTGTTAATTATATACGTGACCCATAATAATAATAATAATAAAAATTATTATTATTATTATTATTATTATGATAATGGGAGAAGTCCCATTCGCTGTCTGGGATGCGTGTAGAGTGGGCAAGGCCCCTGAGCTGATGATGAGCCTAACCAGCCTGACTGTGCCAGGATCACCCAAGCCCTCTTTGCTGCATTTTTTTTATTTTGATCTGTACAAAATAATAATAATAATAATAATAATAATAATAATAAAGTTTATTCTCCAAACCACCCACGGCGGTACATGAGTATATATATACGATGAGATGCACTGGTGTACAGAAGCACATATGTAAAGAAATTCACAAAATAATTACACGTCACGGAGTGTTCTCCTAAATGTTTCAGCTTTATCTTCAGGAAGAAGTCAAACATATAGATTATACACTATTATTCATAACAGGATTGCAGATGTATTCAAAATGTTCTATTTGATTTTTTCAATTTTATTTACCAGCTGTACAATAAATCTGGCCAAACTGTAACGTTACATAACATGACATAAGTTAAGTAATTTACACATTTTTAACACGTTTGGCCAGATGATAAATGTATCAGGAATTAAGTCAATTCTTTCCTGGAGAAGGGCTTCATATCTAAAGAGATAATGAAACTCGTCTCCAACGGCAGTAAAGTTACATAATTAATCATATCAAAACGTTACTAGGCAGACCTGTTGTAAGATACTCATTGATATGAGGCACGCAATATCGCCTATGATACCCGTACTAAATACCTCACCATCGAATACAAGGAACCATTTCTTGTTTGTTTCATTGTCAGCCACCTTCAAACATGGGTGTACTTTGCTTTGTCCGGCCGAGTATTCTTCCATGTTCGTTAGCTGTATCTACAAACAGCGTAGTAAAACCTCTCTGTCCGTCTTCTGTATTACAGGCACAGCGGAGGGGGCAGGCATGGGCGGGGCGGCGACGTCACCGTACACGACGGTGGTGACAACTCTGCTTTCTGCAGCACTGATGACATCATGTACCCTGTTGATGAGGTAGTAGTCACAGCGAAGCAGAGACTGTGGACAAACTAGCCAGAGGATCAACCGAGATGGAACATGGAAGAACGGATGTCCCCTTGCCCGAGGCATCGATTGGCTGGAAAACATGACATTTGCATAATATGCAAATTTGTGATATTTCTTGGTTCCGATCGGATTTTTGACATGTCTACAGTTACACGTCATTCCTTTCCATGTGTAATTTATTGCATATGTACATTTCACTGTATGTTTTCGTTATATTTGTTGTATATTTGCCTATTAAACTCAATATTGTAAGTGATTTCATGTTTCCGTCGTTTCCGTCACGAAACCCAGGAAAGGAACTGTTTAATCAGGTCTTTTAGTGTATAGAAAACCGTGTTGATTGCTTTCAGATATAAAATCAACATCAAGCTTATCAAAACTGTCAGATATTTTGAAAATCTACCGCAACCATCTCCATTTGATCATCCTCGATTACCCAGGGAATTATATTTCCAAACATATTACCCGGATTCATTCGCAAAAAATGTTCCATCTTGAATTGGACGTCATGGTTTCTTAATATTTTGTAACTAACTTAGCACGGAATTCTATCGCTCGTGACAGTACACTACTGCCTTGAAGTCCATTCCCCTCACTCGCATGGGCAACGCGTGACGCAACCCGTGTGAACCCCGTTGGTCACTCGGGTGCAACCCGTGACAGTCATTTCGAAGGGAACAAACTTTTGACCAAAGGAGGCCCCATGTTAAGTTGAAAATGGGGGTTGTAACAAGGAAAACATTTTTTTAAGTCCTGGTGAAAATGAAACACAGTATGACACGTACATTGTACTTGCTGATGTCTCTAGATGTGATTTTGTAGTGAGGTGAAATGGGGTTTAACATCGCGTCCAAGATTATTGCACTCATATAGCGACGTGCATGTACAAGTGTGTGTGTTTGTGTGGCTGCTTGTACTAGTCCGGACGGATGTCGATTATAGTGCTAGCTCACTGAGATACCATGCCGCAGTTTAACATGAATACCCCACTCAGACACAGTATACTGACTCCGAGCCGACCAGTCCTTGTTTTAGCCCCTTAATGCTGAGCGCCAGACAGGGTAACAACAAGTACCATCTTTTAACGTCGTTTGGTATGACGCGGCCGGGGGTCAAACCCCAGACCATCCGTTCTCCGGGCGGACGCTCTACCACTAGGCCACGGAGGCGGTCCTGTGATTTTGTAGGAACATGTGATCAATCAGATCCATCTTATTTATACGACCATTGGCTTCTGCATGGCGTTTTTCAATGGTTTGAAGAGAATACATGATCCTGGAAAATATTATTGTCATTGAAAAGTTTGTGTGATTTGACATTAAACGTCTGTAGTATGACTTCCAGAGTTTACATTTAGGGGGTTTGGCTGGGCTTTGTTTTTATTGCACGCTGATTACTTTATGATGATTTGGATGTCTTTGTCTCAGTTCCATAGCCGTGAAGCTGGAAAAGAGCAGCATTAAATATAACATCTCAATATAACAACTTTACACAAAGCTTTCCTTTCATACCCACCGCGACATACTGTATTGTTTCATTATAAAGTATGTAGATGTTTTCTTATTTTTCCTGGTATTTCTTGCACTTGGACGTTTCATTAGTTGGACAAAACACGCCTCCTCGGGTTTGGTTGAAACTGAAAAAAGTCCGGGAAAAAGCCCTCTGGTTTTACAGTTTCAACCAAACCGAGGAGGCGGGTACAAACCTTCAGATTACGGATTGAACATCATAAATGTGTGTCAGGTTCCTAGATGTTTAATCATCATTCTCTGCATAATTTGTTTCCTCTACTAGCGCTACACAACATTTCAACATTTTCAAAATATATGAATATTTACACATAAAACACATAAATGATTTCAACACCTTTTAACACGGAAACATTTAGATTCAAACAATATTAGCATATCACACTTAGAATTAAAAGCAATTTAATAATATAATCAAAGGTACAGAATGGTATTTGCAAAAAATACCTCTCGATTCTTGTTAATATTCAAGACCTCTATTTCAGTTCTGTTGTTTTAGCACTATATACACTGACATTAATCAGTCTTAGAACGTCATTCTATTGTTCCAATCGTCTATCATTTCTGACGAACAATTTTAGCCAAACACATGGGGTATATATCAACATGAACTCGTTCACCGTGTGCAGCAAATCTTGTACCCACACATCTCGAACTGCACCTTAAACCGACTCCTTCATTTCGACACAAATGTAGTTGGTTGTATTTGCGCGTTGGCTCTACTTCGTCAGCGTTGGATTAGTTACAAATGTATGTCAAAAGAAGCCACCCCGTTCTTTCTCTATGACGTAAATGCCGATACGATCCCACGCAAAGATTTTATTATTTCATTATATTGTTTTTTATTTGTTACTCCATGAAATGAAATTACTTTTTTTTTAATTCATTTCCTTTGTCTTTCACAATGTAAGTTTCTATCGTAATGATGATGTTTTACCATGTCCCAATGACTTTATTTTGTTAGGTAGAAATCGATCTAGGAGATATGTGAAAGCAAACAGAGGGTCGGGCGGAGTGGGTATTTTCGTCAAAAAGGAGCCCCTGAAATTATTTGACGTTACTGTTCTCGAGAAGTCGGTAGAAGATATTTTGTGGCTTAAGTTCTCATCACGGTCCAGTGAGAGCACATTCTGCGTATGTGTGTACTATTTATTTCATAGATACCGCACACAGACACAGTATACCGACTCCGAGCCGACCCGTCCTTGTTTTAGCCCCTCAATACCGAGTGCCAGACAGGGTAACAACAAGTACCATCATTTAACGTATTTTGGTATGACGCGGCCGGGAAACAAACCCCGGACCTTCTGCTCTGAGGGCAGAACCTCTATCCACAAGACCTCAGAGGCGGTCAAGTCCAAGAATGCTCAACAAGAGACATTTGAAGGTCATGTACAGTTTATTATGCAAATATATACATGTGTCTTTCGGTCTTTCGGGAGGTAATTTCTACATTACCTAATTTACGGATTTTTGGTTTCAAAACAATAAATTGACTCGATACGGAATAGAACTAAAATGTCAAATAATATTTTTTTGTGATGTCAGGTTAAGTAAACAAAATATATGGAAGATAAAGGATACTAATGGCAGTCTGTTTTACCAATAGTAAATTTTAGTATATTTACCTACTAAGAGGATCCGTAAACCAAGTCATGAAACCCCAAGTTAGAAAATATGAAAGAAAATTATAAGTAATGAATGAAGTGATTATTGAAAAAATGTGAAGAAAATGTGAGATGGACACTCACTCGTGTGGAGACTCGCAACATGGTCGCTCCTAATATTTAACCCAAAAGTGGACGTCGCTCCCAAGATATTCCCATTAAACTCAGGTCAATGATAGCTGTCGGCATGAAGATCTAAGGACACTTGATGGGAGGTCGTGCCAGGTGAACTTTCTAACAAGCCAGGTGAACTTTGCAATAAGCCAATCAGCGTGGAGGCTTCAAATTCCCGGTACCGTGAGTGACCGAAGCATTCAAGCAAGCCTATCGGACCTCTGTATCTCGAACATGTAACAAAACGCCTTTGTAGGCATTGTAAGAAAACGACAAATTCCGAATGCAGATCATTAACGCCGCGCCCTCATATTGTCGTGGATATCTGTCTGTGTGGCATGACATCTATACTCAAAAAGGAATAGGTGTTTTGTGTGGGTTTTCATTGAAGTCGAAATTTCCCACGTATCCTTCATTTAGACTGGACGGTCAAAGTTCTCTCGGGGTTCAACTGACATGACCTGCTATGGGGGTGTCCTCGGATCTTAACGTTGGTTGGTTGGTTGGTTGTTTTACGCCGCACTCAGCAATATTCCAGCTATATGACGGCAGTCTGTAAATAATCGAGTCTGGACCTGACAATCAAGTGATTGATATCATAAGCATCGATCCACGCAATTGGGATCGATGACATGCATCAACCAAGTCAGCGAGCCTGACCACCCGATCCCGTTAGTCGCCTCTTACGACACGCATAGTCGCCTTTTACGGCACGCATGGGTTGCTGAAGACCTGTTCTACCCCGGATCTTCGGCTCTTAACGCAGAGGTCTGTGTCGGAGTAAAAGTTCACATTTTAATGAGCCTGCTTCCAATATACATTGACGTTCGGGTGTCACTCGGATGGTATACATTCCATGGCTCATAGCGTTCCACGCACCAAGGGTTACACCTGTACACATACACTATGGGATGAAAGATGGAGGTAGACATCTGCCACAGCGGAATCAGCATTACTCCAATTGCTCTGTAAATCCCCAGGTCAAAATAAATGTTTTTTACGCCGCTTTGAGTCTGCAGACGTAACGTTTCGAGTTTTGGCCTGACAAACCAGTCACTGATATTATGAGCAAAGTCTATTGGCGCCGGGATGCGATACCCAAATAAACCAAGTCTGCGAGTCTGAACATCGGATCCAGCAGAACAATCATAGGTTTATATCATATCTATACCCACTTGGAATCCACAGGTATGGTCGTATGGTACCAGTGAGTGATGGTGGTGCGGAATGTTATCTGGAAGCGCTAGGAAAATCCCCAACAGTGACCAGTATCAAGGCCTGGGAGTACATATGCACCCTGTACACATGGTTGTGGTATGCATGTGGGGAAGGCTACACCTGTTCTCTGTCAGAACACTGTGGTCGGGTCTTGCTGGTAGGCTCTGTAGTCCGTCATCATGAAGTAGGACAGCTCAGTCTCATTCTCTGAAAGATGATGCTCATGATGTATATCACTGGATTGTATGGTCCAGACCCGATTATTAACAGACCGCATTCATATAGTTTGTTTGTTTGTTGTTTAACGCCGCACTCAGCAATATTCCAGCTATATGACGGCGGTCTGTAAAATAATCGAGTCTGGACCAGACAATCCAGTGATTGATATCATGAACATCGATCCACGCAATTGGGATCGATTACATGTATCAAGCAAGTCAGCGAGCCTGACCACCCGATCCCGTTAGTCGCCTTTTACGACAAGCATAGTCGCCTTTTACGGCAAGTATGGGTTCTGAAGACCTATTCTACCCTGGATCTTCACAGGTCGCATTCATATAGCTGGAATATTGCTGAGTGGGAGTTAAACACCAAGCAAACAAACAAACTCGGAAAGATCAAGTCATGCCTGATCACAATATTGATGACTGGAATGAGTAACGTAACGTTGTTTGAGTCCAGATCTCAAAAGTTTAAGTGTTATTTTTTTATCTTTTTAAACTTTTCAACTTCGATCAAATTTAAAGTATGGGCATTTCCGTTCAACACAGATACATGACATCAGGGCTTTGTTGCCTCCACGTCTGCAGACTCACCTACTCCACAGTCTGACAGGGTCTTCTCGGGGAGGAGAATCAGCTCTGCGTCCTTGTTCCTATTGATGATGGGATCTGCCGTCTAGACAGAGAGTAACACCAACATTTAAGGACCTATTCTTTGACACTTGTCAGCGGTTATTCTCGGGCTATATGGGAGCCAGCACGATGAACTTTTGCTCTGTTTGTTTGTTTGTTTGCTGTTTAACGCCGAACTCAGCAATATTCCAGCTATATGACGGCGGATTATAAATAATCGAATCTGGACCAGACAATCCAGTGATAGACATAATGAGCAGCGATCCACGCAATTGGGATCTGAAGACATGCATCAACCAAGTCAGCAAGCCTGATTACGCGATCCCGTCGCCTCGTATGACAGCATAGTCACCTTTTATGGCAAGCATGGGTTGCTGAAGATCTATTCTACCCTGGATCTTCACTGGTTGCTTTTGCTCTGGCTTGTTTGAAAACAAACCTTTTTTATTTTTGTACACATTTTCAACACATTTTCAACATTCATTTAACAATTGAATTTGTTGTAAAACCTGAGACACCATTACGTTTTTCCAGTGTTTTCAGGACACCGTCTTGTAGTTGCATGTAGATAAACACATAAGCATATGAAATAAAGGAAACATATAAGACTTAACGATCGCCATTGTGGTCTAGTGGATAGAATGTTGCCCGAAAAGCGGAAGGTCGGTGGTTCGATCCCTGGCAGCCTACTCCAAAAGACGTTAAATACAAGGCCTGGTCGGCTCGTAATTGGCATACTGCGGTTGAGTGCCGTACCCAAGTTAAACTGTGGGTTAGCAGCCACGCACACGCACACGCACGCACACGCACGCACGCACACACACATGTGCATACACGTCGCTACACAGGTGCAATAATCTTGAACGCAACGGTAAACCCCTCACATATCAGACATATTTGAGGCTCTTTCTTCTATTTGTTCATTGTCGTGCGTCAAAGACCTGGTTGCTACTGAAAGAACCAGACATAATTTGTCTTTGCCCGAATGATAATCACAAAAAAACGACTAACCTTCGCACCGTAGGCTTTATGGGAGATCTTCAACGTGTCTGAAATAGATTCCATCATGAAAAAATCATTATCCCTTGTTCCACGTTTGAGATACCCTTTCTGGAATCAGCGACCATACATATTTAATGGTCTCTGTTGGAATCTACATGTAGAGTACCTTAGTGAGTACATGTTAGTGAGTGAGTGAGTGAGTTGGTTTAACGCCGCTTTTAACAGTATTCCAGTTATATCACGACGTGTCAGCTTAATGTGGGAGGAAAGCCCGAAGTGATGCAGGTCTCAGACGTTTACCACTTCGGTGAAACCCATGAGCACGGGTATGGTGCTGACAAACCTAGAAACATAATCGGGGCGAACCGGGATTCGAACCCACAATCATAGGTTTCTGGCGTGCCCAAGGGACGCAACTCTGCACAGCGAATCGCGGCGCCTTAGACGACTGGGCCACCCCTGCTCCTTGAGTACATGTTAACGTTACATTTAGCAATATTCCAACAATATCAGGGTGGGGGACACCAGAAATGGGCTTCACACATTGTACCCATAAAGACCTATGTGCACTTAAATGTTGATTTGATGTTGAACAGAACATATATACATATATAGTGTATACAGCATACATTCGCATATTTCCATACATATTCATAACTTGTTTCATATTTCCATTAATGAATAATAATATATTTACAGTTGGAAAAAGGTGCGTGTTTGGCTTAGAATATCCTTCACTTTAGCAAATATGAAAGCTATAAGGAGATTGGGTGGATTCGGAAATACGTTTAAGTCAACCATGCACCCTAGACATAGATAAGGGGGCGCTTACCGTAAGTGAATTTCTTAAACGGAGGCGGCAAACCCTGCCTTGTAGGAATATCTGAAAGATTGCGGATTCTGCATTTAGAATAGTTGTTATCATACACAATTTAAAGGTACACAAATCAATGGTAATAATACGACAAGGTTACGATATGTTTAAGATTGTCCATGAGGCGAGTCACAGCGACTATAACGGGATCGGGTGGTCAGGCTCGCTGACTTGGGGGGTACATGTCATGATTGTTATCGTATCCCAATTACGTGGATCGATGCTCATGATGTCAATCAGTGGATTGTCCGGTCCAGACTCGATTAATTACAGACCGCCGTCATTTAGCTGTGTTATTGCAGAGTGCGGCGTTAAATAACAAACAAAAACAACATTTCTAACAAACACACACACACACACACACACACACACACACACGTGTTGGGACGGAAAAGAATAATATATATATTTATATATGGTTCAGCACGGACCTATACAACCGGTGGGTTCAGGGACCGTGAGACATACTAAATTATTGTATTGTAAGGTCATTTTTTAGCATGTTTAGTACAAGTCAAGGCCTATTATCCAAATAAGAACGACAGACTGATCTATATTTTCTCGATGTAACGCACAAAACGGTATATGACCATGCGTCGCAGTATCCATACCTTTATCTATCATCTGGCGGAAGTCAGCCACGGTTTGACCTAATTTCACATTATGGTAAACTAAATGTTTTATATTTCGATGAGTAAAAGACCTAACAAGTCGCACTGTTATCGTCACGTTAGTGGTTTCTTCCGCCATCGACACCGTATACCGGACCTCTGTATAACGCGAAGGAATTGACTGTAGTTTCATAACGACTACTATCAGCTTCGTATAACGTCATGCGACCTTCTCCGATCAAATATCTGTTTGAAGTTGTTCGATGGCCGAGCAGAGCAGATAACTGTCTTTTTCATCCGATTTAAGTTCGAATCCGAAAATGTAAGAAAAATGTTAAGCTCCTTTTTATCTCACGTGATAAAAACATTGCTACTTTGACATAATTTGTTTTGAACATGCTATCGGTGCTCGCTATGTATGAACGCATGAACACATTATTCGATTAGTGTAATCTTTAAGAAAAAATAAATAATTACAAGTAATTGTATTAAAAAAAACTGAATATAGTATTGCAGAAACATTGATTGTGCACTACACTAAGGTTATGATGTGTCCAGTAACAATTCTCATTATAGTATAGCTCTTCTAAACTGTCACAAAACGACATAGAGGATATTATATTCGTGTTCATGTCATACCATGTTTACTGCACGAGTGTCAAAAACATAGTATGACATGAACACGAATATAATGTTCTATTTATTATCGAAGAAGGTGTCTACATACAGAGCCGAATTTAGAAAAAAAATGCACTGATCGCCACCGCTGTCTTAGAAAACCACAATTTGTCGAATGACGTAAACAATCTTCAGCTATGACGTTGTTTCTTGTGTGACGTCATTCCGACCTCACGTCACAATAAGATTCGAATGACGTCAACAACGCCGCCCGGATGACGGAACCGATACACTTGTCTCGTGACGTGACATGGCCCTAGTATATGTATAGGGCACATACAACTTTTATTAACCCCGATATGTTTGCCCTCGTAGGTAATAAATAGAGAATGTCACCCGAGTGTCTTTTGATATTAAATATATCAACACGAGTTGATAAAAGTGGAAAAACTCTTAGGCTTTCCGAGGATAATTTTGATGTCTCCATAACTTATTTCCTCAATTTACCGGAAACTTGATTGGTAACCTGTGTTATAACCTCTCCAGACTACGGAACTAAAAGTATCTTAGATTTTTATCTTTGAAAATCAATAAATTTGCTTTTTACGGCACAAGAGAGAGAGAGAGAGAGAGAGGGAGAGAGAGAGAGAGAGAGAGAGAGAGAGAGAGAGAGAGAGAGATTGTTCTCCAAAACATCCAGCACCACCCCTTGCGAACCGCCCATTTCCCAATTAAAAAGGTTTATAAGCAATTCACACCACGTATGTTCACATTTAGATATACTCGTTTGTTTGTCATTTTAAACGTTGTTTACTTTAAAAATAAAATTGAAATTGAGCATACTTGAATATTTTTTTAATATATTTAGTACTAACGTATAGATACTAATTTGAAAGTCCAAAACAGACAGTCTCATTTTATAACTCACAGTAATAAATATCTATTTATAGGATAAATATTTAGAATATTATGTTTTTGGTTTGGAATAAATTAAAATACATGGTAAATGATAAGATATCGTTTATTTTCTCGATATTAACGCCCTTCTACGAACGGTGTCGTTTTAGCCTGGCAAATTTGGTGACGTTTGGATAGGCGCCGTTTTAGCGTAAACAATTGGCGGAGAAATCAACATATATGGTGTACAGAATGCGATAATACATTGAACAATTTGTTTTCATTACCGTTGAAGCGATATATATCTCAGGCACTCGTATATAAGTGAAATAGTCTTTAGGAGAGCAATATATGTGGCAATCTTATCCAAGGGACATAACTCTGTTTTTGCTTCTGAAGCATATTGCACCACGGAAACAGTTATTGAGTAGGAAAACAAAGTATTTAAGAGCACAATATTCACGACGAACCAAACAATTTTGAAAGTCGCACCGACACCACATCTTTGAAGCATTGCTAGAAAGTCGAGTGTCGCATTTAATTGGTGAGAAGGCTGACTATGTCCTGAACGTTTGTGTTGTCATTTGGTCAATTTGGGCACACTAGGAAGAGGCCGGGTACCTGTGACAGACCCACAGTTACCGGCTATGTTGGCGCCGTTTGTTTGATTGAGTACTATGTATTTGCTGACAGTGAAAGCCTCTTATGAACAATACCATGTTTTCTTACAGACTTAATGTTAACCTCAAAACCAGAAATTAAATGTCAAAATGTTCTTCAGCATGCGATGAGTGACACCCTCATCTCAGAATAATCCTGACGCCGAAATTGAACTGGTGTGAACTGTGAAACGGCAGTCTGGTAAAATTCCTGTTGGTCTTGTTACCAATCGCCCATGTGTTTGTCATTTTAATAGTGTTTGTTTGTTGTTTAACACTGTACTAACAAATCATTAATTGACAGTCACAGAAAATCACAACCTTTGTCCATCCGAATATTTTTCAACATAGATTTAGCTCACTTCATTATTAAACGACCCGTGAAGATCTGGGTTAGAATAAATCTTCAGCAACTCATGCTTGCCATAAAAGGCTACTGAGGGGATCGGGTGGTCCGGCTCGCTGACTTGATTGATGCATGTCATGGTATCCCAATTGCGTGGATCGATGCTCATGATGTTAATCACTGTATTGTCTGGTCCAGACTCGATTATTTACGGACAGCCGTCATATAGCTGGAATGTTGCTGAGTGCGGCGTTAAACAACAAACCAAAAATCAAAGACAAGACTTTTTTTAACCATTTTCATTTGCTTCCTTCTAGCCAGAGACAAGTACCAAAATATCCGCGAAAAAGAAGCAAGTTGAGTTACAAGAACCAGCTATGAGTTACAGTCAGAACTCCCAGAACAGCTACAGCGACTTCAGCTACAGCGACCCCACCAACGCTTCAGGTGCCAGCCAGGCATACTTTAACCCCTATAACGGTCAGTACTACTACACATACGACTACCAACAGGCTTACCCACAGCAGCCTGTGTATGGCCAGCAGTACCCACTGTATCAATACCAGGATACTCAGTGGGTTCAGGAGCAGGCAGTACCCTCCCATTCCTACAGACAGAACCGTCCCCGGGGGCGTGGCGGAGGGGGGCAAAACACCAGAGGGAGGGGGACATGTTATTATAACCAGAACTATTATGGACAAAACCAAGGTTATTATAACCCAAATATGCACGATCAGCAATATTATGAAGCTAATTCTGGTCCAAGTCTGTCGGACGTAAACGAACAAAGCAACGAGTCAGCAAAACAGTTCGATCAAGGACAGAGTAGAACCTCAGAGTACAACAGCAGTACTACCACAGGGAGTTCTAGAGATGGAAACTCAAGCCGTCCAAGATATGGGAGTGATCGTGGGGGGAAACGGAAGCAGTATAACTACAGTGCGAGGGGGGAGCACAGTGGGCGGGGTAGAACCAGCGAGGACAGGGGAAAGGCATCTCCAGTTCCGGGTAGTCGGCCGAGGTCAGGCGACAAGAACAGACGAGAGGATGGCAGAGAGGGTGATGAGAAGGTTGGCCAGGCTGGTGTCAGGAGAGGTCAAGGTCATCGTGCTGAGAAGGATGAGACACAAAGGGGTAAGAGGACTTTATCATCATCTGAGAATTAACTTTCACTTTGTGCATGTTGTGGGAATTCATTGGAATATGAGTGCGGTCCAAACCTTATGAACACCAGAGTTTGGAAAAGCTGCATGAAAAACTTCACATCATTAAACTGTAAATATAAATGTCTTATTAGGTGAAACTGTTTACCATGGTAGAAACTAGCAATTTTAGTCCACTAGTCCTTATAATGATAACATATAGCAGGACCCTTAAAAATGACAAATTTCTACTTGTTCTGATAGTACGTACCTAAACTATTGGGCAGTTTGGCAGAGACTATTCGACAGTTTACAGAGATAAGCCTCATGTTAACTCAAGTACATTTGAAATTAACATTTGTCAGGGGTTTGTAAGGGGTGTAAAGTAAGAATTATGGATCGAAGCTGCCATCCTAACAAGTGAGTTTGGTTTATCACCACTATTAACAGTATTCCAGTTACCATATTACATCAAGGCGTGGCGTGTCAGCTTAATGTGGAAGGGAAACCCTAAGTGATACAGTCTCAGACACAAACCACTTTGGTGAAACCCATGAGCACGGGAATGGTGCTGACAAACCTTGAAACATTATTGTGGCAATCCAGGATTCGAACCTACAATCATACTGCTGTGCCCAAGGGTCGCAACTCTGCACAGCGAATGGTGGCACCTTAGACAACCGTCCCCTCCCCAACTCTAGAATATTGCCTATTGTGGCATGACTCAAATAGAGAACAATTGCAGTGGTGGAAGGTGCATGTTTATATGTAACCCCGGCTAATTCTAATGAATATTTGTTGTCCAGGAACTCTGTTGAACCAGCTGTCCCGCGGCAAGTACGAGTGTATGGTGTGCTATGACAACGTGCGGTGTGAACACGCCATCTGGAGCTGCGGCAACTGCTTCCACGTCTTCCATCTGCACTGCATCAAGAAGTGGGCTCGGACTTCCACCGTCACAGAGAGAGATGGTGAGACGCTCTAATATGGTGCATCACTCTCATGAGGGGGCATGCCTATGTCATTTTGAAAAGAAAGAGAATCATCATTGACATTTTTCTGGAGAATATCAATGAACCAGGAACATACTAGTAGGAACAAACTGATGGGTTTTTTCTTGTCTATTTGGTCATGCGTTTATCTGTGCAAGCAAATACTAGACTGTAATAATTTGTGCCAGTTAAATATATTTTGACCATTTGATTCCTAGAGTAATGATTTTCTCTCAAAGACGTTTGACAGGATTGTGTACTTTTTGATGTGGCTTTGCTTTTGAAACACTCATCCAGTATCACTCTGACCCAGTTGGATAATGTCAGCATGTTGTTTGTGTTAGGCCTAACATATTCTGTCCTGTTTTAGTGTTTAGAGGGAAGGGGGGGTTGAATGATGGCGCATCACTGAGAGGTTGTTCACACCCGGCCCTTGTGTTTCTATCTTTCAGGGAGTGTCACAGGCTGGAGGTGCCCTGCTTGTCAGAATGTCACAGAGAAAGTGCCCAACCAATACCGCTGCTACTGTGGTAAGTGTGTGCAGGTGCTTGTCAGAATGTCACAGAGAAAGTGCCCAACCAATACCGCTGCTACTGTGGTAAGTGTGTGTAGGTGCTTGTCAGAATGTCACAGAGAAAGTGCCCAACCAATACTGCTGCAACTGTGGTAAGTGTGTGCAGGTGCTTGTCAGAATGTCACAGAGAAAGTGCCCAACCAATACTGCTGCTACTGTGGTAAGTGTGTGCAGGTGCTTGTCAGAATGTCACAGAGAAAGTGCCCAACCAATACCGCTGCTACTGTGGACTTTCACAGACACTGTGTTTGTGTTTCAGCAAAGATGCGGGACCCAGCATACAGTCAGTATGAGACCCCTCACAGCTGTGGGGAGGTGTGTCACAAGAAGAGGAAGGGCGATTGCCCTCACCCTTGCACTTTGTGAGTTATGTCCCTTCACTGCCCTTGTACTTTGCCAGTAGAGTTATGTCCCTTCACTGCCCTTGTACTTTGTGAGTAGAGTTATGTCCCTTCACTGCCCTTGTACTTTGTGAGTAGAGTTATGTCCCTTCACTGCCCTTGTACTTTGTGAGTAGAGTTATGTCCCTTCATCTTCCGTTTCGAACCAATCTGATGGTCAATGGTAAATTCATCTGGGAAATCTGGTCAGTCATAAACATTTTCAAAATTCATTATGATGGCATTACCAAAGACATAAACATAAGTATAAACATTTGGGGTCAGAGGCACAAATTTCAAGATTCTTGTAATGGCCACAGCCATCCTAATGACAGTGATGTTACCGAGAGTGTAACGAACTGGGAAGGAGCGTGCCCTTGTATTTTGTGAGAAGAGTTATGTCCCTTCACTGCTCTTGTATTTTGTGAGTAGAGTTATGTCCCTTCACTTCACCCTTGTATTTTGTGAGTAGAGTTATGTCCCTTCACTGCCCTTGTATTTTGTGGGTAGAGTTATGTCCCTTCACTTCACCCTTGTACTTTGTGAGTAGAGTTATGTCCCTTCACTGCCCTTGTATTTTGTGAGTAGAGTTATGTCCCTTCACTTCACCCTTGTATTTTGTGAGTAGAGTTATGTCCCTTCACTGCCCTTGTATTTTGTGAGTAGAGTTATGTCCCTTCACTTCACCCTTGCACTCTGGGTTCCCTATGCCTTAGATTAGAATGAAATGCAAAGCAAACAAGGAGAGGAAAAGTCTTTGTTTAGCATGGTTGCTCTTCTCTTCATGTTGTTGGATAAGGCTGTGTCCTTGTACATCATGTAGCAAGCTGTCACTCACTGCAGTCACAAATGTATGTTCCTCCCCTCAGACTGTGCCACCCCGGACCGTGCCCCCCGTGCAGTGCTACCGTCAACAGAAGCTGCGACTGTGGCAGATCAAAGTAAGGAGACTACTATTCACAAAGCTTTATCAAATATTCTTGCTTCATCTCAATTAGCAGAAGACTCAAATTGGCCCCCATTATTTCGTGCTTAGCAAATATTGGGACTGTAATGCAACAAGGAGACATCACCAGTGTACGAACTAGTTTCCAAAGTTCACTGGTCAGGAGCCATCATCATATTTTCCTAAACTAAAACACTTCCAATAAACTACAAATGCAAACAAAATTATGTGTTAACTGACTTGACAATTTGTAGAAATAAATATGTATTGACTAAAATTGTCAACTTGATAGTCGGGCCAGCTTTATGGAAATGTTACTGGCCCAATTTAAGAGGCAGGCAGCTATTTGATATCACTTAGGAATTACATCACAATGATTTGCAGACCATCAAATGATGTCACTTTTCTTTCTGCCACTGAAGCTGGTTAGCTCTGTTTAGTACTTTTACTATAGCCAAATGGTTAAAGCATGCACAGTCACGCCGAAGACCCAGGTTCGATTCCCCACATGGGCACAATGTGTGAAGCCCATTTCTGGTGTCCCCCGCCGTGATATTGCTGGAATATTGCTAAAAGCGGTGTAAGACCACACTCAGTCACTTCATACTACAAACTATCGATTTCTTTCAAGCACATGATGACCTACAGCCATGTGTTTTGTTTGTCCAGGAATCTAGTACGGTGTGGTCACGACACAAGCTACAAGTGTGACGCTGTGTGTGGCAAGTCCCTCAACTGTGGCAAACATGAGTGCCAGGAGGTGTGCCACAAGGGCGATTGCCACGCGTGTGAGGAGAAGGTCACACAGAGTACGTTGATTTATCTTAGACCAGGGGAAGTTGGCTGGCATAACGCCTAACCGTTCACTCTGAAAGCCATGGTTTGATTCCCAACATGGTTTCAATAGTTACAGTTGTAAATGGATATGTATATTATCTTAATTTTATTTTATTTGGTCTTATTGTATTTTTTGATTTGTATTCTATTTGTTTTTTATATTTATATTTATATTTTTATTATATTTACTCTTTTTTTTATAGTGATGTTCCTTTTAGCTTGTTGCCAACCAATGCTGTTTCTTTGGGAACATTACAATTTAAATATATTGAACTGACATGTCCAGGGAAATGAGATTAAAGGTTTACTTCAAAATTGATTTTCGTTCAAATAAATATATTAAACACATTTTTTCTAATATTTCAAGAAATAAGAAGAATTTGCAAAAGATGTCTAAGTAACTACTTGTGAAAATATTGAAATACTGGTGCGTGGACTTGAATCTTTTAAACAGTGTTATTAGATATACAAATTGAACCAGTGTGCTCATAAATCTGTTTGAAGGTACCCTTGGTTTTACTTCTAGCCTAAAACACCCTGATCTTTGCCTTGAAAAGCCTTAACAATGCCTTGCATGAGGTAGAGGGTGTGGACTGACTCATCTACCTGTCTGTGTTCCAGAATGTTACGGGGGCCACAGTCAGAGGGACGTACTCTGTGGCAGTGTCGAGTCCAGAGAGGTGTCCTTCTCCTGTGATGAGGAGTGTCGACGGTAGGTGCATGGAGCTTTGTCTTGTATTTTTTGTAAGTTAGAGACATAACAGTGCCATATATGGCCTACCAAGACATATTCTTTCTTGGTTGGAGGCAGGATCAAAGGCACCACTGATCATATATTAAACAAAATATGATGCCGTACTTGATCTGATCTGGTCTGGGAAAGACCATGTTTAGCATTTCTAAATAATAATTTCGGTTAATTTGTGTTGATTAATGGTGATTAAGAAGTTGTTGCAATTTCCGGCAGTAAAATTTATGTTGACTGTTTTATATTTATTAATAAATCAGTTTGGGGTTTTAATGTGACGTTTTATTTTTATTGTATAATGATGTAAGTGTTTAAAACTGAAAAGATGTCAGTACTATATAAGAAAGGAATGTAGTTTTCACTAAAATGATAAAGTGATATCATGATACTAAGCTTGATTGATTATCATAAACCCGTGAAAACCCGGGTTTGAATTGGTCTTTAGCAACCCATGCTTGCCACAAAAGACAGCCAACGGGATCATGTTGACAGGCTCGCTGACTTGGTCGATGCATGTCATTGTATCCCAACTGCATTGATCGATGCTCATGATGTCAATCATTGAATTGTCTGGTCCAGAATTGATTATTTACAGATCAGCGTCATATAGCTGGAATATTGCTGAGTGCGGCATTAAACAACAAACTGATAAGCATGATGATGATGGAGATTGTACGAATGCTTCATTTGGAACTGATGTCGCTCTTGGCTAGTTCTGCTGCTGTCCTGACCGATATTCTCTGTGTCTCCAGCGCCCTCAAGTGTGGCACTCACACGTGTGAACAGCTGTGTCACCCCGGGGAGTGTGGCAGGTGCCCCCTCCTCCCAGACCTTGTCACACACTGCCAGTGTGGCCAGACCCTCCTGACCGACCTCCCTGATGGTCAGCGCTCAAGTTGTGCTGACCCCATCCCAGTCTGTGATAAACTGTGCTCAAAGCCTCTCACTTGTGGCCCAAAAGGTAGGTTAAGTTGAAATATTCTTGTGTATCATGAAATGCCTTCTTCCCGAGCCAAGGGAGTTAACTGACTATACAGGTCCAGCTCCAACCTTGCTGACCTGGACTGGAATTTCTGAGTTCTATTTTGGATGGAATGACGATTCTATGTATAGGTCAATCAAAATCACATAACGAAATCGAAATCCAGTTTGTAAACACATGGCAACTGCAATGCAGGTTTTGGTCGATTGCAGTATTTGCAAAGCTTGTGTTCCGCCACCATGGTTCTAACACTTCCCAAAGTAAATGCTTATTACAATATATATCTCATTATCGATCAGATCTTGACTGGGTGCCCCCATTTTTTTTTAAGCAAATGTAACTGCAAGTGGTATGACAGGTGGAATCTGATTCTTCAATGGAAGGGGCATAGAAGGGACTCGTAATAGCCACTGGTGTTGCTGCGACCGAGCCACAAAATTGCAGCCTGGTTTGGCAAGGGTGGAAATTGGACTTTTATGTCAGTCAGTTAAAGAGTCAGATGTTGGTCACTTGCCAAGGATAAATAAAAAAACAAAGAGTTTGGTTTCACTTTTGTGATCCATTGAGTATTTACGCCTATTTTACCTACAGATGCCCCCCATACATGTGATCGTCCTTGTCACATTGGGGAGTGTGGTCCCTGTGAAGGGGAGACAACTCTAATGTGTTACTGTGGGGCCAAGGAGAAGGTTTTCTCTTGTTCTGAAACAACCAAATTTACAGGTAAGCCTTGTACAACTGATTCTATGGTGCCAGTCTTAACAGGACACAAACATATTTTCTTATTGCCAAGAGAAACATGTCACAGGTTTTGTTCAACAGAGTACACTCAGTTCATGACAAGTCAATGTTTATTTGTGAACAATAGTCAAAACGAAAAGTAAATATATTACTTACATATTTCTAGTTTGTTGTTTGATTCCTTTTCTATGTTAGATGTTGTAAGAGTTAATCAAAAGTACCATCTTTTAATATTACCCCATGGGGATTCTGGATTGAAATTCATCCCCAGCAACCTATCGGGTATGCTGTTTGATTGATTGTTGCTATGATGTCTATGAAAGCAGTCTAAAAATAATTGAGTCTGGACCAGACAATCCAGTGATTGACATTATGAGCATCAACCCAAGCAATTGAGAAATGATGACACGCTGTCAACCAAGTCCCCGAACGGGACTGCCCGATCCATTTAGTCACCTCTTACAACAAGCATCGGTTGCTGGGGACCTGTATCCTTGCCTGTAATCCTCACAAGCAACAACATATGCTTGTCATGTGAGGCGACTTAATGGATCGGATGGTCAGGTTTTCTGGCTCTCTCGATTGTATGGTTTCTTGTCCTGACTCTTGGGAGAAGTCGCACATATCATCAATCTAAAAGCGGCGTAAAACCATTCTCACTCACTCACTCATATTATCAATCACTGGTATATCTGGTACAGACTAAATTATTTACAATGCAGGTAAACGTGATGTAGATGTATATTACTGGTGCAAAATACACAACAAACAAATAATGTATATCGTGTATGTTATTTTCTGTTTTGTAGTCACTAATCCTTACAAATGTGAGCGGCGATGCACGAAGAAGAAGTTGTGTGCTCGTCACAAGTGCACTGAAACATGCTGTACGGTAAGAATCTTTGGGGGATGGGTTCGTTCCTCCCGGCCATATTGGGTTACATGTGAGGTGAGGTGAGGTGAAATTGGGTTTATCGTCGCGTCCTGGGTTACATGTAGTTGGGTTTATAAGGGCGGGGGGGGCGGTCGGGTAGCCTAGTGGTTAAAGCGTTGTCCCGTCACGCCGAAGACCCGGATTCGATTCCCGACATGGGTACAATGTGTGAAGCACATTTCTGGTGTCCCCCGCCTGGATTTTGCTGGAATATTGCTAAAAGTGGCGTAAAACCATACTCACTCACTCACTCATTATAAGGGCGGGTAATTTAGGAATGCGAGAACCACGGGAATGGATCCAGGGGTTAGTGCAGGTGTACCGAAATACGAGCCCTTTGAGTATGATGATCGTTGGGATCCTGCCTGATTCCCATCATTGCTCCGACGCCGTATCAGGGCGTGTGCTGAGAAGCCTTTGACCTGTCATAGATGAGTGGTAATAAAGATGGGAGAAATAGAAGTCAAGGCTTTTGAAAGGCATTTAGAAGTGCTACATGTAAGGTAGAGAATTTATGGATGTCAACATCTTTATCATGAAGGACTCAACGTTTTGGAGTATATGCTTACTCCTTTGTCACCTGATGATATACTCCGAAACATTGTGTTCCTTATAAAAAAGAAGTTGACATCCATAAATTCTCTGATGAAGGAGTAAGCAAAAACTACAAAACGTTGTGTTCCTCATAATAAAGAAGTTGACATCGATAAATTCTCTTCCTTATGAAATATAAGTCATTTTGAACTTTTAAATTTGTGTGAGTGTGTCTTACCAGGAAACATCGTCAGGTCTATCTGTATGTGTAACATGCAATTTTTAAAAATTTTCTTTTCATCAATATTATGTCTCACAGTCATTTTTTGCATCCCAAAGAAAATGATCTGCATCCATTCTCAATTTGTATGCATATGGGATGAGACCGCCTCCGTGGTCTAGTGGTAGAGCGTCTGCCCGGAGAGCGGAAGGTTCGGGGTTCGATCCCCGGCCGCCTCATACCAAAAGACTTTAAAAGATGGTACTTGTTGTTACCCTGTCTGGCGCTCGGCATTAAGGGGCTAAAACAAGGACTGGTCGGCTCGGAGTCAGTATACTGTGTCTGAGTGGGGTATTCATGTTAAACTGCGGCAAGGTATCTCAGTGAGCTAGCACTATAAATCGACATCAGTCCAGACTAGTACAAGCAGACACACAAACATAACACATACATGCACATCGCTATATAAGTGCAATAATCTTGGACATGAAGTTAAATCCCATTTCACCCATCATCCATATAGTATGAAGTACCGTATTTGACATAATAAGCGCCCAGGGCGCTCTCAAAATTAGAAATAGTCAGCTCTTAATAGAATGTTATTTTGGTGAGAGAAAAAACAGAGTTGAAAGATAAATTTCGTGGTTTATGCTGACAGCCTGAAATGTTTATATACGACAGATATATTTTTTCAGAATTTAATTGCCTATTATACGCGAATAAATAAGTCTTTTGTACATTGATCAATCGGAAGGGGTGCTAATTGGGATTGTTCACCAGCAAATATATAAGTAAATAATGCCGTGGGCGCTTATTAGAGCAGGGCGTTTATTACATCGAATACGGTATTTTACGTTGGCTAAACCTCAGGTTGGTCTGTGTTCCAGAGAGATGTTCACATCTGTGAAGTGACGTGTGGCAAGAAGCTGAAGTGTGGCCGCCACAAGTGTAAGGCTCTGTGTCACCGTGGCAACTGCCAGCCTTGTCTTGTTGCTGGTAAGTCTTGACTGGAACGTACTGTAATTACATTAAGTAATACGTTACCACTGTTATACCGAGGCTGTTGTCTCCCACAAATTATACCATATTAAGTGCCCAACTCCAATACATGTCCCGACCAATTTCTAGATTTATAACTGTCCTCTTAGACTATGACTGAAAATTTACATTACAGTCGATATATTCTTGTGTAAAATACAGATTTTGTATAGAAAACGGCACTACATGAGTAGAATATTGCCTTGTAACTATTATCGAATAAGTTTTCTTTTAATTGATGTTTGAACTTGGGTCCCTAACACTCGATGTCTGATAATAAATTTAACTTGCGTATGGTTTAAAGAAGCTCTCCTCTTTGTCAATTTGCTGAGTGCCAGGAAGCTTATTGCAGTGCATACAGTACATCCAACTATATACAACTGGCACCTGACAACTGATGTGCCCCTTCTGCTTTATTCTCGCTGCAGTGCTTTATTGTACGATAAACAACTCCCACTCGTCGTTTATTTCTTATATGAGACATCAACGTTATGTACAGTTAAGGATGACAATAAATTGTACAAGCCGTAAAAATATTTACCGCATTTAAATAATGATGATTCCCTGAAGAAAATCTGACCTCGGCAATCTCGGACAAGTCTATTTTATGTGGGTATTTCCCGCATATTCTCATAATCCTCACCTCGATTACCTGTATCTTTTCTCCCAATACCGATTGTCATATCTCTCCAGCTTTGGGATGCGATCGTTCGGCTATCATGTTTATCTGCATTGCCCTGCTACATTTCAAAATTAGAGTTGTCACATATGCAACATTATCAAATCTCCAGAAATGACGTCATGATAGAACAATGTTTTATTGAAAAGTAAACTATGCTTCGTTCTTCATTGTTCTTTGTATTTTATCGCGTAGCTATGTTATTTAAATCAATAAATACATGTCACAAACTCTGTGTTTAGTTGATGTAATTATCAAGATGCATGCTGTGTTTAATCTGTCAGGTTTTGATGAGTTGTCCTGCCACTGTGGAGCAGAGATCATCTTCCCACCAATACCGTGCGGGACACGCCCACCTGAATGTCACAAAACATGCGTCCGAACCCACCCGTGTCAACATCAAGGTGATCCTTCCTCCTTTTCCAAATTTCTAGTATGACCATGTTAGGGAATTGAGCCCATTAGTCTCATATCCTCTGCATAGTTGCCAACCTTAGATGTGCCAGGATCTGCTGTTGTGGCTCAGATCCTAATGTTGTGTTGATTGATCAGCTTGATCCTTGGTCTTTCAATACCCGAGCTCATTGAGTGAGTGAGTGAGTAGGTATTACGCCGCTTTTAGCAATATTCCAGCAATATCACGGCGGGGGACACCAGAAATGGGCTTCACACAATGTACCCATGTCGGGAATCGAACCCGGGTCTTCGGCGTGACAAACGAAAGCTTTAACCACTAGGCTACCCGACCGCCCCCCGAGCTCATTAGTTTTAACTGTTTTGCCAACTGGGTTTTTGTCCGTGTGAAAGCAGACTTGAAATACTTCGATATTGAAGCAAAAGTACTTTGTTTTTTAATAATATCATACTGTTGTGGCATCAAAGATTTGCTCCAATCAATGAGAGTTTTCATCCCATATACAACATTCTATTGTCTTCAGTTCGCCATAACTGCCACAGTGACAGTGTATGCCCACCCTGCACGGAGCTGATGGAGAAACTCTGTATGGGAGGTCATGAGGTAAGATCACAAACTCCTAACAGGAACATGTTTCGTGTGTCATTAACATGGCTGGAGAACCAGTTAACTTCATACTTAAATATCTGTATAGAAATTATGACATACATTCATCGGGAAAAGACAGATGCATAAATAATCTATGTGTTACAAAAGTAATTTGAGTAATCTTATGACCTTTTCTTATATGCAAGCCCGTGCGTGTGTGATTGGTTGCGTGCTTGCATGATTGGTTGCATGCCTGGGTGATTGGTTGCGTGATTGGTTGCTTGTGTGCGTGATTGCTTGCGTGCTTGCGTGATTGCTTGCGTGCTTGGGTGATTGGTTTCGTGCTTGTGTGCGTGCATGTGTTCGGGCGTATGTTGTTTTGGGTGTTTTTTCGTGCCACTAATGATGTAGTTGAGTTAATTATTTCCTGTTTCAGACTCGCAAAAACATCCCCTGTCACATGGCTGATATTTCCTGTGGGAGACCGTGTGGTAGACTGCTCCTGTGTGGGATACACAAGTGTCTGCGTATCTGTCACAAGGTGAGCCCCTTCAGTGTGATGGTAGGGTACACATGGTTACTGCAGTGTACAGCCCTGTGGTGATTCTGGGTTAGATTTGCTCCCCAGTAACCTTTGCTGGTCATATATAAGTGGTGTCTTGTCATTGTGTCTCAGTTGTGTGGATCAACGATCATGTTCATCTATTTGATTGTCTTGCTAGAGTCGGTTATTTATTTAGCCGTCATATAGCCCATGAAGATCAGGGTTAATCAATCTCATTAATATCAGATCTTAGTTCTCGCTACCGCTAAACAAAGATCTGAAGACGTCCCATTACGGGTCATGTCAGAACGACCTTTCATCCGACCAATAAGAGCGTCGCTTACCAGATCATGAAAGTGACAGTTGGAATGTGATTTCTAATCATGCAACCTCGAAAACTTTAACACGGGGTATTCAGAACGATAGTTACCATGGTTACGGGCTTAGCCATTCCAGAATGTTGTTTGTTCAGGTTTCAATTTTTTTATCGAGAATATGTTTTGAAGCGTAGTCGCCAGTTTGAAATTAGTGCCGTAAAGCACGAGAAAGCTGCCTTCTGATTGGCTAACGTGGACTTCTTGTCAGTCATTTCATTGGTTGGTCAAAGTTCGCGCAAGGTCGGTCTGACGTGACCCGTAATGGGATGTCCTCAGATCTTTGTTTAGCGGTAGCGAGAACTCAGATCTGATTTTAATGAGAGTGAGGGTTAATTGGTCTGCTTGTTGTAAGTTGCAACTAACGGGATTGGGTGGTCAGGCTGGCTGAGTATTTTGATGCATGTCATCATATCCCAATCGATGCTCATGATGTGAGTCACTGAATTGTCTGGTCCAGACTTGATTATTTACATGTCACTGTCATATAGCTGGAATATTCCTGAGTGTGGTGTTGAACAACAAACAAACTGCTGTGTAGGGGGTTCTTTACTCTAGACTAGGGTTTGGACAGGTGACCGCGTTTTTTTACTCCAGACTAGGGTTGGGACAGGTGACCCAGGGTCCTGAGTGTGGTGTTAACAACAAACAAACTGCTGTGTACGGGGTTCTTTACTCTAGACTAGTGTTGGGACAGGTGACCGCGGTTCTTTACTCATGACTAGGGTTTGGACAGGTGACCCAGGGTCCTGAGTGTGGCGTCAACAACAAACCAACTGCTGTGTACGGGGTTCTTTACTCTAGACTAGGGTTGGGACAGGTGATCCAGGTTCCTGAGTCGGTTCTTTCAGTTTTCAGGAGCAATGTATAACCTGGCTAATGCTCCCTGTCATTGGTCGTTGCTCATGTTATCAAGCACAGGTTCACCTGGCCGTGGTGATGATGTTGGAGTGTTACTGATGTGTTGTATGTTGGTGATGCAGGGGGACTGCGAGAGGGAGGGGGACGTGTGTGTACAGCCGTGCGTCAGGAAGAGAGAGGGATGTGACCATCCCTGTGCAGCTCCCTGTCATCCGGACGACGCTTGCCCTAAAGTGCCTTGTAAAGCTGAGGTCAGTTCAAAATAACTGTGATCATGATTCATTCATCACTTTAATATATGGCTGAAATACTGCCGATGTGACGTTAAATATTAACTCACTCACTACCATGTGATTTGTTGTAACAATTTGTAGCATGCAATTTCAGCAAGAAAAGTGTTTTGTTGTAGCATACAACTCCAGTTTCACATTGTTCTTGTTAAAAATCTCATCACAAAGGATACTTCAAGCGATGATGAATCGTTGCTGCTGCTGAGTGAGATCTTGTCACTTTGTGTCCGAAATATTGACAACACAAGCCATGGGAGGTAACTCTGGAGTTACCAACTATATACATTTATTGATTGGGTGATTGGTTACAATTTGTGACATGCCTTTGGGCAAGTTCTGATCCATTCAACTCACTTGTACAAGTAACAGGTATGAGGCGACTGAATCAGTGCAACTTAGGGGTTCTGAGAAGAACCTTCAATGCGACAAGTCGTTACTTGCTTAATCACATGCGACAAGTCATTACTGCAAATCACATGAGAATCTCTTCTAATGACTTGTCCTGGGGGGCATGGGTGGCCCAGTCACCTAAGGCACCACAAATCGCTGCGCAGAGTTGCGTCCCCTGGGCACACCGAAAACCTATGATCGTGGGTTCGAATCCCGGTTCGCCCTGATTATGTTTCCAGGTTTGTCAGCACCATACCTGTGCTCGTGGGTTTCACCAAAGTGGTAAACGCCTAAAACCTGCATCAGTTCTGGCTTTCACATTAAGCTGACTCGCTGTGATATGACCATGATAACTTGAATACTGATCAAAGTAGCATTAAACCCAACTCACTCACTCACTCACTCACTCACTCACTCACTCACTCACTCACTCACGCACGCACTCACTCACTCACTCACTCACTCACACTTACTCACTCACTCACTCACTCACTCACTCACTCACTCACTCACTCACTCACTCACTCACTCACCTTGTCCTGTGTGTGACCCCAAGCATCCCTGTGTTGCAGATCACCATCAAGTGTCCGTGTGGCCATCAGAGCGCCAAGGTGTCCTGCTTGTTGGGCGGGGACAGTAGCACAAACATCTCTGAGTACCAGAAGTAAGAACACCTCATTCTGCTCGTATATGTGGCTCAATCTTACCCTTCCTATATGAGTGGTCTGTCTCACCCTTCCTGTATAAGTGGCCCAATCTCACCCTTCCTGTATTAGTGGCTTAGTCTCACCCTTCCTGTATTAGTGGTCCGATCTCACCCTTACTGTATAAGTGGCCAGTCTCACCCTTCCTGTATAAGTGGCCCAGTCTCACCCTTCCTGTATTAGTGGTCCGATCTCACCCTCCCTGTATTAGTGGTCCGATCTCACCCTTCCTGTATGAGTGGCCCAGTCTCACCCTACCTGTATTAGTGGTCCGATCTCACCCTTCCTGTATGAGTGGCCCAGTCTCACCCTACCTGTATTAGTGGTCCGATCTCACCCTTCCTGTATAAGTGGCCCAGTCTCTCTCTTCCTGTATTAGTGGTCCAGTTTCACCTTTCCTGTATGAGTGGTCCGATCTCACCCTTCCTGTATAAGTTGCCCAGTCTCACCCTTCCTGTATGAGTGGTCCAGCCTCACCCTCCCTATATGGGTGGTCCAGCCTCACCCTCCCTGTATGAGTGGCCCAGTCTCACCCTTCCTGTATGAGTGGCCCAGTCTCACCCTTCCTGTATGAGTGGCCCAGTCTCACCCTTCCTGTATTAGTGGTCCGATCTCACCCTTCCTGTATTAGTGGTCCGATCTCACCCTTCCTGTATAAGTGGCCCAGTCTCACCCTTCCTGTATTAGTGGCCCAGTCTCACCCTTCCTGTATGAGTGGCCCAGTCTCACCCTTCCTGTATGAGTGACCTAGTTTCACCCTTCCTATATAAGTGGCCCAGTTTCACCCTCCCTGTATGAGTGGTCTGATCTCACCCTTCCTGTATGAGTGGTCCAGTTTCACCTTTCCTGTATGAGTGGCCTAATCTCACCCTTGTGATGCCCAATCTCACCAATATTGAGCATAAATCCAAAGTATTGTTCTCGTTGGCTTACGTTTCCTAAGGAACACCTAAACATCTTTATGAATGCCTTGTGGCACACTTGAAAGAAGTCGTCACGATATGGCTGAAATATTGCTGATGTGACGTTAAGCTTTAACTCACTCACTCACTCACTTGAAAGAAGCTACCTCTGTCTCCCTGGACTGTCACTGACCATGTGTTGTGTTGCCAGGGTGACCGTGCAGCAGCTGTCCAGTGGGCGTGTCATGGACATGGCCAAGTTGGCGAGTGTCATGAAGGGCGGAACACGGAGGTACGTACCGCTTCATCCTGCATTCAGCAGGAGTCCAACTGCCTGGATTAAAGAGGCCTTTTGGCTGTGAACGTATAAGGCCTCACAGTAGACTATCTACTATCTCAATGTAACAGTTATCTTTTAGGAGAAATATATTCTTTTTGATAAGGTTTGATATTTGTTTGAGGATGATTTGGTTAGGATTTCCTGGACATGTACCAATTTTGAGGTCATGTCTCATTACCCATGTGAAGAGGTTAGAATTGGTCCCCAGCAACCTGTGCGGGTCGTAAGAGGCCACTTTGTGGATCGGGTGGTCAGGCTTGGTGACTCAATATCAGTCACTGGATTGTCTGGTCCAGTTATTTACAGACCACTGTCATATAGCTGGAATATTGCCCTGTGCAGTGTTGAACAATGTGCACGTGCCAAGCATGTACGCGCACACCCACAGATCTCCAGAAATCATATTCATTCAGCCATTCCAGAAATTATATCCACGACATGACCCGGCTGTCACAGTGTGTATTACCTAGCTGTCTCACCTATACAGGGCCTCTATGTGTTTGATGGGCGGTTGGGTAGCCTAGTGGCTAAAGCGTTCGCTCGTCACGCCGAGGAACCAGGTTGGATTCCCGACATGGGTACAATGTGTGAAGCCCATTTCTGGTGTCCCCCGCCGTGATATTGCTGGAATAATTGCTAAAAGCGGCGCACTCACTCACTCACTCACTCACTCACTCACTCACTCACTCACTCACTCACTCACTCACTCACTCACTCACTCACTCACTCACTCACTCACTCACTCACTCACTCACTCTGTGTGTTTGTGTACAGAGATAGTTTTATAGGTTGAAATCCCAGTTTTCAGTGATTATGTTTCTAGGTTTGTCACGACCATACTCACCATCATTGGTTCCACAATAGTGGTAAATGTCTCAGACCGTATCAGTTCCGGGTTTCCTCCCACATCAAGCAGACACCCTGTGATATAACTGGAACACTGTACAAAGCGGAGTTAAATTTCATGTATTGTTGGTATATTGAGAGAAAATCACTTGACCTTCCAGCTTGGACTGTGATGCTGAGTGTGCTATCATTGAGCGGAACCGCCGTGTGGCGCTTGCCTTGGAGATCAAGAACCCAGACTTTCAAGGGAAACTCGGCAACCCTACGTTCTCTGATTTCCTCAAAGAATTTGCCAAGTAAGTTATTACAATGACTAGAATCAGTGATTACACTGGAGACAAGACATAAGGATATTTTCATGATTTTATTACCTTGGTTCAGAATTATGGTCCTGAAACAATTGGTCACTGAGGACTACCATCATTGGATTTTTACTTCTCCTCAGCGCAGTTTATTAGTGTCAGGCTAGCAGAGTAGCGTGACGTTTGAAGGCTGCTGACACAGCCATAGCTAAAGGTCATAATGAGGGACACTGGACTCAAGACACTATAACAGTACCATTGCAACCAACTAGCCACGGGAACTGTCTGATGAGATCAGAAGTGTCACCTAGCTCATAGTATGTCATAACATCCTGTTGATCATTGCTCATGCTGTCAGTCCCTTGTTTAAAGATCTCATACTGCCCAAATAGACCTGTGAAGATCCGGGATAGATCCAGGACAGAATAGGTCTTCAGCAACCCATGCTTGATGTAAGAGGCATCTAACGGGATCAGGTGATGAGGTGACATAGCTGGAATATCGCTGAGTGCGGCCATCAAACAAACCAAACAGTTGCCCAAATATGTCTGACATCATAATATATATAACACAACTTTTACTCACATATTTACTAGGGTATTTTATTTTGTAACCTGTTTCCATGAACATAAGTGATATTGTACCAAAGGGAAGTATTTACATGATTATTTAAGTACCTGTCTATTACAATTCCATACCCATCTTCACACAACGAAGCCCCTGCAAACATGTGGCCTATCTCAATTGAAACCCATACAAACATGTGACCTATCTCAAATGAAACCCATACAAACATGTGACCTATCTCAAATGAAACCCATACAAACATGTGGCCTATCTCAAATGAAACCCATACAAACATGTGACCTATCTCAAATGAAACCCATACAAACATGTGGCCTATCTCAAATGAAACCCATACAAACATGTGACCTATCTCAAATGAAACCCATGCAAACATGTGGCCTATCTCAAATGAAACCCATACAAACATGTGACCTATCTCAAATGAAACCCATATGAACATGTGACCTATCTCAAATGAAACCCATGCAAACATGTGGCCTATCTCAAATGAAACCCATCCAAACATATGGCCTATCTTAAATGAAACCCATACAAACATGTTGCCTATCTCAAGGGAAACCCATACAAACATGTGGCCTACCTCAAATAAAACAAACAAACATGTGGCCCCTCTCAGATTCTCAGTCTTGTCCCTTGAAAAAAAGGGTTGGCTCCTAAAAACTTAGGTTTTGCTCCTAAGATATTCATGTTAGGAACCGCTTGCTCCCTAACAAAAGAAAGAACTTGGAGGGCTGCATTTCTGACACATGATTTTATGTCCTTTTTCAGAAAGTACCCGAAGTTTGTGTCGGATGTGGAGAAGGCCCTGAGTGATCTTGTCCACTCTGCTAAACAGGTGAGTGGAGCACACATGATGAGGACATTTCTGTTCCAACACAGATCACTCACTCATCATAGGGCAGGTGGGCTGGAGAATGTTCATTCCTGATTGTACTACAGTTGAACATGGATATAATGAACTACAAGGGACTTGAGAAATCAGTTCATTATATACGTTTTTCGTTATATACGTTTTCACTCAGAAACATCCGCATCTTGGATAAAACAAAACGCAATACACATAATTGCAGCATTGACTTGTATTAGCAGTGATCACTTCATAGTATTCAACTGATAACATATTATAAAGTATTTCATAACATTAAATTCATAACGTTTTTAGAACACATATCATTTCACAATTTACATACGGGGAGATGTGCAGTCGGAGATTTTGCTCTGGCCTCGTTTTGCTGACTGCATTCGTGAAACTGCAACGTTGAGATCAGCCAAACTCTCAAATGATGTCATCTGTGTTACTTTTGCATGTGACCGCCTCCGTGGTCTAGTGGTAGAGCGTCCGCCCAGAGAGCGGAAGGTCCGGGATTCGATCCCCGGCCACGTCATACCAAAAGACGTTAAAAGATGGTACTTGCTGTTACCCTGTCTGGCGCTCGGCATTAAGGGGCTAAAACAAGGACTGGTCGGCTCGGAGTCAGTATACTGTGTCTGAGTGGGGTATTCATGATAAAAACTCCGGCATGTTATCTCAGTGAGCTAGCACTATAAATCGGCATCAGTCCAGACTTGTACAGCCACACAAACACACACACGTACATGCATTTTGCTATAAAAGTGCAATAATCTTGGACGCAACGTTAAACCCTATTTCACCTCACCTACTCAGTCTGATAACGAAATGTTGCAGATTCAGAATGTTGCACTGTCGGATTCAGCCACACCATCAGTCAACACGAAGCCACCTTTTCGGAAACAGTTCTTTATTGATTCGATGACTTGGTTGATGCATGTCATCCTATCTCAATTATGTGGATTGATGATCATGATATCAATCACTGGATTCTCTGGTCCAGACTCAATTATTTACAGACCACCGTCATAAGCTGGAATATTGCTGAGTGCAGTGTTAAACAACACACAAACACACAAAACAACATCTAGCCTTGTGAGCAGTCTGTCCATCATACCATGGGTGTTTGTCTGTCCGTCAGTCCAACCGTTACACTGGTGATAGTTTGAGACCATTATTTATTTCAGTCCAAGCATGCCACTCGGAGCCACGCCTTCAGTCCGATGACCCGGGACCAGCGCCATCTCGTACATGAGCTGGCAGAGTTCTACGGTTGTGAGACTCAAAGTTATGATTCGGAACCAAAGAAGAACGTGGTTGCAATCGCAAAAAGGTATGTACTGGAGTATTGGTCATGCCTTGTGTTGGTCGAGTCTCCTCAGTTCCACCCAAGGACTCCCCATGGATTCACTCGTCAGGGGTTAAATATCCTTCTGCTGTATTTGCCCTCTTCTTTTCTACAACTTCTGACCTGTGAGGTGAGGTGAGGTGAGGTGAGGTGAAATGGGGTTAAACGTCGCGTCCAAGATTATTGCACTTATATAGCGACGTGCATGTACGTGTGTGTGTTTGTGTGGCTGCTTGTACTAGTCCGGACTGATGCCGATTTATAGTGCTAGCTCACTGAGATACCATGCCGCAGTTGAACATGAATACCCCACTCAGACACTGTATACTGACTCCGAGCCGACCAGTCCTTGTTTTAGCCCCTTAATGCCGAGCGCCAGACAGGGTAACAACAAGTACCATCTTTTAACGTCTTTTGGTATAACGCGGTCGGGGATCGAACCCCGGACCTTCCGCTCTCCAGGCGGACGCTCTACCACTAGACCACGGAGGCGGTCTCTGACCTGTGAAGATCCGGGAGAGGATAGGTCTTCAGCAACCCATGCTTGCCGTAACAGGCGACTATGCTTGTCATACGAGGCGACTAAGGGGATCAGGTGGTTAGGCTTGCTGACTTGGTTGATGCATGTCATCTTATCCCAATTATGTAGATTGATGCTCATGATGTCAAACACTGGATTGTCTGGTCCAGACTCGATTATTTACAGACCGCCGTGATATAGCTGGAATATTGCTGATTGAGACAATAAACAAAACAAACAAATTCTACAACTTGTATTCCACTTCCAGAGACAAGTGTTGGCTGCCCAACTCGACCTTGACTGCTGTGCTGCAACGTGAACATGGCCGCACGGCACCGCCTCCAATACCTCACTTCCACCAGTCCAGTGAGCTCAGGTGAGTTTCAGGGAATTCCTCCGCACTCATGGCCTTATGTTTACACTGTTTGTGTTGTTGGGATATTTCACCATACCCAACAGTGCTCACACTATCAGCCACTACATTTTCTGGTCCATGCAAGTTTGTGCAAGCTGCAATTCTATGACTATTGCTGACAGGAGTGTAAGGCCTTTTTGTCTTCCGACACGAAGTGAAAGGGGGATATAGAAATGGGTGCTGTCTGTCCATCCTTCACGTTTCGTTTCCAGAGAAGATATATTAACCAAACTTGGCACATTGATAGGTCTAGTGATGAACTGGTGCCTTTTGTTAATTTATGATTTTGAAAAGAATTATTTTTTGAGTTCCATGGCAGCACTTTGACTTAGACTATAAATGGCAGAAGAGCTTGTTTCCGAAGCAGATCTAGATAAACGTACAATATTTCTTGCTTTGCTTTGCCTGTCATATTGGCAGGGGAGTATTTCCTGCTTATTTTTTTTTTAACAAAATAGTGGCCATAAAATAACAGAAATCAGATAACAATAAACTGTCTTGTGACTCAGTTTTGGGAGCCGCTTCTGCATCATTTCAGGAATGTGCATGTGATATTATTTATCGTTGTTTAGAGGCCACAACTTTTAACTATTTGGAAGTCGGCCTTGAAATCCCAGTCACTACACTGGTTGATGTTCGCTTGGGTATTCATGGCAAATGTGGGGCGGTCGGGTAGCCAAGTGGTTAAAGCGTTCGCTCGTCACGCCGAAGACCCGGGTTGCATTCCCGACATGGGTACAATGTGTGAAGCCCATTTCTGGTGTCCCCCACCGTGATATTGCTGGAATATTGCTAAAAGCGGTGTAAAGCCAAAACTCACTCACTCACTCACTCACTTGGCAAATGTTTGTGGGTGTAAATGACATCAGTTGAAACTAGTGTCAAACCATCCATTATGGACACTATCTGACAACAAACTCAATGTTTACAAGTTAAGGCTTATTTGTATTTCAAATCATAATTCTGTATATATTTGCCTTGAAGTTGGCATTTGATCTTGTCACCATCTACTTTAAACATTCGGCCACAGATTTTGCAAATCAAGTAAATATTTAGTAAGAGAATCTCACATTTGACCACTTTCTAAATGGCATTGTGTGTTCATAGCTTTCGTGAAGATCCGGGGTAGAATCAGCAACCCATGCCTGCCATAAAAGGTGACTATGCTTGTCGTTTAAGGTGACTGATGGGATCTGATGGTCAGGCTCGCTGACTTGTTTGATGCATGTCATCAATCCCAATTGCGTTGGTCGATGCTCATGATATTAATCACTGGATTCTCTGGTCCAGACTCGATTATTTACAGTCCGCCGTCATATAGCTGGAATATTACTGAGTGCTGCGTTAAACATAAACCAAAATAATAGCTTTCGGCCATGGGAGCCATGCCAATTTACACTTGTCAGAGGGCTGTACAAAGTATGTTATCTAGACTACCAGTTGGACTTTTTGTGGAAGACTTGGTGGTTGGGTGGGTTAGATAGCTGACTTTGTGTGCTGGTGATTAGTTGCCTCACTCTGACAGTGTGGGTTTGAATCCCGGGTGGGACTCAAACCAGAAAGTACTAGAATCTGTACTTTACCAAGAAAGTGTTCTCCCAGATATGACATTTGTTAGAAACATAATTGATAGAATGGATAGATACCTCACAAGGACAGATGAATCTCTATCTTTGATGGTCATTTAGTTTTGGGGGGAACATCCTGGGATTTATATAGACCTGCTCAGAGGCTGATATTCAGCCAGAAGTCTGCAGCAAATGTTAATAAAAATTCCCAAATTGAACTGAACATTTCCCAACTCATGTTACATTGTACTAATATATAAAATTAATAGCTATTTTATGGCTTTGTAGAAGTAACCTGTATTCATTTATAACAAGACCAATAAATGGGAACAGGTTTTTATGCTGTGTTTTATTTTTTTGCATTATCCCAAATATGACATTTGTCACTCACTGAATCATCCTCTTTTCAGGCAGGGTTCCCCAGCATCCAATGTGGTGAAGCTGGAGACCAACTCACCCTCCCACACCCGCAGAGAGAGGACCCCCCCTGGTCCTGCCATCGACTACTTCGACTTCTCCGTCAGCTGATCAGCATCCCACCCTGTCAAAGGGAGACAATCTTGATGTGTGTTAATTTCAAAGTTATTGATTCAACATGGTGATACTTAAGGTTGACGGAATCCTAGAATTAACATTTACTCTGATGCACAAAGATACAATGACACATATTCAGAGTTTTACTCTGCAAGTTACTGGTGAAATTAGAAAATTTATCAGCATAGATTTGTGAAAGGCCATTATTTTTGTAATTGTTGCATATTAGATTTTTTCTGCCCGAGTCTGATCTCAGAGGGTTTAAATCAAGAAGCTTTCATATTTATAGACTCTGCGATTGTGCAGAATTTCGGCTTTTCTCGGAAGACGCTGGGTGTTAGTTGCAGGAGTCAGTGTATCAAGGGACAGAACTCTGGATTTCTGCTGAATGGAATTAACAATGACTGACTGATTTGGTAAAATTTGAATGTCAAATTAAACACTGGAGTTAATGAATTTTTGTGGCATTGATGGGTTTTCAACAAACAAAATGTAATTTTGTAATAATGTTTTTCTCCTTTTTGTTTGTTTGTAATAGAGTCAGGACCAAACCTACACAATAATGGCCTTACTTGTAAATTGACTTTAACCAAAGGTCCAGTGATGCCCTGTGTCCAAGCTTTGCTGAAGGACCTGACTCCGCAACACAAAGCTAATTTGTGATCATGGTTCATACTAACATGACTAAGGAACAGACCATGTAGTATTCAGGAGGGAGGTCAGGGAGACCTGAGATTTCTTTTAGAGACAGAATATTTTATTCTGTCATTGCTTCAAGACAAACATTTCTTTTCTCTGAACAACACTTTCTTTAAATCCAGCATTTTCATTTCTTTACAGCAATTTATGGAACAGATTATTATAACACCCTCCCCCCTGCATATGAAATGGTTGGTCCAAGGGAACGGATAAAGAGCTTAGTGTGCAAACTGGTCCATTGGCTGGGGTGATAATGTAGTGCTTTGAACATGCTTCAGGGGATGGATTTGGAGCATCATATATATATATATATACAGGTTATTATTAATATTATTATCATCATGGACCGAAGCAAGGGAATTTGTTTTTAATACTGCTGGTCCATGGTAGACACAGAGAGAAATGCTATCGAATATTCCAGAAAGTCCACACCACATGGAATACTGGGATAATTATGTTAGGGATCATTTCTGATTGACTGTCGTGATGGTCTTTGTGATAAATGACTTTTTTTATTGTTATTTGTGTGTAAAGAATGTATTTTGAGATAAACAGATTTTCCCAGTGATAATGTTTCGAGAAGATATTACATATGTAAGATAGTTGGCATTGACAGTGCTTATGTTTCATTTTGAGTTGTGGCTGAAAGAATATTCTTGGTTCTCGTACATTGATGTCCTTGCTTTAAAGCAGCTTAATTTGGTTCTACACGCCTAGACACGGCCATGTAGCAACATTTGGTGCAGCCTGTCTGCATCAAAGGCAATAAGTGTCGGGGCAAGTTGAAACTTGGTATGTTTCCTACCCTGGATTGCACAGTTTATCAAACTAGGCCTTTATTTTTTTATAGTTAGTTTACATAAACAACTAATCTGTCATGCAGACCTTGAAACAGATATACCCAATACAGCCCATGCAAGTCTGTTATAGTTGGCAAGTCTAGATTACTGCAGTCTGAAAAGGAAGCAAGTCTCGGGGCTCCTTTTGATTACGTTTTATTTAGATAATTTAAGAGTGTATTTTTTTTTCTGTAAATGCTTTCATTTCAGTGACTGGATGTTCGTTTAAAAATGACAAACAATAACTTAAATAACTAAAAAAATGACTTTGGGAGAAGATTCTAAGTATGACTCATGTCACGAATAAGAGCATCATTATTTTGTTCAACGTTGGGATTTTGTTAATGTTCTTATTTTCCTAAATTCTGAGGTATTTTGACATTGCTTACAGTGCAGTAATGTATAACTATGCTTCAAAGCCACTTTCTCTTGATTGGTCCTGTTATCATTGAAACATAAGTTACATCTGCAAAGTCATAACATGATTTGGGAATTTTGACTAACATTGACTGGAGACTTGGGTCTGAATATCGGCCTGTGGGCAGGTGTGAATGACCCCTGAGTATCTCCTGAGACTACTGGGAAGTCGGCCATGAACCCTCATTAACACAGGTTACCGGGGTTAATGTTCTCAACTTTTGCATCTAATTTATTGGTGTTTACGAGGATGGCAGGTGCTGAACATAGTGTCCAACCACCGACATCCTCTTTGAACTTGGTTTTCATTCATTAATAATCAATTATTTTGGGAGTTTAATTTTATCGATATATTTTTTTCACCCACCTGCATTGTATGTTTTGTAAAGATTTTGTTAACTAACTAATAAAAGGCCTAACGGAAAGTCCTTGCCAGGCATGGTGTTGGTTTATTGTGTTAGCCTCTGACAAGGCTTTTCTGTTTTCCTGGAGGGTCTAGCCTTGCTGTGAGATACATGAAGTACCTTTCAGTGATGAAGATAAATATCAGTGAAAATTTAAACGTTTATGTTGAACTTTCGATGTACCACGTTCACGTATAGATAAAAGGCCATGAGCAAATAATGACTTATTCATGACGTTTTCATCCCTCTTTGTGTGGTGGGCTAGCCATGTGGTTAAGGCTGTGGTTTAGCATGTCTTAGACTTGGGTTTAATTCCCGACGTGAGTACGTCTGAGAACCATTCTGGTTAGGTCCAGTGGTATTGCAGGAATGGTGCTGAAAGCAGCGTGAGACCACGCTGTCATCTCATTGGAAAATTAAGCCTGGTAGACCCGTGAAGATCTTTCCATATAACTAGAATACTGTTCAAACCGGCCCTATCCGTGAAGCTCTGGGGTAGAATAGGTCTTCAGCAGCCCATGCTTGCCGTAAAAGGCGACTATGCTTGTCGTAAGAGGCGACTAACGGGATCGGGTGGTCAGGCTCGCTGAGCCCAATCAATGTTAACTTAAAAGTAGTGTGCTCCTTATATCTTTGTTGAAAAATATGATTTGTTGCCAACCATATCAACTGGAAACATCAGGTATAAATAATTCATATCATCTTCCTTGTTGGCAGTAGATTCGAGATGAGAGGGTGTTGTACATTCTGAAGCAGATTGATGTGATGGCATACTTATGAAACCTATACCTACGCGAGACCCATGAAGATCCGGGGTAGAATAGGTCTTCAGCAACCTATGCTTGCTGTAAAAGGCGACTATGCTTGTCGTAAGAGGCGACAAACGGGATTGGGTGGTCAGACTCGCTGACTTGGTTGATGCATGTCATCGTATGCCAAATGCGTGGATCGATGCTCATGATGTCAATCTATGGATTGTCAGGTCCAGACTCGATTATTTACAGACCGCCACTCACCTTTTCAAGAAGAGGAACAAAGTCGGAGTTTCGCACATATTAAGGAAAGCAGCTCGAAGTCAACACTTCGGTTATGTAATGATCATGCGGAACTAAAGGGCTAAAACAAGGACTGGTCAGCTCTGAGACAGTATGCTGTACAAGCGGCCACACAATAATAATCTTGAACGCAACGTCAAACCGTATTTCACCCCACCTAATAATCTTATGAATAAAATGTTGCCATTTTCTGAGCACAACGCAAGTGGGTGACAGCGGTGCTTCCATATTGATACTACAACCTTTGAAACTGTCTTTTTAATGTTTACAATTTGCAGAGACGCTATGTTTGTAGTGAGTCTATTGTAAAAGAAATATTGAAGAGTAACGTCGGCAAATACAAGTCAGAGATGCAATTTATATTGACACTGGACGTTTTAGTGGACCCGTTTCTCCACTTGATACTCGTTTGTGCCTATTTTGTGAAAACACTGACTGTTTAGAGGGCGAATTACATTTCTTTATAGACTGCCACATAAATCAGGATATAAGACATGAACTCTTTTTTAAAGTATATTTTGCCTTTAAATTTTGCAAATCTCTCTTCCGCAGAAAAACGTATTGTATTGATGCAGTGTATCCTATGATTCTGTTTATATTCCCTCCAAAGAGAAACGCACGGGTGATAAAATATTTACATTCTTCGTCTTTTCTGAATATTTCTGAACCGAAGAAAATATATATCTATAAATGTCAAACTGCACGTGATGAAAGTCACAGTGTCTGTTGTCAAATCTGACTAACATAAATGTCACACAAACGTTTAAATGCTCTCAATCATCAATCACTCTAACCACCAACACCAATATGCTTGTCGTACGAGACCACTGAATGGGTCGGTTGTTAATGAGTTCGTGGTTTTTTGTCATGGTTGAATGGTGAACAGAAGGATGACAAATCATTCAGAAACATTCGCGCGAACGCACCACTTGTTAAAGCGTGGTGTTCTGGACAGCACGTGGCGCACGGGCTGCATGCGCAAATGTGTGTGGCGGGGAACTCTGTCCCTAGCCTTGTCACTTGTACAGTCATGCTTGGTAGAGAGCAGCCATGTTGCCGGTGGCTGCCTCTGACAGTGTCAAATCAGGGCACAATGGTCGTATTTGTAAAGTCAAATGAGGTCTTTAATAAAACCAAATAAGGGTTTTTTCATAGTCAAATAAGGACTGAAACATAGTCAAATAAGGACTGAAACATTGTCAAATAAGGACAAATCGTGGTAAATAGTTATTTCAGAAATTGTTTCTGAAATCGTGGGTTAATTCAAATATGGTGTAAATTTGAGTTTTAATTATTAAACAGTCATTAACTTTAAGTTTTGTTGAGTTATTTTTTAAGACTTCCACTGCGTATCAAATGGAGATAAACATACATAAATTCAACCTAATGTAGAGCTAGGTTACCTGAAGATTTAAGCGCGCTAAGTTAATCACTGAAACATCACTGCGCGTTCGGTTCCAAATTTAATTTAGCGGAGTTAAATCTACAGGTAACCTAGTTCTACATTGAAAACACAGCATGTTTATCTCCTGATTCAGACATTATAAAGCAGAAAGAGAGTCAGCAGGTGAAGTCGTAAAGGTTTTTTAGATAAAAGAACGAAGGCCTGGTTCTATTGGCCACCTGTCTATTCTCATCCATTCTATTTACCGGGTCAAGTGATATTCACTAAAGTGCAGACAGTATTTAATGGACAACACGTGGTAAGTGACAACTCACACCTCTCAGGCTGATCATATGTCCTCATATTGTTGTAGTAGTATGTAATTATGTATATATCATCAAGTGTATTTTAAGGTCACCTCTTATTTTAATACCTAAGTTTTAGTCTACACTCCAATCTAACCTGCTTCACTAATACAATAGCACAGTCACCCTTGCGCTTGCCTTCTCTATTGTTTCTCTGGTTTCTATTGTTTAGCCCCAGCCCCTTACTTTCAGTGACAGGGTGCATTATGGGACTGGTCAGTTTAAATTCACACTTGTAGTTGATTATGTATGGAGTAGTCGGTTCATCGCTGATATAATTGAGACAATTGTCACAGGTGTGTCCCTGTAAAGCAAATATCTGATGTTGTGACATCATAGGGCACAGTGCCATACACCTGGGCCGTTTTATTTTGTATTAAAACAACTGGCATCAACAAATCAACCTGCGTTTGGTGATTCATTCACATAAACCACTCCGGTTACATTGGCGTCGTCGGCAGGATGTAACAGTTGTTGCAGTAAGGCACCCAGTGACAAGTGACAACGATGGACACTAGCTGTCCATGGATGAACGCGACAGAGATCTGTGTGCTCCAGGACCCGTGATGTGAAATTAATGTAACTACATAATGTATCAGTTACTTTGTGCCATCATCTTTTCTTGAGCTTGCCTCTCAGTGTATAGACAGCGATAAACTTGTATTGTGCAAGAGCTTGATTGACACTTTCGTTCCATTGTATTGTGCTTTCTGTGATTGACAGTTATTCATGTGAAGAGAAGAGGATACCACTGCTGTGATCATGTATAACAGACATTTGTCTTTCCTGTATGTTTATATATAACTGTCTAATGGGTTGTCTGTTGTATATTTGACATTTACATAAAATATTTACTGCATAGATTTGTACAGTGCACTTGGTAGTCTTAATCATACCGGCCGGTCATTAGTTAGTTACCACATTAGTTAGTTAGATCATTAGTTTGTTATAACATTACTTAGTTAGATCATTAGTTAATTATTCCTTTAGTTGCTATACAGAGTTGTGTCCCTTGGGCACACAAGAAACCTATGATTATGGGTTCGAATCTCGGTTTGCCCCACTTGTGTTTCTAGATTTGGCAGCACCATACCAGTGCTGAGGGTTTAACCAGCGTAGGTGTCTAAGATCTGCCTCACTTCGGGATTTTCTCCCACTTTGAGCTGACATGCCGTGATATGACTGGAATATTGTTCAATGCGGCGTTAAACCCTCACTTACTCACTCATTTAGTTAGTTAATTAGTCTACAGATTTTTTAATTTTATGGTTAATTTGTTAGTTTCTTAGTTCAGTAGTTATTTAATTAGTGTTATTAGTTTAACTTGTATCATATTAGTACCCTTTATAAAGTTATGTAATATATCTGTGTTTGTGTGAAAGAAGTATGACTGTTTAGCACTTACATATTACTCAAACACTATTATAAGCAATAAAATCATAACATAATTTAATAATAAAACATTTAAATCAGTTTAGATATAATAGATAGGTCATAATTGTGTTTGGTTACATTCAGTTGGTCATAGAGTTTATTGATGTTGTCTTGGTAAAGTTGTACGTGTTGGGACTCTGTCTCCATACATCTTATTTTTTTCTTCTTCTTTTTTTTCTTTGTGTTTGCAGCGGTCGCACAGCTTACACTTGCACACCATTACTAACGTTTGCACTTGTCAATATACAAGTATTTTATATCTTGTGTTCTATTCAAAACAACATTGTTTAGTTAGAAGTTAGAATATACATATGCAGTTGCTATGTTGGAGATCCAGCCCAATCACTTTACTTCTCTGCTACTAGTGTCATAGATATATTTTTATTTATTTTTTGGCGCTAGTTGTTAATACTATACACAGGCATGTCTGATCAAATGTCAGAAGAGGAAATTTCGCAACTTGTTGCAACATTTCAGCAGCTAAAGGTCAATCCTAAGGCTGACTCACCAGAAACCTTGTTAAAGTGGATGTCTGAGTTTTCAACTGGCTCTGTGAAAACAGAAGATGTTTCCCATGCCTTTGGAACTCAGCATCCTAGTCACCCATCTGCAGCTCAGGTGTTTACCGTATCTCACCCTCCAAGTTTACCTTGCTTCTCGGGAGATGAAGGTAAAAGTAATGTGTCATATGACTTGTGGAGATACGAAGTGGATTGCATATTGAAGGACAAAGCACATTCAGGGGCGACAATTGAACATTCCATCAGGAAATCTTTGAGAGGGGAGGCCGCCAGAGTTGCTATGCGATTAGGTTCCACAGCTTCTCTTTCATCGCTTTTAGATAAGCTAAGGTGTGTTTATGACACAAGTTATTCTCCCGTCAACTTATTGGCAGCCTTCTACACAGCACGGCAGCGGGACGATGAGGACGTCAACACTTGGTGTTGTCGTCTAGAAGACCTACTTAGTAAGGCTGTAGACGCTGGTGAAGTTATCCATCAAGACACCAACAAGCTCCTTCACTCCATGCTTTGGACAGGACTCAAGCCATCAATCAAGGATGTCAGCGGACACAAATTTGATTTATTCTCCGATTTTGATGTTTTGCGAAGAGAACTACGGCAGATTGAGCGGGAACACAATCAACGCAGAGGTGACGGAAAGGTCAAAGGTAAACAGTCTGCAACAAGTATGGCGGCTGTAACTGAGACAACCACCCAAACAGAGTTGAAGGAACTTCGAGGAATGATCAAGAGCCTTACTTCTGAAGTTGCATCTCTCAAGAAACAACAGCAACAACCACCACAGGATCACTATCAACATCCTACAGGAGAACAAGCTCGATTTCAGTCGAAGTCCTATGATCAAACAGACAGGAGCAACACTGGATGGTATCCTCAATCTTCTTTCCAGACGCAACGGTATGACCAGTCACAATATAGAGACAGATCTAGAGGACGACCATTTGAGAGAGATGTACAGTGCTTTCGCTGTGGACAGTTTGGACACATAGCTTCAGGATGCAGGGTCAGGATGGACCGTAGTCGTCAGCATTTAAACGGGAGATGGCCTATGCGAAGGGGTGGCCCATAGGTCTCAACAAACAACAGACTGATACTCAGAGATATGATACAACAGCACTTGTAGGAAATGCCAATGAAGTCGATGTCTGTATTCAAGGAATCAAGACAAGAGCTTTATTAGACACAGGAGCTACAGTCTCCACGATGAGTCAGGCATTTTATGATCAATATCTCTCCAGTATTCCTATCACCCCCATTACAAGTGTTTTGGATGTTGAATGTGCTGATGGACAGCCTCTTCCATATACAGGTTATATTCAGGTTGACCTTGAGGTCAATGGTATTGATGCTGAATCTCAGTCATGTCTTCTACTTGTAGTTCCTACTAGTAACTATAATTACAAGGTACCAGTTCTACTTGGCACCAATATATTATCTGTTTACTTGGGAACTTGTAGACATAAGCATGGTGAAAAGTTTCTTCAAGACGCGAACCTTCACACGCCTTGGTATTTAGCTTTTAGGTGTATGGTGCTACAGGAACGCGATCTTGTAAGAAGAAATTTTCAGCTGGGATTAGTCAAGTGCGCAGGAGTTAAGAAGGTTATCATCCCACCCAACTCAGACGTCACTATCTCGGGCTATATTGACAAGGCGCTTCCCTATCGCAGTACATGTGCTATATTGCAAAGTACTGGCCGTTCAGCTATCCCCGATGATCTTGACATCTCACCCAGTTTGATCACTTACAGAGAGAAAGGATTCGTGGATGTCAACATTTCCAACATTACCACAAGGACAGTAGTCATTCAACCTCATGCACTTCTTTATGAGATCCAGCCTGTCTTTGTTGAAGAACAGCCTACCTTGGAAGACAATTCTCAGGACAGCACTTCTCTCATTAATAAGATGGACATAGAATCTTCAAGAATTTCAACCACTCAGCATGAAGAGGGATTGAAAGTCATCTCAGACTATTTAGATATTTTCTCTCATGGTGACCTTGACCTTGGACACACTAGTACAGTGAAACATAGGATCGACCTCATTGATGAACGACCTTTCAAACAACGACATAGGAGAATTCCACCATCCATGCATAACGAAGTAAGAGATCATCTACATCAACTATTAGCTAGTGGAGTCATTCGTCGATCACGATCACCTTGGTCTTCTAATGTGGTGTTAGTACGCAAGAGGAATGGATCTTTGAGGATGTGCATTGATTTTAGACAGTTGAATCAAAGGACAGTTAAAGATTCATACGCTCTGCCACGGATTGAAGAGATGTTTGACACCCTCAGAGGATCCAGATTCTACTCCACAATGGATATGAAGAGTGGATATCACCATGTCGAATTAGAAGAACATCACAAGGAGAGAACAGCTTTTTCTGTGGGACCCCTTGGATTCTATGAATTCAACCGGATGCCCTTTGGTTTATGCAACAGTCCTGCCACTTATCAACGCCTCATGAATGACTGTTTTGAAGATATGCATCTCCAGATATGCCTTATCTACATGGATGATATCATCATCTTTGCTGATACATTTGAAGAACATCTTGACAGGTTGAAGAAGGTATTTCAGAGACTCAAAGACTGTGGATTCAAGCTTGCTCCAGATAAATGTAGTTTCTTCAAGGACAAGATCAAGTTTTTAGGTCATATCATTTCGGAACAAGGCATCGAACCAGATCCAGCTAAAGTTGAAAAGATAAAGTCTTGGCCCCCACCAAAGAATCCAACCGAAGTGAGACAGTTTCTTGGATTTGCAGGGTATTATCGGAGATTTGTGCAGAACTTTGCTGCAATCACCAAGCCCCTGTCAAGTCTTATGCCTCCACCAACGCAGACAAAGAGAACAAGAAAGAAATTGAGTCAACAACCATGGACATGGGGACCTGAGCAAGACAAGGCATTCCATTACTTAAAAGAACTTCTGGTTTCACCTCCTATTCTGGCCTATGCAGATTACAGTCTACCATTTGAGCTCCATACAGATGCCAGCACACATGGACTTGGCGCTGTTCTCTATCAAGAGCAGGGAGGACAGAGACGAGTGATTGCGTATGCTAGTAGAGGACTGAACAAAGCTGAGAAGAACTATTCTGCACATCGTCTAGAGTTTCTAGCTTTGAAGTGGGCAATAACTGAAAAGTTCAACGATTACCTCTATGGTACCAAGTTCAGAGTTTATACAGATAACAACCCGTTGACCTACATTCTCACTTCAGCAAAGCTTGATGCAACAGGACATCGGTGGTTAGCAGCCTTGGCAGCCTATGACTTTGACATCAAGTACCGCCCAGGGATTAACAATGCAGATGCAGATGCAGATGGTATGTCACGTTTACCAGGAATAACGACACGTGGAGACCAGGAGCATATGTCGGGCGAATCGGTAAAGGCTGTATGTAACATCATTCATGCCGAACCTTATGTGGAGAGTTTATGTATGCAGGCGGACGTTACCCACGAAGAGAACCTCGACACTATTGGTGTTCCTCTAGCAAGGATGTCACATAGGGACTGGAGGAAAGCGCAGTACCAAGATCCTATCTTACGACAATGGACAAGGTGTTTACAGTCTGGCAACAAACCAAGGAGACATGATTTCTGTGATTCCAATGCTCATTCAGCTTTGCTCAAGATCTCAAGTAATCTCCATCTTCAGCGGGGAATTATCTACAGAGAAGTAATAATCAACGGAGAAACTAGACAACAGTTGGTATTACCGGCAGACTACATTCAAGATGCATTAGAAGGTCTTCATAACAGCGTGGGTCATCCAGGAAGAGACAGAACCTTGGCACTCTTGAGAGACAGATTCTTCTGGCCAGGTATGTCTAAGGATGTTGATGACTGGATTAAGAATTGCAGAAGATGCATCTGTCGGAAGACTCCAACCAACCAGAGAGCTCCACTCATTGGAATTGAGACTACTCAGCCACTAGAGCTGGTGTCCATGGATTTCTTGGACCTTGAACCATGCAAGGGAGGGAAGCACAATGTGTTAGTTGTTACGGACCACTTCACTAGATATGCACAGGCATATGTTACCAACAACATGACAGCCAAAGTCACCGCTAAAGCCTTCTTTGACAACTTCATTGTTCATTATGGGATTCCACAGCGGATACACTCTGATCAAGGTGCTAACTTTGATGGGAATCTCATAAAGGAATTGTGCTTACTTACTGGCATGAAGAAGTCCAGAACCACACCATATCATCCCATGGGCAATGGCATGTGTGAGAGGTTCAATCGCACTTTATGTGACATGTTGGGAACCTTATCACCTGACCAGAAGAGTGATTGGAAATCACATATTGGGCCTCTTGTACATGCCTATAACTGCACAAGGCACGAGTCAACTGGACAGTCACCATTCTTTTTAATGTTTGGTAGAGAGCCACGTCTTCCTTTAGATCTTGCTTTTGGGCTAGAACTTGGGTTGACACAGTCACTTGCAGAGTATACCAGATTACTCAGGGAAAGATTGAAGAAATCTTATGAACTGGCTGTGGCGTCAGCTAAAACATCTCGAGAGAGGCAGAAGAAAGGCTACGACATTAGAGTGAGAGGAGCCACACCACAGACTGGAGACCGCGTTCTAGTGAAAATATTGGCATTTGATGGTAAACACAAGCTCTCAGATAAGTGGGAAGAAGATCCTTACATCATTCTGCAACAGCCCAATCAAGATGTGCCCGTCTTTGTAGTGCAGAAAGAGAATGGTGAAGGTCGACAGAGGACTTTACATAGGAATCTTCTCTTGCCCATTGGTGCTCTTCATGACCCTGGAGAGATTGAAATATCACATGAACCAGAGCCTATATCATCTAGACCTGTACCAAGGCCAAGACGGTCTAAGCCACAACCAAAACCAGAGACACTCCCAGATGAAGACATTAGTCAGGAAGACATCATTGTAGAGATCCACACTCCAAATAGAGATGCTGCAGCTGCTGGTATACCCACAGATACCAATCAGGAGGTTCCTGCAGATGTGGATACTGCTACTCAGGCAAGTGGTGACGATCATGAGGCTGAGGCAGCAGTGGAGAACATTTCTGGTGACGACGGTCACATCCCAGGAGAGGGAGAAACAGAGGTGTATCCTACTGATGATGAAGTGGATGAAGATGCTGGTGCTACTACTCCAGATCTACACGAAGATGATGTCATTCCTTCAGCTGAAGACGAAACTAAAGATGATGATACAGTTCTGGATCAAGTTCCTTCAGCTGAAGCAGAACATGTTGACGAAATGGATGTCACAGGTGATGCTGTTCCAGATACAGACGGAGCTGATGTTGTTCCACGAAGGTCAACACGTGAACGACACCCTCCAAGTTGGATGCATTCAGGGCAGTATGCGCTTAGTCAGGCAGCAGTAGAGCCAGATTGGATGGTTAGGGTTCGTTATCTGGAGCATTTAACGAGCGCTGGAACATTGGAACAGACTACACCGGACATCACGAAAGCATTTATATCTATTTTAACACGCCAAAACTCAGAATGACGAAGACGTCATTTCCGTGGGGAGGGAAGAATGTAGTAGTATGTAATTATGTATATATCATCAAGTGTATTTTAAGGTCACCTCTTATTTTAATACCTAAGTTTTAGTCTACACTCCAATCTAACCTGCTTCACTAATACAATAGCACAGTCACCCTTGCGCTTGCCTTCTCTATTGTTTCTCTGGTTTCTATTGTTTAGCCCCAGCCCCTTACTTTCAGTGACAGGGTGCATTATGGGACTGGTCAGTTTAAATTCACACTTGTAGTTGATTATGTATGGAGTAGTCGGTTCATCGCTGATATAATTGAGACAATTGTCACAGGTGTGTCCCTGTAAAGCAAATATCTGATGTTGTGACATCATAGGGCACAGTGCCATACACCTGGGCCGTTTTATTTTGTATTAAAACAACTGGCATCAACAAATCAACCTGCGTTTGGTGATTCATTCACATAAACCACTCCGGTTACATTGTCACGGAATATTACTTTCCTTCTGGAAAGTAAGCTCTCTGAATATAAATATTGTTGGCTACAAGACTGGAGTTAGGGTTTCTAAAACGGATGTCACTACTTGTCACGAAAAAACACATGATTGTAAACCTTAACAAAATGTAGATTTACATTTAACTCACAGTTTGTATTTTGAATGTCTTGATTTTTAATAAATTTTATATTTGGGATAACACTTTCTCAGTAAAGTACAGATTCTTTTGGTTGAGTCCCATCCGGGATTCGAACCCACACTGCCAGACTGAGGTACCTACTCGACAGCACACAAAGTCACCAATCTAACCCACTCCGCCACCGAGGCTTCCACAAAAGTAAAATCGACAGTGGTAGTCTAGAGCACGTACTGTGTGAAGTCCTCTGACAAGCGTAGATTTCTATTTAATTATAGATGTTTTCCCTTTTAAACAATACGTCTGCAACAAACAAAATACAATACTAAAAATTAAATATTGATAAAAAGTTTAATTAAAAAGATACTTTTTTTTCCAGATGTGTTCATGCAAACTTGGGAAGATGAGAAAATTTATGCTTCGGGTTTTCTTAAATTACATGTGTGTCTAAAATTCATGTAGGAAACAGGAACTGCTACCGTCTTTAAGATACCATGCCGTCCTGCGTTCCGTCGTCTAAGTTGTCACAAAATGGTTTTGTGGCATCATATACGTCACCATGAAGTTTTTTGTTCACACGTTTATGTTACCAATAACATTCTTTGGCATCACCTAGGTTACCCTGACATCTTCTGTTCCAGCGTCATGGTTACGATGAGAGTCTTCGTTGTTCTGCTGAGCCTTTGGGTATTAACGGTAGCAGAGAGAAGGCTCATTATTGGAGATAGTAAGGATTTGCTTTGGAGTGTTGCTTTAGTACGATCCTGATAGTAAGGAGATGCATGTTCTTCAAATTCCCATTTATAAGAGAGGCACGAGGGAATCGCTCCTCAAAGGCACCACAATTCGCTGTGCAGAGTTGCGTCCCTTTGCATGCCAGGAACCGTTTACAGATTCGCTCTGAATATGTTTCTATGTTTGTCAGCACCACACACGTGCTTCTGAGTTTCACCAACGTGGTAAACGTCTAAGACCTGCATCACGCCGTGATATAACTGGAATACTGTTCAAAGCGGCCCTATCCGAGAAGATCCGGGGTGGAATAGGTCTTCAGCAATCCATGCTTCCCGTAAAAGGCGACTATGCTTGTCGTAAGAGGCGACCAACGGGATCGGGCGGTCAGGCTCGCTGACTTGGTTGATACATTTTATCGTATCCCAATTGCATGGATCGATGCTCATGATGTCAATCACTGTATTGTCTGGTCCAGTCTCGATTATTTACAGACCGCCGCCATATAGCTGGAATATTTCTGAGTGCGGCGTTAAACAACAAACAAACAAACAAAACAAACAAACACAATCGTAACATGTGATTCCCAGCGTACGGGAAGGTAGGAGTTATAACGAACGTCTTCATTTCAGTGACCAAGTTCCAGGTAACCATAGCGACGGGCAGCATATCTCATGCCGGCACCCACTCCCACGTGTTCTTGGCAATGACAGGGGATGGAGGCGTGACGAATGACGTGAATCTCAATGCAGAAAACAAGCACATGTTCAGACAAGGACAGTTAGTACATTTCAAAATAGCTAGAGCCTACACTGGTCGAAGGGGGCGACAAAGTGGATTATGTGGTCAGGCTCAGCAACGTGGTTGATGGTGCGTGTCAGCGTACCAACTACGTGGGTCCATGTTGATAGCAATCACTGTTTATTACAAACTGAAGTATTGCAGGTCTGGGCCTCATAGCTGGAATATTGCTGAGTGCGTCGTTAAACAATCAGCAATCAGCAAAGTCACCGAGCCAGACGACACGATCTCTTTAGTCGCCTCTAACTACCATACTGGATTTTGACCTACCCTAAGCCGGAATCACCCGACCCGTGAAGATCCGGGGTAGAATAGATCTTTAGCAAACCATGCTTGTTGTAAAACGCAACTGTGGTTGTCGTAAGAGGCGACTAACGGGATCGGGTGGTCAGGCTCGCTGACTTGGTTGAAGCATGTCATCGATCCCAATTGCGTGGATCGATCATCATGATGTCAATCACTGTATTGTCTGGTCCAGACTCGATTATTTACAGACCTCCGTCATAAAGCTGGAATATTGCTTGGTGCGGCGTAAAACAACCAACCAACCAACCGGAATGACCTCGAATCCCAACGGGATCCCGGAATATTCGCAGAGTATATATAGCTCATTATAACATGGGGTTGTGTTGCAGCCGTGAGATAAAAGCGTTGGTTCACAATTTTTTTTTAAATCAGACCTGTTACTCTGATGCTTGGCGAGTATGGGGGATTTCAGTCATGTGAAGGCGCGTCAATATTTCGTTCCACAGGGACATAATATTTTCAGATGAATACAAGTTTAGACTCATAAATAGTATGAAATACAAGTTAGTGACTGGGAGTGTTGATAGAAGTTGGCAATCTTACAGACACCTGAATTCAGGGTGGTGGAGCAGCTTTGTCGATAAAGCGTTCGCTCGTCGCGCCGGAGACCTGGGTTTGATTCCCTACATCGGTACAATGCATGAAGCCCATTCCTGGTGTCCCACGTCGTGATATTTCTGGGATGTTACTGAAACGACGTAAAACAATACTCACTCAACCACTCACAAGCGGCCCGCAACACAACTCAAATCAGTGGTCGATGGTTTTAGCAAACATCACGGGATCGGAGCACGAGGAATCCGACTCGGTGTATGAGGCAATCTTTGACATCCACAGTGACCACCCGGTACCCCTTTAGTCGGCTCTTAGTACATACACAGGGTACCGACATCCAATCCTGACCCGGAATGCACAAGTACATTTCGCGTAAAAGGAAAATGTCGCCTACTTGTATCAATCTTGGTTTTGTCTTATATCAATCGTGTGTTCTGTCTTATATCAATCATGTGTTCCGTCATACATCAATCGTGTGTTCTGTCTTATATCAATCATGTGTTCCGTCATGCATCAATCGTGTGTTCTATCTTGTACAAATCGTGTGTTCTATCTTGTACTGACCGTTTGTTCCGTCCTGTACTGACTGTGTTCTATCCTGCACTGACCGTTTGTTCCATCCGTTGCAGAGTGGACAAAGTGGAAGTGTTCGCGCCCTCTGTCGGCCACTTACGAAGTATCCGTATCCGCCATGACACTCATGGAGACGACCCCAGCTGGTACATCGAGACGGTAGGGCCTGTATACAATAATCTATCGTCGTCTGATTGACGGTATCACCGAAAGCCTCACAGTCCCATTTGTACGTTGCACGGTCTATTTTATACTTTTATGTCGAAACTCTTGGTATGTCGACATAGGTCGTCTGGCTTTGCGTACCTAGCACGTGGTTTGGGATAACGAGGGCCCACTGTGTGAGATGTGAGGTAATTATTGTTCCCTTTATGAGATGTGAGCGAATGATTGTCCACCATATGTGAAATGAGATAATCTTTGTCAACGATGTGAGATATGCAATAAAAAATGTCCACTATGTGAGATAATGGTTGTTTGAGATATGAGATAATGGTTGTCTACAATGCGAGATATGAGATAACAAGAGTTCACTGTGCGAAATATGAGATAGCGAGTGACTACTGTGTGAGATATCCGATACCGAGTGTCCACTGTGTGAGATCTAAGATAACCTGTGACTACTGTGTGAGATATCCGATACCGATTGTGCACTGCGTGAGATCTAAGATAACCTGTGACTACTGTGTGAGATATCCGATACCGATTCTCCACTGTGTGAGATCTAAGATAACATGTGACTACTGTGTGGGATCTATGATAACATGTGACTACTGTGTGAGATCTATGATAACCTGTGACTACTGTGTGGGATCTATGAAGACATGTGACTACTGTGTGAGATCTATGATAACCTGTGACTACTTTGTGAGATTTATGATAACCTGTGACTACTGTGTGGGATCTATGATAACATGTGACTACTGTGTGAGATCTATGATAACATGTGACTACTGTGTGAGATCTATGATAACCTGTGACTACTGTGTGGGATCTATGAAGACATGTGACTACTGTGTGAGATCTATGATAACCTGTGACTACTTTGTGAGATTTATGATAACCTGTGACTACTGTGTGGGATCTATGATAACATGTGACTACTGTGTGAGATCTATGATAACATGTGACTACTGTGTGAGATCTATGATAACATGTGACTACTGTGTGAGATCTATGATAACCTGTGACTACTGTGTGAGATCTATGATAACATGTGACTACTGTGTGAGATCTATGATAACATGTGATTACTGTGTGAGATCTATGATAACCTGTGACTACTGTGTGAGATCTATGATAACATGTGACTACTGTGTGAGATCTATGATAACATGTGACTACTGTGTGGGATCTAAGATAACCTGTGACTACTGTGTTAGATCTATGATAACCTGTGACTACTGTGTGGGATGTAAGATAACCTGTGACTACTGTGTGAGATCTATGATAACATGTGACTACTGTGTGAGATCTATGATAACATGTGACTACTGTGTGGGATCTAAGATAACCTGTGACTACTGTGTGAGATCTATGATAACCTGTGACTACTGTGTGGGATGTGAGATAACCTGTGACTACTGTGTGAGATCTATGATAACATGTGACTACTGTGTGAGATCTATGATAATATGTGACTACTGTGTGGGATCTAAGATAACCTGTGACTACTGTGTGAGATCTATGATAACCTGTGACTACTGTGTGGGATGTAAGATAACCTATGACTACTGTGTGAGATCTATGATAACATGTGACTACTGTGTGAGATCTATGATAACATGTGACTACTGTGTGGGATCTAAGATAACCTGTGACTACTGTGTGAGATCTATGATAACCTGTGACTACTGTGTGGGATGTAAGATAACCTGTGACTACTGTGTGAGATCTATGATAATCTGTGACTACTGTGTGAGATCTATGATAACTTGTGACTACTGTGTGAGATGACAGATAGTCTTAAGAAAGAGCTTATTGGTTGAAATGCACACAATGTATCCGTTTATACCCGTCTTACTGAAGTCTGTACATGTGTATTCGTGGATTTGCAAAGAAACTGAATATCCTTTACTTACTGTGAGCTGCATATGTCATCAATACGTCACATATGTCGACGTCGTTACGTATGAGGTCACACATGTAGAACACGTTATAATTGTAATGAAAAAACATATACAGTAAACTACGTTTATAACGAACTGACCAATATAACTAACTTATCTTTTAGTCCAGGTCATTTGTTGTATATATACTGTATATATGCTTACAACGAACTACGGTTATTACGAACTAAAAGTAGTGATTCCTTTGAGTTCGTTATAACCGTAGTTTACTGTATACATACAAAATACCACTCGCGACAAATTCACAATAGTAATAGGAACACATTGGGTGGTCCTTCTTCTTTTGAGTAGTGTATATGTATCTTCATTATGAGCTTACTCCTCGAGATGAGGACAACATAGGTATACCAGAAATAACCTCTACCCAAATCCAGGGGCGGTCGGGTAACCTAGTGGTTAAAGCGTTCGCTCGTCACGCCGAAGACCCGGGTTCGATTCCCGACATGGGTACAATGTGTGAAGCCCATTTCTGGTGTCCCCCGCCGCGATATTGCTGGAATATTGCTAAAAGCGGCGTAAAACCATACTCAGTCACTCACTCACTCTACTCACTCTACTCACTCACTCACTCTACTCACTCACTCACTCTACTCACTCACTCACTCACTCCAAATCCAGACAGGAGCTAGAGTCAATTTAATGTGAACAACCATACATTATTCTCACAAAACATTTCACATAATACATAAGACAGCTACTTGAGAAGATGTATGATCTCTGTTGCCAGATTACCATAGAGGATGGGGTTGGCGTGTACGAGTTCCCCTGTCACTGCTGGCTGTCCACGAAGCACGGAAGTGGATCACTGTCGACGACGGTGAAGCTGTATAAATACACACCACTTCCTCACAATGGCTGACCGACCAGAGGGACTAATCATGACTTCGTTGAAATCGACACTGTCTATTTTTTTCCTAATTGGGGGTTTATTATGAAGGACACATTCATGTTGATGTAAATATTCACCTACCGCTTACTAAATAATATAATACAGTCAATTATCAAAAGTTGGATCCTGTATTGGATTTTGAGGTTTTTGTTTACAGTGACATGTTCATATAGAAATGTAAACTGCCAGGCAAAAGAAAGTATTTATACACCCATGTTTGATGGTGGCTAAAAATAAAACAGACACGTTATGGTTTTTCGATGGTGATGTATTTCATACGGGTATCATGGTTGTGTTTTGGGCCGAAAGTTTTTAGTGACGTTTTGATAACGTTTGTAATTGTTTGGTCAAAGCCAATTTACAAGTGTATTTTTTCTTTTGCACGTCAGTTTGGAATACACACTTATTTCCATGTGTGAACATGTCCTGATTGTGTTAAACGTTGATATCATATAACAGTTGGTGGTTAATAAAGAAATATGTTTGAAGTCGGTGCAAAGTTTATAAAAAAAATATGTTTTGTAATATTTCAAGATAAGATACTACTGAAAGTGGACAGGCTTTATTTGCCAAACATTCATTTGTGTTACTTAAATTTGTCTCTGAATATGGCTTAAGTTTTATTACCGTAACTTGTTCCCCGTCTCTATATATCACAAAGCTTCCACAGCGCAAATACAACCAGGGACCAGTCTATTTAGGGGAGGTAGAGGCTCATTGCGGCGCCTGTCGCTTTCATTTCTCAATGATGCGGGGTTGGCAGACAAATGTATCGACTCAACTCCGTGACGCTAATAATGCCAGGTTAATCACACTTCAAACACTTGCTTGATAACGGTGTTAGAACCTACACGGAAACACTTGCTTGATAACGGTGTTAGAATCTACACCGAAACACTTGCTTGATAACGGTGTTAGAATCTACGCGGAAACACTTGCTTGATAACGGTGTTAGAATCAACACGGAAACACTTGCTTGATAACGGTGTTGGAATCTACACTGAAACACTTGCTTGATAACGGTGTTGGAACCTACACCGAAACACTTGCTTGATAACGGTGTCGGAACCTACACCGAAACACTTGCTTGATAACGGTGTTGGAACCTACACCGAAACACTTGCTTGATAACGGTGTTGGAACCTACACCGAAACACTTACTTGATAACGGTGTTGGAACCTACACCGAAACACTTGCTTGATAACGGTGTTGGAACCTACACCGAAACACTTGCTTGATAAGGGTGTTGGAACCTACACCGAAACACTTGCTTGATAACGGTGTTGGAACCTACACCGAAACACTTGCTTGATAACGGTGTTGGAACCTACACCGAAACACTTGCTTGATAACGGTGTTAGAACCTACACCGAAACACTTGCTTGATAACGGTGTTAGAATTTACACCGAAACACTTGCTTGATAACGGTGTTAGAATCTACATGGAAACACTTGCTTGATAACGGTGTCGGAACCTACACCGAAACACTTGCTTGATAAGGGTGTTGGAACCTACACCGAAACACTTGCTTGATAACGGTGTTGGAACCTACACCAAAACACTTGCTTGATAACGGTGTTGGAACCTACACCGAAACACTTGCTTGATAACGGTGTTGGAACCTACACCGAAACACTTGCTTGATAACGGTGTTAGAACCTACACCGAAACACTTGCTTGATAACGGTGTCGGAACCTACACCGAAACACTTGCTTGATAACGGTGTTAGAACCTACACCGAAACACTTGCTTGATAACGGTGTTAGAACCTACACCGAAACACTTGCTTGATAACGGTGTTGGAACCTACACCGAAACACTTACTTGATAACGGTGTTGGAACCTACACCGAAACACTTGCTTGATAACGGTGTTAGAACCTACACCGAAACACTTGCTTGATAACGGTGTTGGAACCTACACCAAAACACTTGCTTGATAACGGTGTTGGAACCTACACCGAAACACTTGCTTGATAACGGTGTTGGAACCTACACCGAAACACTTGCTTGATAACGGTGTTAGAACCTACACCGAAACACTTGCTTGATAACGGTGTCGGAACCTACACCGAAACACTTGCTTGATAAGGGTGTTGGAACCTACACCGAAACACTTGCTTGATAACGGTGTTAGAACCTACACCGAAACACTTGCTTGATAACGGTGTTGGAACCTACACCGAAACACTTGCTTGATAACGGTGTTGGAACCTACACCGAAACACTTGCTTGATAACGGTGTTAGAACCTACACCGAAACACTTGCTTGATAACGGTGTTAGAACCTACACCGAAACACTTGCTTGATAACGGTGTTGGAACCTACACCGAAACACTTGCTTGATAACGGTGTTGGAACCTACACCGAAACACTTGCTTGATAACGGTGTTGGAACCTACACCGAAACACTTGCTTGATAAGGGTGTTGAAACCTACACCGAAACACTTGCTTGATAACGGTGTTAGAACCTACACCGAAACACTTGCTTGATAACGGTGTCGGAACCTACACCGAAACACTTGCTTGATAAGGGTGTTGGAACCTACACCGAAACACTTGCTTGATAACGGTGTTAGAACCTACACCGAAACACTTGCTTGATAACGGTGTTGGAACCTACACCGAAACACTTGCTTGATAACAGTGTCGGAACCTACACCGAAACACTTGCTTGATAAGGGTGTTGGAACCTACACCGAAACACTTGCTTGATAACGGTGTTGGAACCTACACCGAAACACTTGCTTGATAACGGTGTTGGAACCTACACCGAAACACTTGCTTGATAACGGTGTTGGAACCTACACCGAAACACTTGCTTGATAAGGGTGTTGGAACCTACACCGAAACACTTGCTTGATAACGGTGTTAGAACCTACACCGAAACACTTGCTTGATAACGGTGTCGGAACCTACACCGAAACACTTGCTTGATAACGGTGTTAGAACCTACACCGAAACACTTGCTTGATAACGGTGTTAGAACCTACACCGAAACACTTGCTTGATAACGGTGTTGGAACCTACACCGAAACACTTGCTTGATAACGGTGTTGGAACCTACACCGAAACACTTGCTTGATAACGGTGTTAGAACCTACACCGAAACACTTGCTTGATAACGGTGTTGGAACCTACACCGAAACACTTGCTTGATAACAGTGTCGGAACCTACACCGAAACACTTGCTTGATAAGGGTGTTGGAACCTACACCGAAACACTTGCTTGATAACGGTGTTGGAACCTACACCGAAACACTTGCTTGATAACAGTGTCGGAACCTACACCGAAACACTTGCTTGATAACGGTGTTGGAACCTACACCGAAACACTTGCTTGATAATGGTGTTGGAACCTACACCGAAACACTTGCTTGATAACGGTGTTGGAACCTACACCGAAACACTTACTTGATAACGGTGTTGGAACCTACACCGAAACACTTGCTTGATAACGGTGTTGGAACCTACACCGAAACACTTACTTGATAACGGTGTTGGAACCTACACCGAAACACTTGCTTGATAACGGTGTTGGAACCTACACCGAAACACTTGCTTGATAACAGTGTTAGAACCTACACCGAAACACTTGCTTGATAACGGTGTTGGAACCTACACCGAAACACTTACTTGATAACGGTGTTGGAACCTACACCGAAACACTTACTTGATAACGGTGTTGGAACCTACACCGAAACACTTGCTTGATAACGGTGTTGGAACCTACACCGAAACACTTACTTGATAACGGTGTTGGAACCTACACCGAAACACTTGCTTGATAACGGTGTTGGAACCTACACCGAAACACTTGCTTGATAACAGTGTTAGAACCTACACCGAAACACTTGCTTGATAACGGTGTTGGAACCTACACCGAAACACTTGCTTGATAACAGTGTCGGAACCTACACCGAAACACTTGCTTGATAACGGTGTCGGAACCTACACCGAAACACTTGCTTGATAACGGTGTCGGAACCTACAACGAAACACTTGCTTGATAACGGTGTCGGAACCTACACCGAAACACTTGCTTGATAACAGTGTTAGAACCTACACCGAAACACTTGCTTGATAACAGTGTTGGAACCTACACCGAAACACTTGCTTGATAACAGTGTCGGAACCTACACCGAAACACTTGCTTGATAACGGTGTTAGAACCTACACGGAAACACTTGCTTGATAACAGTGTTGGAACCTACACCGAAACACTTGCTTGATAACAGTGTTAGAACCTACACCGAAACACTTGCTTGATAACAGTGTTGGAACCTACACCGAAACACTTGCTTGATAACGGTGTTGGAACCTACACCGAAACACTTGCTTGATAACGGTGTTAGAATCTACACCGAAACACTTGCTTGATAACGGTGTCGGAACCTACACCGAAACACTTGCTTGATAACGGTGTTAGAACCTACACCGAAACACTTGCTTGATAACGGTGTCGGAACCTACACCGAAACACTTGCTTGATAACGGTGTCGGAACCTACACCGAAACACTTGCTTGATAACGGTGTTAGAATCTACACCGAAACACTTGCTTGATAACGGTGTTGGAACCTACACCGAAACACTTGCTTGATAACGGTGTTAGAACCTACACCGAAACACTTGCTTGATAACAGTGTCGGAACCTACACCGAAACACTTGCTTGATAACGGTGTTGGAACCTACACCGAAACACTTGCTTGATAACGGTGTTGGAACCTACACCGAAACACTTGCTTGATAACGGTGTTAGAACCTACACGGAAACACTTGCTTGATAACAGTGTCGGAACCTACACCGAAACACTTGCTTGATAACAGTGTCGGAACCTACACCGAAACACTTGCTTGATAACAGTGTCGGAACCTACACCGAAACACTTGCTTGATAACAGTGTCGGAACCTACACCGAAACGTCGCTCTTAATTTTAATAAAGAAGATGTTCATCCATAAATTCTTATCCTTACTTAGTACTCCAACTTCTAAATACCTATCAAAGAAGCCAGTTTAGGATATTGGTTTAAAGTTTAAATTGAACATACACACGACATATTTCTCATATAAGAAAACGCAAAGGCATATGGGTCAAAGAAAAACAATGTCGCTACAATTGTGTTCGTTTGACTTTAATACACAGTGTTGAAATACGAAATACAGTCGGAATATCCGGAAAGTACCAAACGATTGAAGATTTATTCCCAGAAAGGGCATAGTCCTCTAATAACAAATCCAAAACTGATTCTGGCATTAGCTGCTTATCTTTTTTCATCCAGGGTACGTGGGTGGCACAGTCGTCTAAGGCGCCGCATAAGCTGTGCAGATTGGCGTCCTTTAGGCATGCCATAATCCGATAATCGTTGGTTCGAAACCAAGATTGGCCCTGGTTATGATAATTGGTTTGTCAGCATCACACTCGAAGGCTTCACCATAGGTGAGGTGACATGGGGTTGAACTCTGTGTTCAAAATTATTGAACTCACACAGCGACGATCATGCACGTGGGTGTATGGCTGATTGTACTAGACCTTTGTTAATGGTAGCCCACTGAGATACCATGCGGCAGTTTTAACTGACCGAGAGCCGACCAGTCCCTCCCCCACCCACCCCCATCCCCCACAATCCACCACCCCACCCCACCCCCAACACACACCTTTAGAAGCAAGCCACTGAATAAATATCCATAAATAACTTGACATCGTCGCTTGCCGTAATCTGAGCAGGGGCAGTTGATGCGACTGAGTAACGTAGTTCATGTTTTGTTCGCCGACATTCCGACCGCAAGTCGGAAAGATAGGGGATTCCCCCTGACTACCGCGGCAACGCGAACGCTGACACTGACAGAACGACTGCAGAGGAAAGCACACGAAAGCCTTGGGGAATATAAGGTAACGATTTGCTTCCTCCGTCTAGAATTTATCAAAGATTAAAATTGTATGATGTTTGTATTATTATGGTGGAACATTCATTGACGAAGTCGACACTCGTTCAATTGAACAAAAATGATCCAATTCGCCAAATATCCGACATGGGCGTTTCCAAACTAATTTTACAAACTTTGAAATAGTCTGTCGCACAGTCCCGCCCAGCCCTTTATGTAATTCTATCAGCCGAAATTAGGCAAGTCTAGATTTCCCACATCCCCCATCTCGCCGTGGCTCGTTTTCATGTTGTTGTTTGTTTCTGTTAAAATTATATCTGTTCAGAGACGAAGTGTTAGTTTACCTTTGATGCTGTCTTTTTAGTGTTTACAATTTTCCAAGACGCTATCTGTGTAGCGAGTACATTTTAAAAAACAATGAAGAGCAACGTCGGCAAATATAAGTCAGAGATGCATATGTATAATATTATATTGACACTAGACTTGACCTACTCCACTTGAAGCTCGTTCGTGCCCATTTTGTTTAAAAACTGACGGTGCGGGGATGAACTATATTTCCTGATGGACTGCCACGTATATCAGCATATAAGACATGAACGGGTTTTTAAAAATAAATAGATAAATAAATATAAAAAAATGGGGGCGGTCGGGTAGCCTAGTGGTTAAAGCGTTCACTCGTCACGCCGAAGACTCGGGTTCGATTCCCGACATTGGTACAATGTGTGAAGCCCATTTCTGGTGTCCCCCGTCGTGATATTGCTGGAATATTGCTAAAAGCGGCGTAAAACCATATTCACTCACTCACTCACTCATTTAAAAAAAAATTTACCTGAAGATTTTGCAAATCTCGCTCCTGAAGAAAAAAATCTTAATGTATTGATGTCGTGTTATCTATTTCAGCAGCGGTTGACTGGTTGTTTCTTTAAAATGCTCACAAGAAGACATAGATCAATACAATCTGGGACATGCATCTCTCCCTTTGATAGTGATGGTACTTATAAAGTGAACACAAGCCATTCCGCTGATAAGAATGTTAATTACAGTTATGACAAAACTTGCAAATTGCGCTTTTCAAGAAATCCATTTTCCTAGCGATAAACATCGCTGAGTTTTGATCCCGTGATCCCGGGTAGTTACCTGGGTAAGTTACACCATGGTTGTAGTTATCCGGATAAGTTACACCATGGTTGTAGTTATCCGGGTAAGTTACACCGTGGTTGTAGTTATCCGGGTAAGTTACACCATGGTTGTAGTTATCTGGGTAAGTTACACCGTGGTTGTAGTTACCTGGGTAAGTTACACCGTGGTTGTAGTTATCCGGGTAAGTTACACCGTGGTTGTAGTTATCCGGGTAAGTTACACCGTGGTTGTAGTTATCCGGGTAAGTTACACCATGGTTGTAGTTATCTGGGTAAGTTACACCGTGGTTGTAGTTATCCGGGTAAGTTACACCGTGGTTGTAGTTATCCGGGTAAGTTACACCATGGTTGTAGTTATCCAGGTAAGTTACACCATGGTTGTAGTTATCCGGGTAAGTTACACCATGGTTGTAGTTATCCAGGTAAGTTACACCGTGGTTGTAGTTATCTGGGTAAGTTACACCATGGTTGTAGTTATCTGGGTAAGTTACACCATGGTTGTAGTTATCTGGGTAAGTTACACCATGGTTGTAGTTATCCGATAAGTTACACCATGGTTGTAGTTATCCTGGTAAGTTACACCGTGGTTGTAGTTATCCAGGTAAGTTACACCATGGTTGTAGTTATCCGATAAGTTACACCATGGTTGTAGTTATCCTGGTAAGTTACACCGTGGTTGTAGTTATCCAGGTAAGTTACACCATGGTTGTAGTTATCTGGGTAAGTTACACCATGGTTGTAGTTATCCAGGTAAGTTACACCATGGTTGTAGTTGTCCAGGTAAGTTACACCGTGGTTGTAGTTATCTGGGTAAGTTACACCGTGGTTGTAGTTATCCGGGTAAGTTACACCGTGGTTGTAGTTATCCGGGTAAGTTACACCGTGGTTGTAGTTATCTGGGTAAGTTACACCGTGGTTGTAGTTATCCGGGTAAGTTACACCGTGGTTGTAGTTATCCGGATAAGTTACACCATGGTTGTAGTTATCCAGGTAAGTTACACCATGGTTGTAGTTATCCGGATAAGTTACACCATGGTTGTAGTTATCCGGATAAGTTACACCATGGTTGTAGTTATCCGGGTAAGGTACACCATGGTTGTAGTTATCCGGGTAAGTTACACCATGGTTGTAGTTATCTGGGTAAGTTACACCATGGTTGTAGTTATCCGGATAAGTTACACCATGGTTGTAGTTATCCGGATAAGTTACACAGTGGTTGTAGTTATCCGGGTAAGTTACACCATTGTTGTAGTTATCCGGGTAAGTTACACCATGGTTGTAGTTATCCGGGTAAGTTACACCATGGTTGTAGTTATCCGGGTAACTTACACCATGGTTGTAGTTATCCAGGTAAGTTACACCATGGTTGTAGTTATCCGGGTAAGTTACACCATGGTTGTAGTTATCCGGGTAAGTTACACCATGGTTGTAGTTATCCGGGTAAGTTACACCATGGGTGTAGTTATCCGGGTAAGTTACACCATGGTTGTAGTTATCCAGGTAAGTTACACCATGGTTGTAGTTATCCGGGTAAGTTACACCGTGGTTGTAGTTATCTGGGTAAGTTACACCATGGTTGTAGTTATCCAGGTAAGTTACACCATGGTTGTAGTTATCTGGGTAAGTTACACTATGGTTGTAGTTATCCAGGTAAGTTACACCATGGTTGTAGTTATCCGGGTAAGTTACATCATGGTTGTAGTTATCTGGGTAAGTTACACCGTGGTTGTAGTTATCCGTTGCCGTTGCCGTTGGCTGCAATTGGGAGGAGTTGATCGTCGAAGGAGACGGTCGTACGTAATATCGCTCCGAGAAAAGTGCTACTTATCTCATGATCTGTACAGCTGTACTCATTGAGGAAGTACCCACTTACAGCTGAGCATTACAGGAAAACAATGCCGTGAAAACGAAGTTTCTCGGAAACTGAGTTTAATGTTGTTTTTGGTTAAAATCTGTAAAACTATTTGCAATAACAAAACTATCTCGCCACGCATGTGTTAACAACCCAAGCCTGCCCAACAATGGAGTCTCCACCAGAGACGCACAGTGAGCGCTCGGGTACTGATTGGCCAACAATAGAAGAATCCGACGAGGTCTACAGTACACAGCCCAGCGATGAACAGGACAAAGCCATGTATCTGGAGATTAAGAAAAAACTTGGACACAAAGAAAAGCGATCATTCATGGAAAGCTTACTTGGTATCTACGACAAAAGCATGAAGGAAATCAATCACGTCAGAGAGAGCTTATACGATTATGCGAAGGATAATTGTGACAACTTTCCTCCAGGATCGCTTGTCAAACGACGAAATACAAACGGCGGTGTTCACAATGCCCTCGATAAATGTGCACAAGATGTATACTATCTTTTCCACTTCATAGAAGGAGGTGTACCAGATCATGTACTCCAGTCTAAAGTACTCAGTAGGGCGAGTGTCAGGAATATGTCCCTGTCAGTTATACCTTCGTACGACAACGATGAAAATGACGCTTACATTGAATCAGATCGAAAACTAACAGGTGATACTGATGCCATTGGGCTCATACTGGGTCATATCGTGCAACTTAAACAGTGTGTCTCACAGGCTACAAAATCCACTGACAAGAAGCTCTCGGATATCGAGTTGAAACTTAATGAAGACCTGTCACAAAAAGATCTTGAAATCAGCCACAAGAGCAAGACAATTGACGACCTTGCTAAAAGGCTGGAAGATTCAGAACTAAGACGATCGGAATTAAGAGCACAACTCAAACTCGACTCACAAGAAATTAAAACACTCAAGGAAAGAGTTCAGGAGCTTGAGCATGAACTACTTCGTCTTAATTATCAAATAGACACCAAACTAAAGACTATTGATAATAAGATAGGCAACGTCACTTCCAAGATGAAGCTCTCGTATGCCAGCGCAGTAAAATCGCCCCCAAAATCAACTGATGTACCCACTGAACAGACTCAAACTGCATCAACAACGATCACCCCTGACACTTCCCAGTGCCAACCCACACCCACACAACCTTCAACGAACGCAAACAGTCATGACAACGAAAAGACTGAGAAACAGAGCACATCATACAAGGAGAGAATCTCACAAAATACAACATCAGAAACAACGACTTCAAAACCAAAGGAGAAACCACGTATGGTAGATTTGACGAACACTGATCTTCTGTGGAACATCTACAATGATAACGTCCATGGTCTAGTGTTTTCCGGCATGGAAGATGGTGACAACTCTCACCCTGTCCATCCTCACACAGGAAGTCACTCTGATAATCCTTCAAGCACCTACAAGATCAAGTCACTGGCTAAATCCTACAACACACTTGAAGGGGTTTCAAGAGTCCGGACCAAAAGAGTTGTCCTCTCTAATATCAGGGCAGACAAATCTTTTGATGATGTCAAACAGTTAATCTTTGACTACGCACATGAACGCTACGTACGTGTTACTCATGCACGCCTGCTGAAGAAACGTGTCCACTACGACAATACAGAGACATACACAGTTCAAGTCAATATGTCGTGTGACGATTATGATTATGTCATTAATGACAAAAAGTTCTGGCCTGAAGATATACAATGTCGTGACTACGTTCCGCGCTTCAGGAACTATGAAAAGCACGGTCAGTACAGTGATAACAACCAAAGACGTCAGTAGAAAACATGCATTAGTGCTGAAACCAGTGTCCCACTCAATCATGTCTCTTGTGTCTTCAATTATGACCCTTAGTCTTCTTACATGGAATGTGCGTGGTCTGTTATATGGTACACGTGGTATAAATAGTGTAATTCCAAACTCAGTGGACATACTGGCTATTCAGGAACACTGGCTTTCGCCGGATTGTGAGTATAGATTTAATGACTTGTCTGGTTTTTCAGTTATTACCTATTCATGCAATCCACAATTACTTTCTGCTAGAGGCTCTGGTGGCACGGCTATTCTATGTAATGATACATCCATGTGGAGTGCCAAGTCGCTACATACTAACTCTCATTTCTTTGTAGCTGCTACTATTTATGCTAAGGGTTATAATGATGTCTCCGTCATATGTTGCCGTCTTCCCTCAACTAACGTCTTACATTCAGTGTATGTCAACGCATTAGATGAAGTCATTGACATGTATGATACTTTAAGTGCCAAAGGTGACACTGTCATATTAGGTGATTTAAATTCTGATATCCACAGAATAAACATGTCTCCTCGCGATAAGCTACTACAAAAGGTAATAGATCATAGGCACCTAGTTAGTGTAACGCATAACCTATGCAACACAGGTCCCCGGTATACGTACAGAAGTAAAGACAATGCTAATACATCACTTATTGACTATGCCCTCATACCATCCAACATGCGTAACTGCATCATCCAGTGCAGCATACTTGATCAATGTCAGTACGATACTTCGGACCACTTGCCTTGCCTTGTCTGCATACAATGTACACATCAAACCCCACCCAATATGGAAACAACACATGTTCCAAAGTGGCCCAAGGCAGACGAAATACACATAATTATGTATACAAAAGAAGTTGACACACTTCTCTCCTCTGTATGTATAGCATCTGACCACGTTCAACCTGATGTCATAGAGCATTTTAACGAAGAGCTAAGTAAATGTCTTATGAAGGCCAGCTCTAACAATATCCCCCAAAGTGTATATAGATCACATTTGAAGCCCTATTGGAAAACTGATGGGTTAAATCAGTCCCACTATGAAATGAGGTCGGCCAGACGAGAATGGATAGCAGATAATAGACCACGGGGAGGAAACTCTAGATTATACAAATCCTATAAAAATGCAAAAAGGGAATTTAGACGTTTGCACCGAAAATCAAAACGTAAACAGCGCAAAGAAATAAGTACAGAACTAGAAAAGACATGTGAAGCCGATATAAACACATTCTATAAACATGTTCGTAAGTTGAGACGCAAGAGTCCGGTTATTGATAAATTAGTTTACAATGGACGTAGTGCTGTTTCTTCAGCTGATATATGTAAACTGTGGGGTGACTATTATTCAGACTTGGCAAAACCTCACCAGTCTGATGATTTTGACGAAAACTTTAAACTCACCATTGTATCAAAACTTCATTATATCATGGAACAAAATCGTCATAATCATGATCCACTAGATGATATCCTGTATACAGAAATCCAAGTCCCAGAAATAAGATCACATATACACAACCTTAAAAGAAACAAATCTCCAGGACCTGATGGTATCACAAATGAACACCTGATATTTGGAGGAGAGATGCTTGTAGTAACCCTCAAACACCTATTCAATCAAATACTTGCATCCCAGTATTATCCATGTGCCTTCAGAAAAGGCATGATAATACCTATTTATAAAGGCAAAAACGACAAACATGATCCACGTAACTACAGGGGCATAACTCTTACATCGTGCCTATCTAAACTCCTAGAGAAAATCATTCTAAGTAGAATAGAAAAATATACACCCAGTAATCTCCAATCATTCCCCGATACTTTACAATTTGGTTTCAGAAAGGAACATGGAGCAATCATGTCTGTATTCACCGTTTTAGAATGTGTTAATTTTTACCTAGAAAGAGAATCACAAGTGTTTGCTGCATTTTTAGATAATGAAAAAGCTTTCGATCGTATTTGGCACGACGGTCTTTTTGTTAAATTACATGACCTTGGTGTGAAAGGTAAATTATGGAACTTACTTTTCCATAGCTATACAGACAGCTGTGCTTTTATATCCTACAACGGAGAAAGATCTGACGTGTTTCCCATTAAACAAGGTGTTGGGCAAGGTCGAGTTATGTCAGCATGGTTCTTTCTCGTTTTCATAAATGACCTTATATGTGAACTAAGGAAAGCAAACGATGGCCTCTCTGTTTATGGCATCTATATACCCTGTGTGTTATTGGCCGATGACACAACGCTCTTGTCTACAACCCCACGGGGCTTACAGTCTTCCCTTGATTCAGTTCGTTTATATGCCAACAAATGGAGACTCACCTATAATGCCTCCAAGAGTAAATCACTTGTATTCTGCAAAACACGCCAGCGTCATAATAAAGTAACCTACAAATTTGGCGATGCAATAATTGACACTTCCGACTCCGTCAAATATGGCGGAATAATCATAAACAATAATTTATCCTGTAAAGAAAGAATCATGACATGTTGCTCAAAAGCAAGAAAAAGTGTTAATTCACTACGATCACTCGGCCTCAACGACTCAGACCTCCACCCAGTTGCATGTGTCAATATATGGAAAAGAATGATTTTATCTACAAGTTTTTATGGATGTGAATTGTTACCAGCCTTTTACGGTAAAGAACTTGAAATGATTGAATGTACACAACGTTACTTTGCTCGTCATATACAAGGATTTGGTAAAAGACATCCAACCGATTCGTCTATTTCTAACTTGGGAATGTGGTCAATGAATGGCTACATTGATAAATGTAGACTACAATTATTAGGAAGGCTCTGCAATAACGATTGTAACTCAATAACAAAAGACCTATTTTGTGCTCACATTGCTACCAACGCTTTTGTCAATATTAGCCGTCCAGTAAGCATATGTAACATCCTTCTATATACTGCTAAAAAATACCATTTGGATAACTATATAAAGGGATACACTGATAGCGGTTCGTTCCCAACAAAATCGGCTTGGCGAGCTCTTGTAATCAGACGTCTATCAGAGAATGAACAGTACATCTGGAGAGAGAGACTAGCACAGAGACCGGATCTTTCACGATACCATAAAATTCATAAACGGTTACAAATGCATGTTCTTTATAATGTAATGTATCTCTATCCACATCTAAGACAACCCCTGCAACTTTGTATTAAAATCGGATCAAGAGCAAAAGTGTCGAAAGAATGTAACCATTGCAATAGACATTGCTATGACTATGATTGCCATATTATTTTGCACTGTGAAATGTTTATGCCTGACAGAAATAATTTCTTCTCATGCCTAATTGATAAACTTGATGTAGATGTATACGTGAAAATAGATATGCTTGACGATGATGATATGCTTTCATTCTTTCTCGGTGCAGATGTCCATGACTTGACAAACGAACTTGATTACGATACTTGGCAAAGCATCATACTGTCTTTCTGCCACTTCATATGGAATTTAAAGAATTACCTTATGTATATCTACTAGATACCTTTCTGCTATCAAAATGTACATTGTAAATTGTTTATTCATAGCAGTGTATAACATCATTTCTTTGTATATAGTCAAGTAATTTCATTGATGTATTGTAAATAATGTACTTGCCCATGTAAAATCTTCGGATTCAACTCTGGAGGAAATAAAGAAATTCATTCATTCATTCATTCATTCATTCATTCATTCCGGGTAAGTTACACCATGGTTGTAGTTATCCGGGTAAGTTACACCATGGGTGTAGTTATCCGGGTAAGTTACACCATGGTTGTAGTTATCCAGGTAAGTTACACCATGGTTGTAGTTATCCGGGTAAGTTACACCGTGGTTGTAGTTATCTGGGTAAGTTACACCATGGTTGTAGTTATCCAGGTAAGTTACACCATGGTTGTAGTTATCTGGGTAAGTTACACTATGGTTGTAGTTATCCAGGTAAGTTACACCATGGTTGTAGTTATCCGGGTAAGTTACATCATGGTTGTAGTTATCTGGGTAAGTTACACCGTGGTTGTAGTTATCCGGGTAAGTTACACCATGGTTGTAGTTATCTGGGTAAGTTACACCATGGTTGTAGTTATCCAGGTAAGTTACACCATGGTTGTAGTTATCTGGGTAAGTTACACCGTGGTTGTAGTTATCCTGGTAAGTTACACCGTGGTTGTAGTTATCTGGGTAAGTTACACCATGGTTGTAGTTATCCGGGTAAGTTACACCGTGGTTGTAGTTATCCGGGTTAGTTACACCATGGTTGTAGTTATCCGGGTAAGTTACACCATGGTTGTAGTTATCCGGATAAGTTACACCATGGTTGTAGTTATCTGGGTAAGTTACACCATGGTTGTAGTTATCTGGGTAAGTTACACCATGGTTGTAGTTATCCAGGTAAGTTACACCATGGTTGTAGTTATCCGGGTAAGTTACACCGTGGTTGTAGTTATCCGGGTAAGTTACACCATGGTTGTAGTTATCTGGGTAAGTTACACCGTGGTTGTAGTTATCCGGGTAAGTTACACAGTGGTTGTAGTTATCCAGGTAAGTTACACCATGGTTGTAGTTATCCAGGTAAGTTACACCGTGGTTGTAGTTATCCGGGTAAGTTACACCATGGTTGTAGTTATCTGGGTAAGTTACACCGTGGTTGTAGTTATCCAGGTAAGTTACACCATGGTTGTAGTTATCCAGGTAAGTTACACCATGGTTGTAGTTATCCAGGTAAGTTACACCATGGTTGTAGTTATCTGGGTAAGTTACACCGTGGTTGTAGTTATCCAGGTAAGTTACACCATGGTTGTAGTTATCCGGGTAAGTTACACCATGGTTGTAGTTATCTGGGTAAGTTACACCATGGTTGTAGTTATCTGGGTAAGTTACACCATGGTTGTAGTTATCCAGGTAAGTTACACCATGGTTGTAGTTATCCAGGTAAGTTACACCATGGTTGTAGTTATCCGGGTAAGTTACACCATGGTTGTAGTTATCTGGGTAAGTTACACCGTGGTTGTAGTTATCCGGGTAAGTTACACCGTGGTTGTAGTTATCTGGGTAAGTTACACCGTGGTTGTAGTTATCCGGGTAAGTTACACCGTGGTTGTAGTTATCCGGGTAAGTTACACCGTGGTTGTAGTTATCCGGGTAAGTTACACCATGGTTGTAGTTATCTGGGTAAGTTACACCATGGTTGTAGTTATCCGGGCAAGTTACACCATGGTTGTAGTTATCCAGGTAAGTTACACCATGGTTGTAGTTATCCGGGTAAGTTACACTATGGTTGTAGTTATCTGGGTAAGTTACACCATGGTTGTAGTTATCCGGGTAAGTTACACCGTGGTTGTAGTTATCTGGGTAAGTTACACCGTGGTTGTAGTTATCCGGGTAAGTTACACCGTGGTTGTAGTTATCCGGGTAAGTTACACCGTGGTTGTAGTTATCCGGGTAAGTTACACCATGGTTGTAGTTATCTGGGTAAGTTACACCATGGTTGTAGTTATCCGGGCAAGTTACACCATGGTTGTAGTTATCCAGGTAAGTTACACCATGGTTGTAGTTATCCGGGTAAGTTACACCATGGTTGTAGTTATCTGGGTAAGTTACACCATGGTTGTAGTTATCTGGGTAAGTTACACCATGGTTGTAGTTATCCGGGTAACTTACACCATGGTTGTAGTTATCCAGGTAAGTTACACAGTGGTTGTAGTTATCTGGGTAAGTTACACCATGGTTGTAGTTATCCAGGTAAGTTACACCATGGTTGTAGTTATCCGGGTAAGTTACACCACAGTTGTAGTTATCTGGGTAAGTTACACCATGGTTGTAGTTATCCTGGTAAGTTACACCGTGGTTGTAGTTATCTGGGTAAAATACACCATGGTTGTAGTTATCCGGGTAAGTTACACCATGGTTGTAGTTATCTGGGTAAGTTACACCATGGTTGTAGTTATCTGGGTAAGTTACACTATGGTTGTAGTTATCCAGGTAAGTTACACCATGGTTGTAGTTATCCAGGTAAGTTACACCATGGTTGTAGTTATCCAGGTAAGTTACACCATGGTTGTAGTTATCTGGGTAAGTTACACCATGGTTGTAGTTATCTGGGTAAGTTACACCGTGGTTGTAGTTATCCAGGTAAGTTACACCATGGTTGTAGTTATCTGGGTAAGTTACACTATGGTTGTAGTTATCCAGGTAAGTTACACCATGGTTGTAGTTATCCAGGTAAGTTACACCATGGTTGTAGTTATCCAGGTAAGTTACACCATGGTTGTAGTTATCCGGGTAAGTTACACCATGGTTGTAGTTATCTGGGTAAGTTACACCATGGTTGTAGTTATCCAGGTAAGTTACACCGTGGTTGTAGTTATCCAGGTAAGTTACACCATGGTTGTAGTTATCCGGGTAAGTTACACCATGGTTGTAGTTATCTGGGTAAGTTACACTATGGTTGTAGTTATCCAGGTAAGTTACACTATGGTTGTAGTTATCCGGGTAAGTTACACGATGGTTGTAGTTATCTGGGTAAGTTACACCATGGTTGTAGTTATCCGGGTAAGTTACACCATGGTTGTAGTTATCCTGGTAAGTTACACCATGGTTGTAGTTATCTGGGTAAGTTACACCATGGTTGTAGTTATCCTGGTAACTTACACCGTGGTTGTAGTTATCTGGGTAAGTTACACCATGGTTGTAGTTATCCGGGTAAGTTACACCATGGTTGTAGTTATCTGGGTAAGTTACACCATGGTTGTAGTTATCCGGATAAGTTACACAGTGGTTGTAGTTATCTGGGTAAGTTACACCATGGTTGTAGTTATCCGGATAAGTTACACAGTGGTTGTAGTTATCCGGGTAAGTTACACCATGGTTGTAGTTATCCGGGTAAGTTACACCGTGGTTGTAGTTATCCGGGTAAGTTACACCGTGGTTGTAGTTATCCGGGTAAGTTACACCGTGGTTGTAGTTATCCGGGTAAGTTACACCATGGTTGTAGTTATCCGGGTAAGTTACACCATGGGTGTAGTAATCCGGGTAAGTTACACAGTGGTTGTAGTTATCCGGGTAAGTTACACCGTGGTTGTAGTTATCCAGGTAAGTTACACCGTGGTTGTAGTTATCCGGGTAAGTTACACCACGGTTGTAGTTATCTGGGTAAGTTACACCGTGGTTGTAGTTATCTGGGTAAGTTACACCGTGGTTGTAGTTATCTGGGTAAGTTACACCATGGTTGTAGTTATCTGGGTAAGTTACACCATGGTTGTAGTTATCCGGGTAAGTTACACAGTGGTTGTAGTTATCCGGGTAAGTTACACCGTGGTTGTAGTTATCTGGGTAGGTTACACCGTGGTTGTAGTTATCCGGGTAAGTTACACCATGGTTGTAGTTATCTGGGTAAGTTACACCGTGGTTGTAGTTATCTGGGTAAGTTACACTGTGGTTGTAGTTATCTGGGTAAGTTACACCATGGTTGTAGTTATCCGGGTAAGTTACACCATGGTTGTAGTTATCTGGGTAAGTTACACCACGGTTGTAGTTATCTGGGTAAGTTACACCATGGTTGTAGTTATCTGGGTAAGTTACACCGTGGTTGTAGTTATCCGGGTAAGTTACACCATGGTTGTAGTTATCCGGGTAAGTTACACCATGGTTATAGTTATCCAGGTAAGTTACACCATGGTTGTAGTTATCTGGGTAAGTTACACCGTGGTTGTAGTTATCCGGGTAAGTTACACCATGGTTGTAGTTATCTGGGTAAGTTACACTATGGTTGTAGTTATCCGGGTAAGTTACACCATGGTTGTAGTTATCCAGGTAAGTTACACTATGGTTGTAGTTATCCGGGTAAGTTACACCACGGTTGTAGTTATCCAGGTAAGTTACACCATGGTTGTAGTTATCCGGGTAAGTTACACCATGGTTGTAGTTATCTGGGTAAGTTACACCATGGTTGTAGTTATCCGGGTAAGTTACACCGTGGTTGTAGTTATCCGGGTAAGTTACACCATGGTTGTAGTTATCCGGGTAAGTTACACCGTGGTTGTAGTTATCTGGGTAAGTTACACCATGGTTGTAGTTATCCGGGTAAGTTACACCATGGTTGTAGTTATCCAGGTAAGTTACACCATGGTTGTAGTTATCCGGGTAAGTTACACCATGGTTGTAGTTATCCGGGTAAGTTACACCATGGTTGTAGTTATCTGGGTAAGTTACACCATGGTTGTAGTTATCCGGGTAAGTTACACCGTGGTTGTAGTTATCCAGGTAAGTTACACCATGGTTGTAGTTATCCGGGTAAGTTACACCATGGTTGTAGTTATCCGGGTAAGTTACACCATGGTTGTAGTTATCCGGGTAAGTTACACCATGGTTGTAGTTATCCAGGTAAGTTACACCATGGTTGTAGTTATCCAGGTAAGTTACACCATGGTTGTAGTTATCCAGGTAAGTTACACTATGGTTGTAGTTATCCGGGTAAGTTACACCATGGTTGTAGTTATCCAGGTAAGTTACACCACGGTTGTAGTTATCCGGGTAAGTTACACCATGGTTGTAGTTATCTGGGTAAGTTACACCATGGTTGTAGTTATCCAGGTAAGTTACACCATGGTTGTAGTTATCCAGGTAAGTTACACCATGGTTGTAGTTATCCAGGTAAGTTACACTATGGTTGTAGTTATCCGGGTAAGTTACACCATGGTTGTAGTTATCCAGGTAAGTTACACCACGGTTGTAGTTATCCGGGTAAGTTACACCATGGTTGTAGTTATCTGGGTAAGTTACACCATGGTTGTAGTTATCCAGGTAAGTTACACCGTGGTTGTAGTTATCCAGGTAAGTTACACCGTGGTTGTAGTTATCCAGGTAAGTTACACCGTGGTTGTAGTTATCTGGGTAAGTTACACCATGGTTGTAGTTATCTGGGTAAGTTACACCATGGTTGTAGTTATCCGGGTAAGTTACACCATGGTTGTAGTTATCTGGGTAAGTTACACCATGGTTGTAGTTATCTGGGTAAGTTACACCGTGGTTGTAGTTATCTGGGTAAGTTACACCATGGTTGTAGTTATCTGGGTAAGTTACACCATGGTTGTAGTTATCTGGGTAAGTTACACCGTGGTTGTAGTTATCCGGGTAAGTTACACCATGGTTGTAGTTATCCGGGTTCAGTAGGGTGCAAGTATCCACTTACCCGATGTCTCTGAAGATGCATGACGTTTCATGGTATTGTTTGTTTGTTTGTTGTTAAATGCCGCTCTCAGCAATATTCAACCTCTATGATGGCGGTCTGTAAATAATCGAGTCGGGACAAGACAATCCAGTGATTTACACCATGAGAATCGATCTACGCAATTGGGATACGATGACATGCATCAACCAAGTCAGCGAGCCTGACCACCCGATCTCGTTAGTCGCTGAAGACCAATTCTAACTCGGATCTTCACGGTTGCATTGTACTGAATATAGGTCGAGAGTCAAGTGAGTGTGTTGACATCTACCCAATCCTATTTACGTATTCGCGTCTGTAAAAGTGTTGTGTTTTGAAACAAATGAAGCTTATTTTAGTGACACGTTTTTCCATCCATATTTATTTCAGACAAGAAATGCCAACCTTATACCAGGACCTGACTGTTTGGGTTTGCGTGTCGTTGGCGTGGAGTGTAGCGTCAACGTCTGTCACAGCGACCAGCGGCACGCCTTCACTACTAACCAACAACTCTGAAGCTGACACGGCAGATACTCCAGCAAAAACCACGGCAGCGTCGCCTACAACGTCACTATGCGTCTTCACCGTCGACGATGACAGTGCCGATGACTTCGCTTACCTTGGAAGGTCACACAACCCGAGAGTCGTGTACATGACGATGTCGTTGGTGAATACGTCGTTTGCGTCGAAGACAAAGCTTGCTTTCCGACCCTTAGAGTGGATATGGACATTTGCTACACCATCGGGAGCCGCGGCTTTTCTATCCTGGCCCAGGGATTACAGAGTTCTCTCCCTTGGTATCCTTGACAGCTTCACGGATAGCCTCGCTGTGAAGTTGCATGTGTATCCCCGGAACTGTCGCGTGCATCTTGGTAGTAAGGCGACAACACAGGCCATTAGTGATGCAATTGGTGACATGATAAAAACTACACTCAGTGTCGTGAACGCCGATTACAACCACAGCATTTGGTGCTATCAGGAAATCAAACATAAACTTCCTCTCTCTGACGTCATCGCCAACTCTTTGGGCATCAAGACGAGAATTCTGGTCAACAAGTGCTGCCGATTAAAATTTGACACTGCCACCCGCTTGCGTCCTGCTATTTGCACCGAACCACCCCGAGAACCAACGTTCACAACGACCTCGCTACCCTCCGTGCTTGGCGTTATCGGACTTTTTTACTTCCCTATCTGGTTGTGTGCCTTGTCTTACAACATGTCCCCAAAGTCCATCCCATCGAGCCAAGCTGACATGGAACGGACCAGCACTCTGGAAATGGACATCTCCCATGACGTCATCTGGCTTTATCAGGGCACGCGCAGTCCTGTGACGTTCTCGTCAATATTTACCCGGATGTTTCCCCACCTCAAACGTCACCCCCACATGACGTCGCGCATACAACGTCTGTTATTCATATATCTATCCCCTGCCATCACGTACGTCCGTCTGTATGCTTACTACACAAGTGAATTTCAGTATTTACAGGACTGCATCAAGGCCAACGTTCCTATAGGTTACTCTGCTGTGTTCTTTGGCATGGAGTTGAGTCGACGGAACGTGTTCACAGCCCTAGGGGGACCGTACGTCCTCCATTGCGTGTATTTCGTCGTAGGAACTCTCCTCTTCTGTTTACCGAGAAACCTGTCCCAGTCCATGTGCAACGTCCTCCACCAGTGTCCCACCAAGACCTGGACTCCCCTGTGGTTAGGCCTGGTGAGAACATCGCGTCTGGGAGGACTCAATTGCTCCAGTGAGGACAACAGCTACAAACTGGTGTTAAGGGTTCTTAAGGCAAATCTATTCCTACTGATCAACATTGATTTCTGGAGCTATATGTCGAAAGTCCATTATACACGTCTTCAAAATATCTCAGCCAAATTGGACTCTCTACCAGCAGTTGTTAAATATGTATTGATGGTATTTATTTGTACTGTGTATATTGTCGTCTGCTTGGCCGAGACTCTGCTCTGCGTGGTGTATTATGGGATCCCCATGGTGTACTTCTTCACGCTTATCTTGCGAGTGTATATCAAGTTGGTCCTGGACACATTCAACAGTGTTGGCTGGTTGAACAATTCTAAGAGTCCTGTCGCTAGGGGTCTACGTCTTCTGAGGTTCCCGGCTTCAGTGGCGACAGGTCTGGTTCTCGTGTACACATTGTATACATTCTGTGCCATCTTCATTTCCAGCTTCACCTTCATGTTTGGAGTCATCACCTTCACCTACATCGGGATCATTGCCTACCCCAACATCGCGTTTGGTTATTTGACCTTCGCCGTCACGAGTCTGTATTATGTATGGAAGGCAGTCAGGGACATAGATATTGGTTATATGAACCTCTTTACAAAAACCATAAAAGTTAGTACAAATATACAAAAAGAACATCCCGAAAGTTCTAAAACACCAACTAGGTCGACGAAGACCAGGAAGATGGTGGCGGTCGTGGAAAATGAAGCCATCCCGGAGGAGCACGTGACTAACATGGGTGACAGTTCTGTGCAGGTGCCGTACGTGAGGACTTGTGACAGCCGGCCGGGAGTACCAAAGGATCTGTTTGAGACAGTTATAGAAAAACATCGGCCATTCCGAGTGTGCGTATTCCTATCCTTGCTGAAGCTAACAGTCATCTGTCTCCTCATCACTACCACTGTGCGTCTGATTCACGACTTCAATACACATCACCATATATCGGTCATCGTCAGTGTCTTGTCATCTCTGATCGTCTGCTCCATTCCTCGCGTGCTTAGCCTCGTTTTGAGACATGAGGACAGCGCAGCTACGGAAGAGGATTTTTGCAGACGGCTCTCCAAGACAGTGCGAGAATATTGGCGTCAGAAGGACAGGAGGGAGCTGGTGAGCATGTGTTCCTCTGTCAAGCAGAAAGTGAGTGAGTGAGTATGGTTTTAACAATATTCCAGCAATATCAATGCGGGGGACACCAGAAATGGGCTTCGCACATTGTACCCATGTCGGGAAGCGAACCCGGGTCTTCGGCGGGACGAGCGAACGCTTTAACCACTGGGCTACCCGACCGCCCCCTATCAAGCAGAAAGTGTAACGTTGTGTCATAGAATATAATAATAATAATCGACACAAATATATTGCTCGTCATCGCCCTCGAACATTGAGACAGGCGACGGGCCTCCATACTGAGAAAAGAAAGAACACCAATATTTCAGGAGAATGTTTAATGTTATACTTTATATCAACGGTATCAGGTATATCAGGTACGGTGGGGTAGCCTAGTGGTTAAAGCGTTCGCGTATCACGCTGAGGCCCAGGTTCGATTCCCCACATGGGTACGATGTATGAAGCTCATTTCTGGTGTTCCCCCGCCGTGATATTGCTGGAATAATGCTAAAAGCGGCGTAAAACCATACTCACTCACTCATATCAACATATGTGTACACTGATTGAATGATAGTATCTGACGTGTTCACTACAGTGTCATTCAAATTCCAGTCCATACAAAATCACTTACAAACACATGCTTTTCTTTGCTAACCAGAAGAGCCCCAACATCTGAAATCAGCAAAATCAATAGTAATTGTTATGAGAATCCATAATATGTGAACTTACTTTTCATAGTAAGTAATTTCATCCTATTAATAGATGTTACTTGTGTGGGGAGAGGCATTGAGTATCACTACCTCTATTCACTAATTATATACCCTTGTCAATGTTTAAGCTCTGATAAGCTCACAGCAAAGAAAAGGGTAATATTATGTATTGAAGCTTGCGTCTTTTCAAGCTAGAACATCACAAAGTGATAATTCCCAGATTGGGACTGGGATGCTATGTCGGCATTGTGTGAGTTACAAACGTGTATCGATTTGATTTTGATGGATTTATGTATAATGTGAAATCCGGTAGATCTTATTGCAACATTTGACAATATTTTAACAAGATTTTTAAGTTGAATTTACTGATACATGCTTATGATTATTGTGACTGATGTTATATTTGTTAGAATAAATTGTTGTTAAAATGTTGTGTGATGTCTCTTTGTGTGGATGTGTGGAGACTATGTATTGGGGGTGGTTAAACTGATCATTTCAGAGATATTACCAATAAGATAAAAACATCTTGGTTTACCTTTGGAGTTTTGATCGTAGACCCTTTGCCCACACGGAACCGACCTTGACGTATTCCCAGGAGTAATTGTTTACCGTCGTATTCCCGGGAGTAATTGTTTACCGTCGTATTCCCAGGAGTAATTGTTTACCATCGTATTCCCGGGAGTAATTGTTTACCGTTACATTGCAAAAATGGTAAATGGGAAATTAGGGAAGATGTAGCTGAAGCTCACCTGTGCAAGACTAACTTGGTTGAGCTGGCAGTAGTGGATACCTGGTAACTGACACCTTGCACAAAGGAAGAGAAGAGGTGTTTTTGATCTGACGAGGAGTCGGCGTTGTACGAAGACAGATACTGTTGACTTTCGTGAACAGTCAACCTTACGATTTCACGCTCCTCTACGCATGCGTGCAACAGAAGGTCACTGTGGTTGCTCTTACACAGTGATTGGTTGAAATTGGGCTCACATGCGACCTGTGGATACGATTTTCATCATCTGTGAAAATAGCTTCAGAGTGAACCAAATCGATTCGGATTCAATGGCATGTTTGCGAGGCTGCTTAACAATGGTTTGGGGATGTAATTTCGAATAATTATGATAATTTCCGAAAGAGCCGAAAGGATGCAACAGGACATGAGGGTGAGCCTTCGCCTGACCTTTATCCTGTAATCTTCCTGGAGTTGTGAAGCCTCTGAATCCACCCCGACATCGTCTGTATCAACCGCATCACGTATTGCCACCTAGCGCTATGAAAGAGCTCCAGCTGAACTCGTTAATAAAATTGTCATGGTAGAATGGCGATAAACTTAGTGTTTTGAAATTAACGTTAGTATAACGGATTTATAGCTCTAAATTTAATTTCGGTTCGGTTTTAAATTAAATTTAGAGCTATAAATCCGTTATAGCACCTCTAATTTCAAACACAGTAGGTTTATCTCCGAGATGTACATAACATCTGCGCCGTCCCCCTCTATTGATGACGACATAATCAATGAAACTGTCCCCAGTAGAGCTCCATTCTATCTGATGATACGAATGAGTGAGTGAGTGAGTGAGTATTGTTTTACGCCGCTTTTAACCATATGCCAACAATATTACGGCTGGGGACACCAGAAATGGGCTTCACACATTGGGGAAGCGAACCCGGGTCTTCGGCGTGACGAGCGAACGTTTAACCACTAGGCTACCCGACCGCCCCCCTTACACTTGACAACAGCTCACTAACATACAGTAATGATATTCCTCTCGGCGTCGACACACTCGACTCGTTCCCACGCCAGTAGGGGATATTTATACATGCAACCCAGTTGATTTACCTTTGAGGAAACCTCGTCCTGATCACCCGAGGTTATTCAATTCAAGCATGCTTTAAACCACAAGGCTACTCCACCGTCCGTGATACAAATTAATAACATACGGTTTGGAGCACACTGAGCGTTGTTTTGTTTAAAATTACATTACCATTCAATCACCCATAAGTCCCGTCGCCCCAACGTTCCACCAAAGGGTCTGACCGCACAGCTGAAATTGAATAAACCCGGATCCATTTCTATTTACTAGATACACGGTAAAATCAATTGAAAATTGTATCTTGAAATTAACAGTACCCATTTCAATTAACATACAAGGAAGTTACCGCTCTAGTGCCAGCAACGCCCATCATAAATACAGTTTCAATGTTCTTGAAAATAAATATTTTACCTTGTCTCGCTTGAAGGAAGTGAGTCATCACTATGCTGATCTATGATGTTCAACATTAACGAAGGGGCGGTCGGGTAGCCTAGTGGTTAAAGCGTTCGCTCGTCACGCCGAAGACCCGGGTTCGATTCCCGACATGGGTACAATGTGGGAAGCCCATTTCTGGTGTCCCCCGTCGTGATATTGCTGGAATATTGCTAAAAGCGGCGTAAAACCATACTCACTCACTCACTCACTCACTCACTCACTCACTCACTCACTCACTCAACATTAACGAGTAGATGGATATGAGTGGGAATGAGACTGATGGTACAACGCGACTGTCAATGGGACCACTCTGACGTATGGCTGAATGCTGACTGCCGTTTCTCCTATGAATATAGAAACAACACGAATATGATTTGTCTATCAGAGGTTTAAAATCGCCATACGCCGTATGAAACGCATGTTAATGTTGGAAGTGTACATATGATCTCAAACTGGAAGCGGGGTTAAGTGGGTATTTTACGGTTTTTATTACTGAAAGGTTTCGTCAGAAGATTGAATAAAAAATGAAAAAAAAACATGCTTTTATCATTTTTAAAAGTTGTTTTTTTAGTTTCACAAGGTCAGTAGGTAGAAACTAAAACATCGAGTCACTCCTTGTCCTGTCAAAAGTAACATGACTTGGGTATTGGCATTTCATTACAGGCCTAACACAACAGGCCTCACACTGCAGGCCTAACATAACAGGCCTAACACTGCAGGCCTAACACAACAGGCCTAACACTGCAGGCCTAACACTGCAGGCCTAACACAGCAGGCCTAACACTGCAGGCCTAACACAACAGGCCTAACATTGCAGGCCTAACACAACAGGCCTAACACAACAGGCCTAACACTGCAGGCCTAACACAACAGGCCTAACACTGCAGGCCTAACACAACAGGCCTAACACTGCAGGCCTAACATAACAGGCCTAACACTGCAGGCCTAACACTGCAGGCCTAACACTGCAGGCCTAACACAGCAGGCCTAACACTGCAGGCCTAACACAACAGGCCTAACATTGCAGGCCTAACACAACAGGCCTAACACTGCAGGCCTAACACAACAGGCCTAACACTGCAGGCCTAACACTGCAGGCCTAACACTGCAGGCCTAACACAACAGGCCTAACACTGCAGGCAAACCACAACAGGCCTCACACGGCAGGCCTAACACAACAGGCCTAACACTGCAGGCAAACCACAACAGGCCTAACATTGCAGGCCTAACACAACAGGCCTAACACTGCAGGCCTAACACTGCAGGCCTAACACAACAGGCCTAACACTGCAGGCCTAACATAACAGCCTAACACTGCAGGCCTAACACAACATGCCTAACACTGCAGGCCTAACATAACAGGCCTAACACCGCAGGCCTAACACAGCAGGCCTAACACTGCAGGCCTAACACAACAGGCCTAACATTGCAGGCCTAACACAACAGGCCTAACACAACAGGCCTAACACTGCAGGCCTAACACAACAGGCCTAACACTGCAGGCCTAACACAACAGGCCTAACATAACAGCCTAACACTGCAGGCCTAACACAACAGGCCTAACACTGGAGGCCTAACACTGCAGGCCTAACACAGCAGGCCTAACACTGCAGGCCTAACACAACAGGCCTAACATTGCAGGCCTAACACAACAGGCCTAACACTGCAGGCCTAACATAACAGCCTAACATTGCAGGCCTAACACAACAGGCCTAACACTGCAGGCCTAACACAACAGGCCTAACACTGCAGGCCTAACACTGCAGGCCTAACACTGCAGGCCTAACACAACACGCCTAACACTGCAGGCAAACCACAACAGGCCTCACACGGCAGGCCTAACACAACAGGCCTAACACGGCAGGCCTAACACTGCAGGCCTAACACAACAGGCCTAACATAACAGGCCTAACACAACAGGCCTAACATTGCAGGCCTAACACAACAGGCCTAACATAACAGGCCTAACACTGCAGGCCTAACACAACAGGCCTAACACTGCAGGCCTAACACAACAGGCCTAACACTGCAGGCAAACCACAACAGGCCTCACACGGCAGGCCTAACACTGGAGGCCTAACACGGCAGGCCTAACACTGCAGGCCTCACACAGCAGGCCTAACACGGCAGGCCTAACACAACAGGCCTAACACTGCAGGCCTAACACAGCAGGCCTAACACTGCAGGCCTAACACAACAGGCCTAACACTGCAGGCCTAACACTGCAGGCCTAACACAGCAGGCCTAACACAGCAGGCCTAACAATGCAGGCCTAACACAACAGGCCTAACACTGCAGGCCTAACATAACAGGCCTAACACTGCAGGCCTAACACAGCAGGCCTAACAATGCAGGCCTAACACAACAGGCCTAACACAGCAGGCCTAACACTGCAGGCCTAACACTGCGACCTAACACAACAGGCCTAACATTGCAGGCCTAACACAACAGGCCTAACATAACAGGCCTAACACTGCAGGCCTAACACAACAGGCCTAACACAACAGGCCTAACATTGCAGGCCTAACACAACAGGCCTAACACTGCAGGCCTAACACAACAGGCCTAACATTGCAGGCCTAACACAACAGGCCTAACACAACAGGCCTAACACTGCAGGCCTAACACTGCAGGCCTAACACAACAGGCCTAACATAACAGGCCTAACACTGCAGGCCTAACACTGCAGGCCTAACACAACAGGCCTAACACTGCAGGCCTAACACTGCAGGCCTAACATAACAGGCCTAACACTGCAGGCCTAACACAACAGGCCTAACACTGCAGGCCTAACACAACAGGCCTAACACTGCAGGCCTAACACTGCAGGCCTAACACAACAGGCCTAACACTGCAGGCCTAACACTGCAGGCCTAACACTGCAGGCCTAACATAACAGGCCTAACACTGCAGGCCTAACACTGCAGGCCTAACACTGCAGGCCTAACACAGCAGGCCTAACTATGCAGGCCTAACACTGCAGGCCTAACACAGCAGGCCTAACACTGCAGGCCTAACACTGCAGGCCTAACACAACAGGCCTAACACTGCAGGCCTAACACTGCAGGCCTAACATAACAGGCCTAACACTGCAGGCCTAACACAGCAGGCCTAACACAGCAGGCCTAACTATGCAGGCCTAACACTGCAGGCCTAACACAGCAGGCCTAACACCGCAGGCCTAACACAACAGGCCTAACATTGCAGGCCTAACACAACAGGCCTAACACAACAGGCCTAACACAACAGGCCTAACACTGCAGGCCTAACACCGCAGGCCTAACTATGCAGGCCTATCACAACAGGCCTAACACTGCAGGCCTAACACGGCAGGCCTAACCCAACAGGCCTAACACTGCAGGCCTAACATAACAGGCCTAACACTGCAGGCCTAACACTGCAGGCCTAACAGAGCAGGCCTAACACTACAGGCCCAATACTAAAGGCCCGACAATACAGGCCCAACACTGCAGATCTAAAACTGCATACCTAAAACACTATAGGCCTAACATTACAGACTCGATCCCCGTCCGCGGCATACCAAAGACATAAAAAGATACTTGCAGTTTTCCTGCCTGACGCTCGACATTAAGAGGATAAAACTAGGACTGGTCGGCTCGGGGTCAGTATACTGTGTTTGAGTGGGGTATTCATGTTAAACTGTGGCATGGTATCTCAGTGGGCTAGCACTATAAAATGACATTAGTCAGTAAAAGTAGAAGCAGCAACGCGCACCCATTTTTTACATAGTAATTATGGCAGACACGGTGGAGGCAGAAAACCATTTTGTACTTGTTTGCCCACTTTAGTTAAATTTACATTGCAGCTACGAGGGCTGGCTGAAAAGTTCTAAGCCTAACTGTGAAAGAGCCGTACCAAGTCGATGGTTTTCATTTATTTCTCCACATAGTCCCCTTCCAGGTTTACATACTTTTGCCAGCGATGCTGCAAGGCCTGGATGCCGGTCAAGAAGAAATTTTCTTCAGCCACCCTGAAAAAGTCATTCACAGCGGATAATGACGTCATCATTACTAGGGAAATGGCGACCGGCTAGTTCCTTTTTCATTTTGGGAAACAGGTGGAAGTCTGACGGGGCCAATTCGGGTGAATAAGGGGGATGGTCAATGAGTTCGAAGCCACAATTATGGATCGCTGACATGGCAACCACCGATTTGTGAACAGGAGCATTGTCTTGGTGGAACAGGACTCCTTTAGTGAGCATTCACCGTCGCTTAGCTTTGATAGTTTCACGCAAACTGTCTCAGTAGGTCAGCATAATATCTTCCATTGATAGTCTGGCCTTTTTCAAGATAGTCAATCTGCAGAATACCCTTGGAATCCCAAAAGATTGAAGACATCACCTTTCCAGCAGAAGGAACCGACTTGGCTTTTTGGGGGCTGGTGATTCCGGATGCTTCCATTAGACTGAATTTTGGTTTCTGGTTGAAAGTGATGAATCCAGGACCCACTTGCACAAAACGATCTTAGCGCTAAGACTATCGTAAGCCTATGTTAAAGTATAGGAGTTACGATCATCTTAGCGCTAAGATCGCTTTGTGCAAGTGGGTCCAGGTCTCGTTTATGGTTATAAATCGGGCCAAAAAATCATCGGGATCTGCTTCAAAACGGCATAAATTGTCACGGGACGTCAGGAATCTGACACGTTTCTGATCCGCTGTCAAGAGCTTTTGCACCCATCTTGCAGAAACTTTTGTCATTCCCAACTCGTTGGTGATAATGTGCTCAACCCTCTCATGAGAGATGCCCACAGCACTGGCAATATGTCGAGTGGTCAATCGTTGATCAGCAATCACCATGTCATGCACCCGGGTAATGTTTTCCGGAATGGTTGCCGTTGAAGGCCTTCCTGGACGCAGGGGCATCGTCAAGGCTCTCTCTGCCACGCTTGAATTCCGAAGCCCACTTCTTTACAGTGGAAAAGGAAGGGGCATCATCCCTTAAAGTGGAGACCATGTCAGCATGTATCCGTGTTGGAGTTAGCCCTTTCAGTTGCAGGTACTTGATGACTGCCCTATAGCCAGTTTTGTCCATTTCTGGTGATTTTAATGGGTAGGTGACAAGATGGTCTGATATAAAGACAATAATAACACTACAGTTGCAGTTCTTATGTCTATGATTCATTAAATGATTGTACTTGTTGGTGGCAAAAGTTTGTTTCAGTCCGATTGAGATATCCCAAATAGGCTTAGAACATTTCAGCCAGCCCTCGTACATATGCCACTTCGTCAATGTACACTTGTGTGCATCTAAATATATATTCGATAACACACAAAAACCTAGCACAATATGTTTATGATTTGTTCCAATAAGAACGATCGTTTAATGCGTATTATTGGTTGTGTATCCTTGACAAAATGTGTTTGTTTATTTGTTGTTTAACGCCGCGCCCAATGCACGCAATGGGCAGCTCCACAGATCTCTGCCTGCCTCCAACTCACAACAGACCAGGGCCCACTTGCACAAAGCGATCTTAGAGTTACGATCGTCTTAGCGCTAAGATCGCTTTGTGCAAGTGGGCCCTGGCCAACGCTGCAATAACAACAGGAAGTCAAATGCCTCATTTTAATTTATTCAAGACATATAAACATGCAAAAGTCAAATCATATATATAGTAAAAAAACATGGGAGGTCGATCGACTGCATTGTTTGCACACAAACGTCTGTGCATATACGGACGGATGGTTTGCACACAAACGTCTGTACATATTCGGACGGACTTACATCCACTTCTGGACGGAATGTTACAATCCCCGATCTCGCTGAACCACGTCCATCATTAATGTAATGAAAAATGCCATTTTTACTTCACCTCAGAACAAAAGCTTCAAGTGGCATCGTTACAATTCAGAATATATTCTACTTTTGATAGAAATACAACAAGGCAGTCGTTCACGTGGCAGCCATTGCTTATCGGCAGATTGGGAAACAACACGAGATTAAATTTTAAAAATCATCATACGCGTGATCTATCTGTTACCTGATCTGGTCACTGCTCTTTCTAAGAAATGTTGAATAATACATTTAATATCTTATCAGTTATCTTTCGGTATCTTTTGCAAACGTACTTTTGTGACGTGCGAGTTTGCTTTTCGTTCATAAGTAATAGTACTAATCTGGAAGCTGAAAATATTTTTATGTTCTTGTCGACCACCAACATTGAATTTTAGGTCAATATGTTTGTAAACGAAGGTCTTACATCATACAAATACAACACGTACACTGTCCTACCAAACATACATGTTGCACGTGCATAACACTCATAGATAATGTACGCAGATACCTTGAACTGCTTGTGAAGAAAAACTATTAAAAATATGTAATAAAGTGCCAGCCGTCTCCCATGAAGATTAGGATGAAAACGTAAAAATTAATTAAGTGTGGCCTCGTAAATGTCATAAGAGAAAAAAATGCATCTGATATCTGACACGTCATCTACGGAGCGACCATTCTGGGAAGAGGGGCTGGGATTTTGTATGGAGACGACACACTGTGGTAGCTACAGACACAAAACAAGATATTTGTTTAGCTAGAAGTATGAGCCCAAATATTTAAAAAATTAATAACACCTTGCAAAAATGTCATTTTTGTGACAGACAATTTTCTTTTCAACAATCTGAAGCATAATTTGGTTTTTCAAGTATTGTGTGGAACGATTTATTTTTCGATAAAATCCCAGGCATCCCAAGTACAGTCAAACACCGTTGTGTCCACGTGGACGGGACCTTCGTAAATAATTCGAGTTATCCGAGGTGCGACACAACCGAAAAAATGATGAATAAAGAAGAAATACGCAGGGACCAATTTTTTACTTCGAGACAACCGTAAGTTCGACATATCAAAGTTTGACACAACGGTGAATATCAAATGATCGGTCCCTTGTTCTATCGAAACGAAATCTATTGAATGTAACATATTCGAGACACCCACACACACACACATCTTCACACAATCCACACATAGTAGTTATGAAGAAAGTGACATAATACTGATATAGATTCAGACAAATCTGATAGTGGGCGTTTTCCTGGGTAAGGGCCTGTCATACCCCATTTGTTGCCCTGAACGTGGATACGCTGTGTGTATTTTTTCTTTATGGCTCTCCTTCGTGAATTGATACCAAATCAGTTGTGTGGACAATCGTACCTGCCTCTGGCAAGTTGTCGAAGAGTATTAGAAACCATCCACACTTACGTACACAGAAAGACTCCGAAACTTTTTAACAAATATTCAGTGTATGTTTTGGTTGGAATAATTGTCTTAATGGAAAGCACTTTACATCGTTTTCATCTGGAAAGATAATCTGGAGTAACAATTCATCAACTGATGATATCTGCAGCCATTGGAAAACACTCGCCCCATTCGTCTTCTTTGTTCCAATTTATATCCGAATGACAGCTTGCGTTTGAGGACACACTGACACATAGCTGTATCTGTATAATAATGACAAGACAATAAACTTCGAAAGTTGACGAAAGGGGGATAACACATCGGGAATGTTTGTCCGGCTTGATCCAGGACTTTTGTGTTCAGTCTTCAAAAACCACCACCAAGTGATCGCGAGAGTTGTCTCCCTTTGTCCACTTTCACCAGGGAGAACTACAAAGTTCCGGTCGAAGTAATCAGGCATACGTCAAGGGTATGTTGTTGCCGAAGCGATCACTGGTTAATCGCGGTAGAATATCGCATTGCCTTTTACCCTCTTTGTCCTGAAGTTTAAAGAGATGTCAGATTGTCAAGACAGGATATCTAAATGCATCTCAAAGAAGGGTAGTAGTTTGGCCAATCTCATTAAAATCATATCTTAGTTCTCGCTATCGCTAAACACAGATCTGAGGACATCCCATTTAAGGTCACGTCAGAACGACCTTTCATCCGACCAATCAAAGTGTCGCTTACCAGATCATGAAAGTGACAGTCGGAACGTGTTTTCTAATCATGCAACCTCGAAAACGTTAACACGGGTTATTCCGAACGACAGTTACGGCCCGTACGACTGATTCTGTCAAAATTATCGTCTATCTCTCGTTTGGGTGGGATAAACATTTGAACGGAGGAGGCGTTGCACACATTACGTGGGAAGCATTGCCATACAATCGCAACGATATAACGATCGTTTGTTCAGATTTCAAAATTTTAATCGAGAACTGTGTCAACATATTTTTCAAGCGTAGTCTGAAATGGAAGTCGCCAGGTTGAAACAAGTGCCGTTAAGCTCGAGAAAGCTGCTTTCTAATTGGCTGATGTTGACTTCTTGTTAGCGGTTTCAGTGGGAGGTCGTGTGAGGTTCGCGAAAGGTCGTTCTGACGTGACCCGTAATAGGTCCTCAGATCTTTGTTTAGCGGCAGCGTGAACTTAGATCTGATTTTAGTGAGATTGTATTTTGACTGGGTGGTTAAAATACGGTACGAGTGAATAGGGTGAATTTGTATTTAATTTCAAACAGTACGAACAGAAAACAACGGAATCTCTTTGGGATAAAATGAAAATTGCAAAATATGACGCGGACCTATAGTCCACGGGATTTGAACAATTTAAGAAGTAAGTTTAAGAAAAATAATTGAAACTATACGTTCAAATGATTAAATACTAAACTTGGTTCATTCCAACCCAAGCTTGCTTCTGAGTATAGCAAAATGTATACATAGGGCTAAAATGTTTAGAAAAACAACAACATATTTTTAATATTTAAACATGAGCAAGTCTTTGACCGAAGCTAATTGTCCGTGAGAACACAGATAGTTCAAACATACTCTCCTAAAAGGAAACGCATCGGTGGTGTGGGAAGAGGCAATTTTAATTTTTTTTTAGAAATGGTGTTAGATTGTAACATTTGTTCCATCAAAATGCTCTTTTATGTTCACGGACAGGATTCAGCATGTAAAAGGCATGCAATTGTAGTGCATGACTGCGTGAGGTAGTGTTTATTTGTTGTTGAACGCCGCACTCAGCAATATTCCAGCTATATGACGGTAGTCTGTGAATAAGCGAGTCTGAAAAAGGATATTCAAGGAGAGACATCATGAGCATCGATCCACCCAATTGGGATACGATGACATGGCAAGTCAGTGCCAATTTACACTACCTCACGCGACCCGTGAAGATCCGGGGCAGAAGAGGTCTTCAGCAACCCATGCTTGTCTAGAAGGCGACTATGCTTGTGGTAAGAGGCGACTAACAGGATCGGGTGGCCAGGCTCGCTGACTTGTTTGATGCACGTCATTGTACCTCAATTGCCCGGATCGATGCGCATGGTGTCAACCACGGGATTACCTGGTCCAGACTCAATTCTTTACAGACCGGTGTCAAATAGCTGGGATATTGCTGGGTGCGGCGTTAAACAACAATCAAACAAACAAACAGAACTCATATCGGTATGTGAGTCTACCAACCTGTAAAGTAGCACCATGCAGTTGTTGCTGCCTGTTTACCGTCACTCTAGGCCGACTATGACATCCTCCGCCATGTCGTGCACTACTTGCAGGCTGCTATCCTCACGACTACTGTTGGAACAAGCAGTATCAGTAGATGTCCTGCTTGCTGCGCTGCTGGCTGACCTTCTCGCCCACTTTCTCTCGTCATCATCCGGAACTATATGAATGGCCTTGACCTCCGTCTCTCCATTGCGTCGTTTAGTGCGCAGCTTCTTCTTCATATACCGGAACACCTTCCGCGTGTCTTGGTTCAGCTGTAAAGTCAAATAAACAATGCAGAGTGAGTTGGTTTCAACGTTACTTTGTATTGAACAGATAACGTAATATTGGAGGAATTAACGTCCAAAGTTGGCCAGTTCGACGGTGACAAAACCGGAGCACACGTTGTCATTCTGTGCTGACAGGATATCTGCCCTGGCCCTGAATAAAACACCAGGCCTAAGCTTCCCACGTCACTCCTTCGTAAACCACCCGCAAGGATCCGGGTTAAATCTTTGGCCTTGTCACAAAGTTTAAGAAATTAAGCTTTTTGTCCAACATCGAACTGTTTACCGCTGCCCAAAGAACGTGCGCAGAAATCTTAGTTGTTAACATATTGTACTGATCCATAAATAACTAAGTGATCTAGAAAGTATGTTTTCATGACACTTTGGGCAGTATGAATGAAGGGTCTTCATACACTAGTAAGTGATTATTTGAACCTGTGGCGACCCAACGCCTAAACTGTTCTTGAGTACCCTCGCCGAGTACTCGCTTACACCAGGATTACAAAACCATCACCCAGGATACAGAGGCCTGTGAGGTTTTTACCGATTGTACAAATCAAACTATACCATATCGCTCACATTCCCAACAAATCTATTTAAAATAGTCATATATTCCACTAGGGCTGGGACGGGTAACTCGGGTACCCGGGTCGGGTGGGTACTGTGTTGGACCCGGGGACCCACAGGACTACCTGGACCTGTTCTTAGTCATGTGATATATAGTTTAATGACAAAAATTATGTGGAACTCTATGGTTACACTACAAGTCACTAATGCACCCATTCCTTCTGACTTTTCATATGGTTGAATAAGGACAACTTAAGTCGACTTCAGTGTATGCATGACCAGATCGTTTAATACATGTATCTAAATACGTTTTGCAAGCGCCGTGGTAAAGAAAATCCCAATCGGCCATTTTGTAACCCTTGAGACCTACAGTGTGTACCCGAGTAGGGTCGGGTAATAGTGGGGTGGGTACTCGGGTAGTGAATTTGGACTCGTCCCAGCCCTATATTCCACCATAATTCATGATTCAATTTAGAAGTCGGAAACAATGTGTGTACCTTATTTGACTGAAGTACACTTTAAGGCAGTATCCATACATTTCGAGTTTTGGAGGAAACTCGCAAACAGGTGTTTTTGGTGATTTTCAAACGAGGAGTTTTGATGTTACAATGGTTGTGTATCGGGCGGTAAGCACTCTCTCAGATGAATTCGATTTTCAAAAAAGGGAGGTAACAATTTTTAGTTAACATCGTACGAATGTTTTGGGGTGGCAAACTGTCATGTGATTTCGCAAAGGGGGCTACACATTATAACTTCACAAGGCAGTCGCTGACAGAACAGAAACAGATTTCATCTCCCGACATCCGGGTACTCACACTGCCTGCTACTTCGACGAGCGACTCCCAAGGCGACTTTGTCTCCATTTCCTCGCGGGCTCCTTTTCGACTACGCACTGTCTCGCTCTGAAATGAAACACCATCCATCTGAACTACGGAGTAGAATCGAGCCATGACTAGCGACCATTACCCACAGAACCAGATCTCTCCCAGCGTTAAGCCGTTAGTTACAGATTATCCGCTTACCGCGGACGAGCTCCGAGTGGCTGTAAGTGAATGTCGCAATGTTCCCAGGTCGATCACCGGAGAATGCCCCAATCAACTATATTGTGACGAGGTAAGATGGGATTAACATATTGAGGAATAATAATATTGAGATTACCGTAATAACGTCGTTACGTATGACCCTTAAGAGAATTATAGGTTCCAGTCAACTAGTTGTCATTTTGTTGATACCCTCCCCACCAACCCCACCCCCATCCCAATCCCCGACACACACATACACACAAGACCACGCACCTCACATACACGTACACGCGCGCGAACGCACCCACCACGTGCGCGCACGCACACGCACACACACACACACACACACACAAAAGCACATACACACTCGTAGATAATAGACGAAAGGATAGCCTCGTGGAACCTAGGTGGTTGTACATACATTTTACACATCTTTGCCACCTAACTCAAGGTGTTTGTATTCAATGGAACCGTGTTAATTTGGACGGTCTCGTTTTCAAACCAAATAGTGAAGTGTCCGGACTATAGGACTAAGTAGCTTCAGTGAAGAGTTACCTCCCTTTCAGTGGTCTCAATAATGTAAACTGAATAAGATGACAGCAGTCAACGATGATACGAAACAAATAGATATCTAAACTTACTACGGCAGTAAATACTAAAAGTGGCTTCAGCAGCTATGACAGCTAGGTCGACCGCTTGGTAAAAGCGAATTATGGCAAGTAAGTCATACATGACCATGCCATGGCGGCTTCCTCTTATCTCGTAAGCTGATCATGACGTCAACGGCAGGATGGGGCGGTCAATGTAGGGCGGTTAAGGCTGGATTTCAGTCACAATTGTACACTTTGGGTTAAAAGCACCAAACTTGGCACACTTATACATTGAAACATTCCGAACATTTCTGGATATAGATCCACCTCAGCAGCGCCACCTGGTGGTAGAAAATCCAAGATGGCCGCCAATATGGTGATGAAAGCCCGAAGTAATGTAGGTCTCAGACGTTTACCACTTTGGTCAAACTCACGAACACGGGTATGGTGCTGAAAAACCTAGAAACCTAGAAACATAATCGGGGCGAACCGGGATTCGAACCCACAATCATAGGTTTCTGGCGTGCCCAAGGGACGCAACTCTGCACAGCGAATCGCCGCGCCTTAGACGACTGGGTCACCCGTGCCCCCTCAAGATACTAAGTTGAAATTTGTTGCAATTTCAAGATGCCAAGTTGCTGCCCAGGGCCTAATTTCAACAATGCGATTGTAGAGCGACGGCCGTCGTCAGTCTATGTTTAAGTATAGGTTACGGTGGTCGTATAGCTGAAATCACATTGTGAAACGAGGCCCAGCTGACAACTCGGAAAGTCCGGATAACTTAAATAAACGAACTTGGGCGCCTAGAGTGCCTAACTTCTTGTTATCAGCGATTCCTAAACACGATGCATTGTGATTATATGTTTATGAGTATCATGATGTATATATCATAAGTTCACTCTTGTTACCATGGTAACGGGAATAACACAACACCCGAAGCCACGTTTATTATTGATGATAGACAGTTAACTGTAGTCTCGCCTGCCTTGGCGGAGTTGTTGGGCGATTAGTACCTGGTCTTCATCGCTTGTTGTCAATGCTCACACAAGTTCAGCAGATACTACTTACCTCTAGACATACGACATAAACACAGATCAGACTGATTGTATGATCGTGTGTTGGGCGCAATAGAAATAGCTGCTTTGATGTGATGACTCCATTAATGCGTGCATGATGAGAATGCGTGCGTATCTGAGATCTCAGATGATGACTGAAACTACATGCAAGATTCACACAACAGATAAGCTTTGGTTGGTTGGTTGGTTGTTTAACGCTGCACTCAGCAATATTCCAGCTATATGGCGGCGGTCTGTAAATAATCGAGTCTCGACCAGACAATCCAGTGATTGACATCATGAACATCGATCCACGCAATTGGGATCGATGACATGCATCAACCAAGTCAGCGAGCCTGACCACCCGATCCCGTTAGTCGCCTTTTACGACAAGCAGAGTCACCTTTTACGGCAAGCATGGGTTGCTGAAGACCTATTCTACTCAGGAATCTTCACGGGTCCAACAGATAAGCATATACTAAGAGACTTATATTTTGATAATCATAATAATAATATATAATAACACACAGTGAAACGATACACAGTCACGATTTAAATGTTTGGTTGTTTGTTTTTGTAACGCCGCACTCGGCAATATTCCATTTTATGACGGCGGTCTGTAATTAATCGAATCTGGGACAGACAATCCAGTGATTGATATCAGTTGAACATGTGAACCCCGAATTGCTTCCCTGTCATGGAGCTAATCCCTCGTGGCCGTCACGCCGAAAGAGTGCATGATGTTTAATGGTATTGTTTGTTTGTTTGTTGTTTAATGCCGCTCTCAGCAATATTCAACCTCTATGATGGCGGTCTGTAAATACTCGAGTCTGGACCAGACAATCCAGTGATTTACACCATGAGCATCGATCCACGCAATTGGGATACGATGACATGCATCAACCAAGTCAGCGAGCCTGACCACCCGATCCCGTTAGTCGCCTCTTAACGACAAGAAACCCGGTCACGATTTAAAGCGTGACACATTGTGACAAGGTTAAACAATATCGTTACAAGTGGGGCTACAACTTCTTGGATAATGGGGAAGGGGTAGAGATGGTGTGTGCACTAAAAAACAAAAATGCTGGCACATAATTCCGGAGACATTTTGCGCTCGGTTCAAAATTATAATACAGAGGTATCTACTCTACAGTCGGACTACATCAAATTTCAAAACACAGTAGGTTTATCTCCTTAATAACTAGACGTGTCACGTGTCACTGAAAGATAATTAATAATTAAGTGAGCTGGTTGATATTCAGTGCAATGTTAAACCTGGCGTTTGATTTATAATATGTTCAAGAAATAGGAGTATGACCCACACATCAAACACATCTACTTTACCATTTGGTCAGTGAGATTAACTAAACATTCTGATGATTATCAACCTCCAGTCGATTGTTGGAACTACATTACATATTTTTAGGATATTTCCGCGAAGAGAAACCCTACTTGGTTGCTGTCGATGTTTGTTAGGGTCTACTAGACACAGTTACAATAGCATCGTTATATGCCCTTCAAACTAGCAGACTAATTATTCATCAGCGTCTTGGGGACACGACACTTGAATGGTTCCAGACAGCAGGAATGTCTGTGACCGTATCACCTTGTTGGCGTACATGTGCATTCCAGACAGGCCACCGGTTATACCCGGTCACGTGGGTACCCATGTAGGTACTTGAAGGTCGTACATAGTTGCTCACAATATTGATCACTGGATTATATGGTCCAGACTCGATTATGTACAGGGCGTCGTTATGGGATATTGCTGAGTGTGGCGTTAAAAAACAAACATATAAATTAAACACAACTATATCCGCTATGGTATAGTTAGTGTTACTAATTTAACTCACCTGAACAGCAAACAAACAAAATAAATACAAATATATTCTTAATGGTATATTCTGTATCACTGAATTAACTCACCTATGTTAAACGTCCCCACCAACCTTTCACCATAAAGCCAAGTAACTGTACTGACTATATGCACGCTCTATTAAAAGCCAGTGCGTGATATTTTGGCACTGTAACCCTCTTCATGTTCCTATTCATCAAAGACCCCTCCAAGATTAGCCTGCCTCTTAGTTACCACCTCCCCTAGGTCAGTTATGGGTGTACTACCCCCCGGGACGGCGGGCACCTGTCCTCCACCACACTGTAACAATAACATAGCATATATCACGCGACAAAATAACGATTTCACCCCCTGGTAGTGAACAATTATACATTACAGTGACTGATATATTGCTGTATCATGCCAGCGAGTGACATATTGCGATACACCTAACACGACCCGGTATGTGGTGGCAAAGTGCCCGCGAATTACCTCCCCTGAAGTCGGTGTTCACAAACTCGTATACTCAAGTGTGACCTTTGACACTGAGATCAACTCATAAAGATCAAGTGTTTATTTCACAATCCCAGTACCCCCGAACCACCAATCACATGGGTCATATCTGATCATGATCTGATTGTGTACAATGTTCTGATAGAACGTACATGATAATCCTTTTTCTTGGAGAGACGCTTGGTTTCATACTCCAAACTATCACAGTAGAGAATTTAACCTGCGTCAAGAAAGTATACACTTGAAAATTGGATTTGACCAAGAAATTACAAACATTACCAAAACGTTACTAAGGCCGATAACAGTCGCCGAAACACAACGATACCCGTATCAAATACATCACCATGAAATAACCATTTTTTCTTCTCATTCTTTTAAAGATTATTTATTTCCCATTTCTGTATACATCGTGTAATTATCTATATAAGCAGTACATGTTACAATACAATACATAGGTATGTTGATACTTAATGTGATTTTTCTATCCAATATAACATATGTCTGCGGACCAGGGCCCGCTTGGACAAAGCGATCTTAGCACTAAGACTATCGAAGCCAATGTTAAAGTATTGGAGTTACGATCATCCCAGCGCTAAGATCGTTTTGTGCAAGTCGGCCCAGGTCAATTTGACATGATACTTTGGGGTGATTCTTAAAACTCAGACATGCTAAACATTAATTAGTATCTTTATCGAGTGATGAACAGAACGGCAACGGTAACGAACCATGCCACGTTACAAGTCGAATAAGCAATGGTTCTAGTTGCTTCGCTGTATTTAAGTATTTCTCTTTGAATCTGCTTAAAATTAAAATTATGACACTTACTGGATTGTTATGTTTTCCTTTAAATTCAAACATAATATTTCCCTTTGTAAACTACACCTTTCCTTCCGCTGTACTTCAGAATACCAATTTCTTTGTTTCATGTTTAGCCCCATCAAACATGGGTGTATACTTTCTTTACCCGGCAGTGTATTATGAATTGCCAGTGCACGAGTCGACCTGTTTGTCTTCTCTGTTTTTAACGCCGCGATCACCATTCTCGATTATCATTTCTGTTACGCTAAATATTTTTGACCTATTCACCACCTAGCTTCGTTCAGAGCCCGAATCGAACGGTACGAATAACAGAATGGAGACGTGTCGCCCTGGACAATCGAGGATGCCCGTTCAGCGTATTCCAGCTTTTTTGCTGCGATCTGGAAATAATTGAGTCTGAACCAGACAAACCAGTGATTGATACTGTAAGCATGACCACCCGACCCCGTTAGTCGCCCCCTACGGCAAGCATGGGTTGCTGAAGACCTATTCTACCCGGGTCTTCACGGGCCGGTCGGGTGGTGAGGCTCATTGCATGTCAGTATATTATTAACAGCACGCTGACGTCATTGACTCACACACGGTCTTTGAGACCCGTATTGTATGTACACCTACTTGTGGATATTAAGTGGTGAATATTACCCGTAAAGCACGGTTCAAGTATGAACACTTGTTATTGTTTAATCTGCCATGTCATTGTTGGAGGGGAACACACGTCTCCACATGAGGATATACAGATGTAAACAATATAGGCAGGTCACTAGTCTAACGCTTCGTCTGTGAGCAGATTACTTTAAAATAACTGATTTTTTTCAACAGATCCTTTCCTCCTCTGCTGTTTTCGATTCCCTAATGTGGAATCAAGGAAACTAGACTTTGTTTAGTTTGATCTAGATTTGCCCAGGCGTTTAGTAAAAAGATTAAAATATAAATTCAACAGTCATAGTGCAGAACAAGCGGGTTACAGACTCAAGACGATACCTACCTGGAAAAAAGAACAAGCTGTTTATGCTTATAAGGACAAGCACCTCGTATGAGATTGTACACACAACTTAAAATAATGCCACAACAAAGAGAGAACTCAACTATGCACTAAATAAGGTCAAACTATCATAAATAATACGAAACAAACAGAATCGCATAACTAACTAAACAAATACCAAATTTAAACAAAAATGACGTAGCTTCTGATTCCGCGTCACTACTCAACTGGTGTCTGATGCAATTTCATAAAAATTAGATCTTAGTTCTTGCTATCGTTAAACAAAGATCTGAGGACATCCAATTAAGGGTCACGTCAGAACGACCATTTATCCGACCATTCAAAGCGTCGCCTACCATATCATGAAAGTGACAGTCGGAATGTCTTTTCTAATCATGCAACCTCGAAAATGTTAACACGGGGTATTCCGAACGACAGTTACGGCCCGTACGACTGATTCCGTCCAAAGTATCGTCTATCTCTCGCTTCCGTGGGATAAACATTTGAACAGAGGAGGCGTTGCACAGTACGTGGGAAGCACTGTCATACAATCTCAACCATATATTAGACATTCCGGAAATTTCGTTTGTTCAGTTTTCAAAATTTTAATCGAGAACTGTGGAAATATATCTTTCAAGCGTGAGTCGCCAGGTTGATACGAGTGCCGTAAAGCTCGAGAAAGCTGCTTTCTAATTGGCTGATGTCGACTTCTTGTTACTCGTTTCAGTGGTCGGTCAAAGTTCGCGAAAGTCGTTCTGACGTAACCCGTAATGGGATGTCCTCAGATCTTTGTTTAGCGAGAACTTAGATCTGGTTTTAATGAGATTGTGTCTGAGGAGATGTCGACAATACAAGGAAACTGCCATTGTGAGAGAAAGTAGGAGAATGGTCGAATTGCAAAGGTCAGATAAAGGTCAATATATATGTATAAGTAAAATCGAGAAAAATAGTGCCCCATACTAACTGCACAATTACCAAAATTTGTGATATTTGAAGAAATCTGGGAGAGAAATGGACATAAGAAGTTTCAGCTTTGGTATGGTTGAGGTATAAGTTCAAATCAATGTCAAAACTTATAATATTGAAACAAAACCTGGAACATATACGTTAATCCCCACAAAACTAACTACACATACCAGATTAGTTCATCACATTTCAACCAAAATTGCCGAGTAATGTCTATACATTTTCCAAATGGATGCAATAGCGGCAGTTATTGAAAATCGGAATCTCGCCTCTTGAACAAATTGGGTTATCGTGAGCGGTGGGAACAAGCACGTCAAGTTTCAGCGTCATTGGTCCAGTGGTTCCTGGGAGTGTGTGTGCAGTTGGAGCAAAGGCAGTTTGAGAGTGAGTGAGTGAGTATGGTTTTATGGGCTTCACACATTGTACCCATGTCGGGAATCGAACCCGGGTCTTCGGTGTGACGAGCCAACGCTTTAACCACTAGGCTACCCGATAGGCCCGGCAGTTTGAGAGAATGTAGAAGCGTGGTCGAAATGCAAATGTCAGGTAAAGATCAAAATATAAAATATTGCGAAAATTGGGACGTATGTGTAGAGCCCCAGTACTATCTACACATATTATATTATTATGAACACAACTGGCTGAAGCCTGCCATTAGTTCCGCTTTTCAATATGATCGAACCGCAAAGATCAAAGAAAGGTAAAAAATTAAATATCGGGAAAATATATTGATATTGAGTCCCACTACTCACAACACATATTGAAAAAACGGATTCTAACCTCTTGAAGAAATTGTTGTGTCAACATTCGTGGGAACAAGCATGTGACGTTTCGGCTTCATTGGTTCTTTGGTTTCTGAGGATAACATGTTTACGACGCACAATGGACGACGGAGAACTTCAAAAAGAGGATTATGACAGATTCGCCAAACATCATCTGTCTCTTCCTAACTTTCGCAGACCGTTCACCAGATAGATATCCATGAATATATATATATCGTGTATTTTGATACCATATCATAATTTGAGAATATATGAAAATATAAATTTATAAACCAAAACATGAATATTTCACATGCGCAAAAAATAACACTTTCTGCCAGGACGACTTCCAGTCTGCCTCAATGGCACTGTAGTTTTCAGAGGAAGATCAACAAAGTCAGCAAGAAGCTACATAGTTAATAGGAGATTTGTATTTTCTTGTCAGATAACTTGTTAACCTCATCTTGTGATTTGAAAAGTTGATATTTTCACTCGTAAATGCGCCACTCATGAAAATATCAACTTGTCGGGTGTTATTTGTCAAAAATAGACATATATTATCTATATACCCGAATTTGATCCTATAAGACATCGAATAACGCCTTTATAGGTAACAGACTTGTGAACGAATACCCCTGTCTGGTAAATATCAAAACATAAGTTATTTTATGTAAATAGGTAAAATAATATAAATATTCATGTTGTAACCCATTTAACCTATTTGATACAAAAGAACCTCATATAAGGAATGTTCAGGTAAAACAACTCACCACACAATCAGTGCAGCAGGTGTTGCCCGGTGAGTGTATTCCCCGACACTGTCCGAGTGACTAGTGAGAGTTGACTATACTGTAGAGATCCGAGTGCCTGGCTACATCCCCCGGGGGATGGGACAATTGTGTGCTGATTGATCCAGCGAGGACCACGAGCGGCGGGGGTGTATCACGTTGTGTATACATAAATGTATACATATAGCAGATAATGGCATTGACATAATCGACTTGTTCTGGCACGTCACGCACAACACCACATCACAGATCGATACAATTGTACGCAATACAACCAACACGAATACCCATTGTTCATAGTTTTCAGAAAACCGGGCTATAACTGTTGCTAATGCTGAATAAATACCACTGTGTCCTCTCCTTAATGGGTAATCAATATATGTGTTTTGATTTGACTGTGTCTAGCAACACCTATCGACATGACGTCATTCCAGTGCATGGACATGGATGACGTCACAAAATATTCAGAGTGACGTCTTTTATTTCTTATGAGATATCACCATTTTGTACAGCCTTTTTAAGGATTTCAATAATTTGTACAGCCTTTAAAAACAATTACCCGTATTTAAATACTGATGACTCCCCGAATACAATCCGACCACGGCAATGTCGGACAGGTTTGGTATACTCACAAATTTTCACGTCAATTATCTGCACCTTTTCTCCCAATACCCGTTCGCTCGTCACGCCGAAGACCCGGGTTCGATTCCCGACATGGGTACAATGTGTGAAGACCATTTCTGGTGTCCCCCGCCGTGATATTTCTGGAATAATTGCTAAAAGCGGCGTAAAACCATATTCACTCACTCACTCTCCAAATACCGATTGTCATATCTCTCCCACTTTTGGGTGCGGTCGTTCGGCCAATTCGTCCATCTGCCGTCCAGCTACATCTAAGAGGAACAACTCAATAGACACCTCCCTTTCAAAAATAGCGTTGTCCTGTGTACGACGTCATCACGTTGCGAGCGCACGTTAGAATCTCCAGACATGACGTCATGATAGAACAATGTTTTATCGTGAAATAAACCACGCTTCGTTTTCATTGTTCTTTGCTATTTATCGCGTAGCTGTGTTATATTGTCATATAAATGATATAATGTATGTTGTTATCACATGCGATAAACCAATTCGATAAACTCAGTATCACGATCCGATAAAATAATAATATGCAAACATGGTCACCCCACTTTATCACGTGATTACATATTTTCTAACTTTCTTTGTCTGACAACCTAAGTGCCATTGAGGTTGACTGAAAGTTGCTCCGATATTAGAAGTTGTAGTAGTGCCACGAGGGGTACATGTGGTTTAATGCGTCCCTGGTCGCCTCCGGCTCGTGGCATAAAACCTTACCTTAGATATAAAGTCACTATTTCCTTTGAGTGGAACAGCACTTTTTTTCATACCTCCGTGTCAGAAGGATGACATTGGGCTTGCTCTGTCTCACAGCCTAAACACCACCTAATCCCAACACCTTCATAATCTTAACATGTTAACATTTTGAATATATATACGACAAAATGCATTGGGTATTATCCTCATGATCTGAACATGATTGAATAAAGTGCATATCATTGTCAAAAAGTCAAAAATGGATAAGATATATGATATATATTGAAATTAGATGTGCAAATCAGATTGACAGGCACTTGCATAACACATATTATAAGGTCACATTATACGGGTCTTTCGCACATTCAGACCCTGAACAAACATGTTTAGCTGTTAAACACAACCTGTGCAAGTTCACACCTAAACATGTCAAAATTATGGGACAAGGAACGTGTTTAGGTAGGCTTGTGTTTCTAAAAACACCTTTTACAGTGTATTTGTAGGGATTTCTTCCTAACTTTGTAACTGCCAATTACACGATTGATATTATAATCAACCTAACTATCTGTGTTATTTTTTTAACATCATGCTAAGTGAAATTCATTCCCAGCAAAATGTAATTGTGAAAACAAACAATCCAGTTCTACCCGGGACTCGAGTCGTACATTTTTTCACGTTCTGGTTTAGTGTTTTATAGATTATTTTACACGTAAATAAACACATTAAACTCCGAACGTCCTGCCATGAACCTAGTTATGCAAGAGGCAATCAACCGCTTTCGGTTCAACTTCACTTAACGATATTACCCGAGTACTGTTGATGGCATCAACTTTTCATAGAGGGATACTCTGACTGATGATTCTGTTTCGACTTTCAAATAATTTAAATTTTCCATGAAGAATCGATTTAGTTAATTAGTTAGCACTTAATAAAGGCCACGCACTTGTGGTTAAAACTGAAACAAACAGAGGATGGTTATCAGATGATGACGAGCGGTGGGGTAGTCTAGTGGGTAAAGCGTTCGCTCGTCACGCTAAAGGCCTTGGTTCGATTCCCCACATGGGTACAATGTGTGAAGCCCCTTCCCCCCGCCGTGATATTGCTGGAATATTACTGAAAGTGGCGTAAAATCCAACTCACTCACTCACTATTCAATGATGATGTATCTGATACGGGTTGTGTTTTGGACTTTAGTGAGTGAGTGAGTATGGTTTTACGCCGCTTTTAGCAATATTCTAACAATATCACGGCGGGGGACACCAGTCTTGGGCTTCACATATTGTACCCATGTCGGAAATCGAACCCGGGTCTTTGGCGTGACGAGCGAACGCTTTAACCACTAGGCTACCCGACCGCCCGTTTTGGACCTTAGGTTTGCAGTGTTTAGGCGACAGTTTACAGATAGTAACGTTTTGATAACGTTGCCATTTTTTCTGTCAAATCAAAATGTCATGTGTATGCATTCTTTTTCTCAGCAGTTTATTTGGAGATGAGTGATTAAGGAAGAGATTGGTATATTGATTATTAATATTTTATTAGTAAACTCTGGCACACATTTCTAACGAGTCGATCTGGCGCCCCCAGTGGTGACATACTGAACCACTGATAATAAAGTAAAGAACTATACAAACAAAGCTCGGAGGACATCCCACGTCACGTCAGAACGACATTTCATCCGACCAATCAGAGCGTCGCTTACTAGACCATGAAAGTGACAGTCAGTTTTATCTAATCATGCAATATCGAAATATTTAGCACGGGTATTCTGAACGACAGTTATGAGATTTAAGGATGAATCCATACAATCTAGGCCATCTATTAGCCATTCTTCAATCGAGAATTTGTCAAAATATGTTTCGAAGCGTAGTCGCCAATTTGAAACTAGTGCCGTAAAGCACGAGAAAGCTACCTTCTGATTGGCTAATGTAGACTTCTTGTCAGTCATTCCATTTGTCGGTCAAAGTTCGGGAAAGGTCGTTCTGACGTGACCCTTCATGAGATGTCCTCAGATCTTTGTTTAGCGGGAGCGAGAACTAAGATCTGATTTTAATGAAATTAATAATAACGTCGAACGGATGAAGGAATACAGTAACCAGGGAGGACTATCCTGATCACAAGCACAAGCACAAGCACCAGCACAAGCACAAGCACAAGCACAAGCACGAGCACAAGCACGAGCACAAGCACGAGCACAAGCACAAGCACAAGCACGAGCACGAGCACAAGCACAAGCACAAGCACAAGCACAAGCACAAGCACGAGCACAAGCACAAGCACGAGCACAAGCACAAGCACGAGCACAAGCACAAGCACAAGCATAAGCACGAGCACGAGCACAAGCACAAGCACAAGCACGAGCACAAGCACAAGCACGAGCACGAGCACAAGCACAAGCACAAGCACAAGCACACGTCCACAAACAATGCTCTTCCTCTGTTGCGGTTTGAATGGGACACATGCCGTCATTAAATCCTTCTGTTACACTGAATGATTGCACCATCGTTACCCGGAGTCTCCTGGAGTGGATACGGTTCGAAAATCATCGATAACAATCGCGTGTTTAATGGAGCGTTAGCCTACTCTCTTTAGGGATAGGCCATTTAGTACAGGGGGTGGTCAGGTGTTTTGGATGCACTAATGTACTGAAAATAATTATCCTCCCCTATTGCTTGTCATATGTTTTAATACCATGTCCTTTCACATTTGTTTCATGACCTTGTCCAAAAGCACTTCAAATTTAAGTGAGCCTGACCACCCGATCCCGTTAGTCGCCTCTTACGACAAACTTTTCGCTTTTTATGGCAAGCATGGGTTGCTGCAGACCTATTCTACCCCAGATCTTTACGGGTCACTTTTTTATTATGAAGAATACAACGTTTCGGAATATATGCTTACTCCTTTATCAGGTGAATGTACCTCATAATAAAAAAGTTGACATCCATAAATTTTCTTTCTAATATTAATCGCTTCTAAATGCCTTTCAAAGACTTCACTTTATATTTTATCATAACAAGTATAGTTTTTCATGACTCTCCCCAAATATGTGCATTAATTTTATGACCAGCCTTTAGAGACAGGTGCCCCGCCCCTGATTCCCTCTGACCCACCCCACACTGTAATAAATACCCACCCCCCCTTATGCCAGCAATCTGTGTTTAATTGTGTAAACAGCAATCTGAAGTACAGTGCACGGATATCGAACGGATCAAGATGGATTGATGGATTAGTCACAACGCTTGTCGACATAATGGTAATTGAACAAGTGGAGCTTATCCACGACGAGAACATAAAACAACTCAATCTCATTAAAATCAGATCTGTTACTGTGATATGATCCCCCGCTGTGTGAAGATCTGAGGACATTTCCATAGGAGGTCGCGTCAGGTGTACTTTCTGATCAGCCATTACGGGTAGAGCTCTATGTTCTCGAAGTATTCAGATCAGCATATCTGAATTCTGTAACTCGAAAATGAGCTAAAACGATCTTTTCCGAATGTACATATTGAAGGTCGGGCTATTATAATGTTCTAGATATTGTATACACCCGGTCCTTTCTGTGTTCGTTAGAATCTACACCCAATAGGGTGTACTGTCGAAGGCATATTTTCCCCTGTGTGGGTTTTCTTTTGTTAAAAGCTTACATCTGGTCGGCTCACGCATCCTTCATTCAGATTGAGCGGTAGTAGTCAAATAACCTGATTTAAGGGTGTCCCCTGATCTTAACTTCAGACTATAAAAGTCCAGTTTCCACCCTTGCCGGACTAACGAGTTTATGCATAGTCCAAGTAAATCAGGTATCGAAATCAACTTCAGGTTCGTAAACAGCCGTGCATATTTCGGTCGATCGCAGGATTTGCAAAGCATGCGTACCTTTAACTTAGCGTCAACAGATATTTATCAAATCTTTTCATGTTTTTAATCAATGTGCAATCATTTGCAATACTTACGAAGTAAGACCCGTTTTATTACAATATAGATATTTATTATCGATCAGATCGTCTTCACTGGGTGCCGCCATTTTATTTGGAGCAAAGGCAAGAGATATGAGAGGTGAAATCTGATTGGTCAATAGGAGGAACATAAAAGGAAAAACGGCCACTAGTGGCGCTACCATCGAGCCCAGAAATTCCAGCCAAGTTCGGCAAGGGTTGGAAACTGGGCTTTTACAGTCAGTTATCTCTCTTGCCTCGGGAAGATGATTTTAACGCTTAGGTATCGTATCAAAAAAAAATTACCTGATTTGAATGAGATTGATTTGTTATATTTTCCCTCATAAATGTTCGCACTGACAGTTACCTCCCATGAACATTCCACGACCCTGAAATTCTCGATTCTCTTTCATTTTTCCCGGCAATACCCTGACCTTGAACTTTCCTTGCAGCATGATGACCTTGAACCTTTCGAAAATTTACTGATCTTTGAAGTCCTTGATTGTTTAACGACCTTGAATTTCATTAAAACTCCTCGTCCTTCAATTTCCCAACAGTTCCTTGACCTTGTATTTTAAAACAATTCCCTGATCTTGAATATCCCTGGTAACTCCGTTACCACTGAGAACCATGTTTAGAAGACCAACAGATAAACCACACAAAGCTGGTTGTGGTCTTTTATTTTGAAAACACCTACGGTTTGAAGTAATAGAAATATACGCTCCGAAGAGTAACCATTTGGTGCATAGCAACCCTTATAGCAACCAACGTATCATGAGAGTGATAAACATTTCCACCATCAAATTAAGTGACTGTTCCCTAAGGACACATCAAACGCATGTGACCTCGCCAAAGTCAGCCCACTGGTGTTCCCCAAAGAGCGGTCAGCTACGAAATTAATGGCCCATAACGCATGTGACATGCCAGCCTCGTAATGTCATGTCCTTGCCCTTGGTAGAATAGGGGAGGTAATCAATGTAAAACACTGGAGACAATGGTTCAGCTGCGTCTGGCTCCTGCGGGACATATTGTGTGATAATGGTGTTATAATATGGACAATTGTCAGACCATTTGTACCTAGTCAGATCCCAGCTTTGACTGGGATCCTGTCTACCTAAATGAATAAATACTTGGGTTTTCAAAACCGTGGATGACCCAGGTGAACCTAACTTAACCTTGGCTGACCAACTGTTTTATGTCATACTTCGGTTGACCCAAGTTGACCCCAGCCATGAACCCCTTGGGTGACGTATTTAGCAGCCTCCAAGTGACGTCATCAGCAAATCTATATATCTAGTTCCGTTTATAGATTCAATCAAGGATATAAGCATGTTAATGAATATACTTAACTAGGTATTGATAGTATATATGTATTCTGATATGCGTCAGGGATATTAAACTTTTGATTGTTGATATAAATAAATTGATCAATATTTCAACTTTAATGATTATTTTTCATTTCGTTTGATGTTCTACGCGTTATTTTGAATTTTCTTGTCGTTACAAATGCATTAATTAGAAAAGGAACAATGGCAGAATTTTCAAGCAATGAAATATGTTAACCTCTCATAGTTGCGGCTGTTGTATTTGTCTTCTTAGCAGCCATTATTATAACCAAGGTTGTACTTTATGCGTTTTATGTTTGGTACTGCCCTAAATTCCCTTAATTAACGCTGTAAACCAAGGTTGAATCTAGTCAACCCTGGTTGCCAGAAAAGAAGTAACCCTGGTTGACTGAGGTCACTCAGGGTGTACTAATCGAACGCACGCAGTGTGAATATGACCACACATCGATATCGGTTGTACCCCCACTGAGACACGGCTGGAATCAATACGTTACGTAAAATTTACAAATCGTGGCGATTCGTGGGATTCGAGCTCTTTGTGGAATAGTAGCATTACAGATTCCGAGAACGGATCATACTGCCCGTTGGAACTGTTTGACTTCATGTCAAGACGATGTAGGTTCAGCACCGTGAAAACAGAAAGATTTGACGTACAGTGGAGTGTATCGGGAATTATCAAATATTGAATGTATGTGTATGGTACCACAGACGGAAGGCTCCCTGCTAATTTGTTATTTTTTGTTACATAACGCCGCTTCCAGCAATATTGCAGCTGAAGTCTTTGGTAGGTATTTAGAAGTTGGAGGAATAGAATACCTGACACTTTTGTAAGGATGACGACATCGTTTACTTTTTGTAACGATGTTACATATGAAGGGACGAGAAGTAGCCATGAAACGCCGTCACAACGAATAAGGAAATTGTAATCCTTAAAATAAGTGCCATGTGATATTCCAGCTATATGACAAATGCCTGTAAAAAAATCGAGCCTGGCCCAGACAAACAAATGATTGATATTATGAGCATTGATCCATGTAGCCTGGGTACGATATCACACAATCAACCAAGTCACCTATCCCGACCACTCGATCCACTGAGCCACCTTCTACAACATGCATGGGTTGCTGAGAAACAAATCTAACCTGGAATCCCTGCTGGGCCCTCTTAAGTATCAAACCAACATTGTCCTAAGATTGTTTTGTCATCATTTCTTTAGCTATGCCGTCAAAATCATACAGTATTCTTTTTTCAGATTATACTTTGTCGACACTTACCGGTACCGTCAGAAGAAACGTACACGCAGGCGTAACGTTCAATGTGGCCGGAAATGACGTCATATGAACATGGCGGACAGTCTCAAGATGAAATGTCGAATGACGTCCACATTGAATGCACTCTGCATCATATACGGTTGCCGTAAAGATCAGAAATAACCCTTACTTGATTACACGACTATACCACAGTGGTGACTCAGAATGACGTTGCGCATGTTTCGTTATCACGACCCAGCGTTTATAAACATAAAGTAATAAATCTTAATCAATACCGATAAGGAAGCTAGGCCACAACTTGCAGATTGGAGCAAGACTATCTACAGCACTTGACTGGGCCTCACTTCCGCCGATTGTTACTGTTTGAAAAATCTGGGTCAAGTCTGTTTATTGGTAACGCGTACTTGGTAGAAACACTTGATTGCAACATCGTGATGATAATAATAATGGGATGTTCCTTATACCTGTCTGGATGTATGACCATGATATCATTGAGGGTGTCACCGACCCCTGAATCCTACGTACCAAAAGCGGTTGGTAGCGTCATCACTCGACTAACGGGATCGGGTGGTCAGGCTCGCTGACTTGGTTGAAGCATGTCATCGTATTCAAAATGCGTGGATCGATGCTCATGATGTCAATCACTGGATTATGTGGTCCAGGCTTATTTACAGACCGACTTCATATAGCTGGAATATTGCTGAGTGCGGCGTTAAACAACAACAACCAAACAAACAAACATCAAAGATAATTCGTTAAAAAGTTGTAAAATAGAACGATCTGATATAATAGGCAGTTGTAAGGAAATACAAGGATGGTATGGTGCAAGGGACCGACCATTTGCTATTCCGGAAGGGGAGTGGGAGGGGGGTGGGGGTTTGGGTGGGGGGAGGTGTGTGTGTGTTGGGGGGGGGGGGGGGGGGGGATTTTATCGAAACATATAACCTAGGGGTTTTTTTGGTCCGATGGAAATGTCATATGTCATATCTTAATATTGTGGAATTTCACATTGATTTCTATTTTTTTTCATAATTTGTCTTTTTATCAAACGATTATCAATCTGCTTTCATTTCATTTGAACCTGAGAAGGCCCCGTCTGGGTCATGACATGGGCGTGTAGACACTGGGTACAGATCAGCTGTAGATCAGCTGATAATAACCAGGGCACTGAAACTACTCGCAACAATTCACGTGCAGTCATGTGTACTTGTAATGCATAATCGCAGCGGGGATTCCAGGTTAGAATTGATCCCCCAGCAACCCATGCTTGTCAAACGAGGCGACCTAATCGATCAGGCTCGGTGACTTAGTTGATGGTGTCTCATCGTATCCAAAATTCCTGGGTCATAATCCTCCTCATAATATCAACCACTTGTTTGTGGGATTATTTACACTTGGTCCAGATTTAAACGTCATGTAGCTGACTTATTCCTGAGTGTGGTTTTTAGACAACAAACAAACGTATGCATCAGGTTTTAACATTGTTCATTGAATTTACCATGAAACAGGGGCAGTGGGGTAGCCTAGTGGTTAAAGCGTTCGCTCATAACGTCGAAGGTCAGGGTTCGATTATTTCTGTTTCCACTCGCTGTGGCATAGCTTGAATGCTGTTAAAAGCGGCGTAAAATAATACTCACTTACTTTAATCATTCGGAACCCGGGTCGTAGATACAAAAAAACAAGGCGGAAGAACCGATTAATAACTATCTGGTAGTTACAATAACTCACCAGGCCCTGTGTCATGCTAACTATTGACGTTATAATTATCACTGGTGTATTTTCAACGGTTCATGGACAACTGCTGTGCGTCGATAGTTCCCTGATCGTTACACCCGTATTATATCCAGTGCGTTAATCTGCTTGACGTAATAACCCTCTTCCTGGGAACACGGGGATTGAGAAGGCACTGTTGTTTGTTGTTTTTGGTTGCTGGAGATTATTCTGGTGGTTAACAAAACGCAGCAGTAAATCACGTATTTGATCTTCAGCGACGTGGCGTACATTGCTGTCGTATTTACCCACATTATTACGCCCTGAAACGCGTTGTACTACAGTAAAACTACTTCCACACACAGGTTACGATACCACACCATATAACATATACTGTATACTATTGAACACTCAATTATTCCATATTACTATAGTTAAGCTGTCATGGCGTGACAGATTAACTATACAGTAAACAACGGTTATAACGAACTCAAAGGGACCACTAATTTCAGTTCGTTATAACCGTAGTTCGTTATAGGCATATATACAGCATAACTACAGCAAATTTTAGGGACAAAAAAATAAGTTCGTTATATCCGTCAGTTCGTTATAAGCATGTTCGTTATAACCATAGTTTACTGTAGTAATAAGAAAAAAAGGCAGACAAATAAAATATACTACTCAAAAGATGTTAAGAACGCCCGATTCTTTCATGGCATGACAGGTGAACTATATTAATATGAAAAAGGGGGAACACATATTAGATACTACTCAAAAGAAGTTAAAGAACACAATTCTTTCATGTTATTATCGTTAATATTATTCTCATATCATGACAGATTAACTATAGTAATATGAAAGAATCGGGTGTTCTGTAACTTCTTTTAAGTAGGATATATCAGGATTGTATCGTAGCCATTCGACCATCATCAGTAGTTATAATACATGAAATACGGTACCCATTCAGTGCCCCGTATATACTCCGGGGTACGCGCCTAAAAATACGATTGCATTTCAGTTTAGATCTATTTAAAGTTTTACACGATGCTTTCCTCCCATAAATCAGTGCGTGAACTTCCGGAGTAGTTGAAGACACGTGACGTGTGATCCGCTGTGTTACCTTAACTTCCATGGCACCTAATCTACCTTCTCAGGTACAGATAACAATACCCCGACAACAATGTTTTGCCGGGAAGGAGATATAGACACGTTTGCTAACCGACAACACGATCTTTGTCGTTTATTGAGCGGGTACACTCGGCTCACCTCAACCCCCCAGTCTCGGACAGAATTGGGAGGAATCAATATTGGTACTGGATGCACAAGTTTCACACGTTCACGTGACTATCACATTCAGCAGCTCAATCGGGCGTCAGCGAGATCCTTATTTTAATGCATATCACTTATAAATCGTTAAGTTGATTGCTAGTAACCATACAAAATTAACAATAATCAGAATCTGCATCCCAGCATTGTGAATATTGGAACTGGTTTCGCAAGTTTCATAAGTTCACGTGACTATCACATTACGAAACCCAATATAATTACCCTTGTATTAATGCATATCCATATATAATGGTTTACGTGACTGCTCTTTGCCATACAAAAACAATTTCGAGCATCTCGGTATTTCCAGGATCTATGTTAGATATTATGAAACGCGGCCCGTGAAGATACGGATAAGAATAGGTCTTCAGCAACCCATGCTTGCCGTAAGAGGCAACTATGCTTGTCGTAAGAGGCGACTAATGGGATCGGGTGGCCAGGCTAGCTGACTTGGTTGAAGCATGTTATCGTTTCCCAATTGCGTAGATTGATGCTCATGATGTCAATCATTGGATTATGGAACGCAATCTGGTGTCATGCGTGGCCCTTATATGAATGAATTTCAATATTAAATAGTACTTAATACTTAACACTTGATTTACCATAAAACACCTTTCTCAGAATCGGTGTCATGTTGAACTTTATGAGATAGCCCACCCACGCACCGGGACGAGTGACTAATGTGATTGATCTGTTTTAGCAAGTCAGCTGCCATATCACAGTGGGAGACATCAATAATAGGCGTCTGTGTTGGCAACATCGCCCCCTATCAGGGTACAATTTTTTAACTATAGTTGTGGTGAAAGTGAAGTCAATAATACCTTGTAGATAAACCTCTGTGCTAATATTGGGCTATACTGAGTGAACATTGCGGCATATATCACTGGTCGGAGTTGCGTCCCTTAGCAGGACAGGATCCGTTGATTGTAGGTTCGAAAGTTTCTCCCTCATTGTGATCCTGGGTTTATCAGTATCATACTAACTACAATGAATTTCTCGAATACCACGATGAGTTTTAACAAGTCTCGCCATGGAATTGTTTCGAAAACGAAAAAAGTTCCACGACTATTTGTTTTCTGTTCGGTCCTAAATCCAGCGACCCGTGAAGATTCCGGGGTAGAATAGGTCTTCAGCAACCCATGCTTGCCGTAAAAGGTGACTATGCTTGTCGTAAAAGGCGACGAACGGCATCGGATGGTCAGGCTAGCTGCCTTGGTTGATGCATGTCATCGATCCCAATTGCGTGGATCGATGCTCATGATGTCAATCACTGGATTGTCTGGCCCAGACTCGATTATTTACAGACCGCCGTCATATAGCTGGAATATTGCTGAGCGCGGCGTTAAGCAACAAACAAACCAACCAAACCTAAATCCAGCATCTAGTATCAGCTGTGTTGACAAAACTAATCGTCTTTATAAAAGTCCAAACACCAATAAGTCCTATTGACCTGACTGAGTGAAAATGTCACATCGACGCAGTCCTCTGAATCGATTTGACTCCAAGCGATATTTGCTTACTACATGTTCAACAATCGCTAACACCAACACGACTGACACGCTGAAAGTGATTCTGTACCAACAGACAGGGTTACAAAGCTTACTTTGAAATAATCCACCTGATCTCGCCCTGACCTTGGTGACAATCTACAGTTCAACCCAGTTCAAAGATTCATCGTTCTATCACAGCAGAAAATCTGCTAATATAATAAGTACATAGGACTTCGAGGGGACCCAAATTTAATTCCTGTTTATACAAAGGTCCGGATTAGTGAGATTGTAGGAGATAAAAACATAGGGTGAAAACAGGTTGTCGTTGCTCTTGTTGTTGTTATAATTATTGTTAGTAGAAGTAGTAGTAGAAGTAGTAGTAGTAGTAGTAGTTGTAATAGTAGTGATTGGTATTATTATTATTACCAAACCTAAGGCACCGAGAACGATGGGGAGTCGGACAACTTGGTACTTGGGATGCAAGCGTGACATTTCGAAAGCGAGGTCCGCATATTTGCCATGTTTTTCCCCTATCTTGTCAATCACATTACTGTCAAAAGGGACAGAAAATTCAATGATATTAATGATTTCATTGGATTTATCAAAAACGACAAGATCAGGTTTGTTGGCCTGGATACGTCTGAGGCTGTATACGGGCCTATTCCAAAGAATTTTGTATTTATCATTTTCCATGACGCCCTCTACATATTCCGGGTCGTACCGTGGGTTTACCTCTGTGTCAAGACGGTAATAAAACGATCGAGCCACGCCCTCATGTCGCTTAAGATACTGTGTCTGTGCCAAAGCTCGACATCCAATGACAATGTGTTGGGCAGTCTCATTAATTCATTACATAATCTACATTTCATATTCACATTTTGAAGCAAAATCACACTGACGGTCTCGAGTGGGAAGTGACTTGTCCTGAGCAGCAAACAGAAAGCCTTCTGGTACACATTTCATGCCAGCCGACTTCATCCAAGCGAAGGACTCCACAAGGTTGCTGATCTTCTCAACACACTGCCCATAGACTCGATGCAGTGGTCGTTCAGATAGCCTCTCCTTGAAAAACTGAGTCTGGGCCAATTTGGTATGGCACTTCGCTTGGTTGACACTCATTTCTGTACCGTCCAGCAGTACAGAACAATCAACAAAATCAACCCCGACATTGAGATTATGTCCCACATCCTTGGCTCGTTTACGGAAACTGTGGAATGACTTGTTTTCACCATGAGTCTTGGCATGCTTCACAAGAGGATCATCAGACAAATAAATGTGTGCAAAAGTGCACAAAACAATTCTATCATGAAGAGCCCCAACGTTAAACAAACCACCACATGATTGTGGGTTCGAATCCCGGTTCGCCCCAATTATGTTTCTAGGTTTGTCAGCACCATACCCGTGCTCGTGGGTTTCACCGAAGTGGTAAACGTCTGAGGCCTGCATCACTTCGGGCTTTCCTCCCACATTAAGCTGACACGCCGTGATATAACTGGAATAATGTTAAAAGCGGCGTTAAACCCAACTCACTCACTCACTTTAACTTTATTGCGAGCGTTCAGCTCTGAACTCCAGATTTCCTTGTCTACATATGTATGTTGTTGTTGTTGTTGTTGTTTTTGTTGTTGTTGTTAAAGTACATACGGGGCCGGATTCGATATATTCCTTTGCACATGATTAGACTGGGTTCCCTCTCCGTGGCTGCGCGCCAGTCTGACCATCTGGCGCTCTGCGTGTCCCTAACCCATGTCGCGTCAATATAACTAGATTATTCCGTGTAGACTTAAACCGCTGTGCATATAACATTCCCACAAATCTGCGGTCTTATTAACGTGTAGATATAACCGTTCTGTTTACCTAGTGTCGTAGCCCGACAATATAACAAGCCTGTGAACATATTTGCTGTACACAAAACTAAGCGAGGTGTCTTTACCCTCCCTATCTACGCCAACATTGACGACACGCTACGCCATCGACCCCAGTGACGGAACAACCAGGGTTATCGTGAAATCTCCATCCTCAATCATCCAGTGTTTCGTACCTTTATTTTTTCCCACAGCGTTACATAAGCTGACGGACAAAAGAACATATCCGCCCATGTTTGATGCTGGCTAAATATGAAACAAATAAATGGTTATCCGATGTGGTGTATTTGATAAGGGTATCATACATGTAGTTGCGTTATGGACCTAATGTTGGGAGTGTTTCGGCGACTGTGTCCGGGCTAGTTACGTTTGTACTCGAGTGTATTCTTCTTTTGCACGTATGTTTACAGAGTCATAGATACATATTCCAAAACTATAATACATATCTATAATGCAATCTCATTTGAGATTTAATATCCAAATAATTGTTGTTTTACCATTGAATCCAACGTTTTGTTTTGGCTTCAAAACGTTCATTTCCTTCTGGAATATTTTCCAACCATCTTGCAAATCATTTCATTTTCAGTACGTATTTACATTCACAAAGAATATGAACAATTGTTTCAGGGTAGATTTAAAACGAACTCCAAACCATTTGTAGTCAAAATATATTAACTTTATAGTGGAACCATCTAACGTTAACACTTTGTGTACATCTAATAAATCAAATTTACGAGTTTCCCCATCCTCATCCAGTGTATCATGTCTTATATTATTATATCTCCATTCTAATTTGATATATACCCTGAGGCCATTCGCAAGCATTTCTCCTTGAGTCTGATTCGAATGATCCAAGTGATTGTGTTTGTGACGTCACTTCCGATATGGCGGCGAATGGATCCATGTAATTATCATAACATATTCTACCATGGCATTGAAGAATGCTTGTTTCTGCTTGGTAAAAATCAGGTATCTAATTCCATTCGATACCTCAAAACTAACATGCCTTTTCACACACAAACTTTGCCTGTGAAAATATCGAGCTATCGAGAGCCCATGCATCGATGCATATAACAATGGCCGCTGATTAAATGATGGAAAAGATGGACTTAATCTTTAGTTAGCCTGTCACAATTTCACAAAATACAGTAGGTTTATCTCTTAAATGGAGATATGAATTGCCGAATAATTGAATAATTCTAAAAAATAAGACACATATGAAGGTCATGAAATAAAATGTACACTTGGGGAAAGTCTTTTAAGAATATGACGTGCAATTGGGGAGGATAAACATTTTCAGTACACAGGTGCATCAAAAACCTCCATGTAATTAATGACCAGTCGACCCGTGAAGATCCGGGGTAGAATAGGTCTTCAGTAACCCAGGCTTGCTGTAAAAGGCGACTATGTATGTCGTAAGAGGCGACTAACGGGATCTGGTGGTCAGGCTCGTTGTCTTGGTTCATGCATGTCATCGTATACCAATTGCGCCAATCGATGCTCATAATGTCAATCATTGGATTATGGAACGCAATCTGGTGTCATGCGTGGCCCTTATATGAATGAATTTCAATATTAAATAGTACTTAATACTTAACACTTGATTAACCATAAAACACTTTTCTCACTGGATTGTCTGGTCCAGACTCATTTTTTACAGACCGTCGTCATATAGCTGGAAAGTTGCTGAGTGCGGCGTTAAATAACAAACAAACAAACAAACAAACAGTTTATCAGGCGCGCCGTCTTGATGTTGGGGATAGCATAGGTTGCTGGTGACCTGTCGGGAATCCCTACCGGTTAGGCGTGGCAGTCGCTATTACCGTGCGGCGTTAAACAACAAACAAACATGGCCTCAAGAACACATACCTCGAGGTAATTAAAGCGCCATTTTAACAGCAATTCTACAATGTCTACATGAACACAGTGGTAACAATGGCCATTATTCGCCGTGTGTTAGGAGACCAGCAACAATAACCCCTCTCTGTGAGGGTGTCACACACAGTGTTGTACAAGGACATAACGGTGTTTAATTGAACCCTGATATAATCTGGCAACACTGCCGACCACGCTGAGGTATTACATTACAAGCAGGGCTGATTGTTGGAATTCCATTATGGTGGTTGTACGTGTAGAAATGATGTATTTTGGACTCTGTTATGCTGTGTGTGTCCATACTGTGAACAAGCGTGTTATTTATCTTGTTGCATTAAGTTACATACATTACCTATATTTTAACTGTATATGTGTAGGGCTCTATCATTTGATATTTGGGGAGGAGGGGAGGAGATTTCTACAGAAAATGCTGGAGATATTAATTGCCTCCACATTTACTGATACACAATGATTGGCTTACTGGATGTTCCATATGAGTGATTGAGTATTGTTTTACGCCGCTTTTAGCAGTATTCCAGCAATATCGCGGCGGGTGACGCCAGAAATGGGCTTCACATATTGTACTGTGGACCCGTGAAGATCCGGGGTAGAATAGGTCTTCAGCAACCCATGCATGCCATAACAAGCGATAGTGCTTGTCATAAGAGGCGACTAACGGGATCGGGTGGTCAGGCTCGCTGACTTGGTTGATGCATGTCATCGTATCCCAATTGCTCATGATGTCAGTTACAGGATTGTCTGATCCAGACTCGATTATTTACAGACCGCCGTCATATAGGTGGAATATATTGCTGCGTGCGGCGTTACATATCAAACAAACAAACATTGTACTAATGGTAATCGAACCTGGGCCTTCGGCGTGACAAGCAAACACTTTATCACTTGGCCCACCCACAGCCCCTGTTCCATATAAACAGATGTGTTGCTATGATACCAAATAAAATGATCGTCTTCTTTCAGAAGCCACAAATGTGTGTTGTAATGCAGCGACTAGTGAGTGAAATACAAGTATGTCTCAATCTCATTAAAATCAGATCTTAGTTCTCGCTACCGCTAAACAAAGATCTGAGGACATCCCATTACGGGTCACGTCAGAACGACCTTGCGCGAACTTTGACCGACCAATGGAGTGACCAGTCAGAAGGCAGCTTTCTCGTGCTTTACGGCACTAATTTCAAATTGGCGACTACGCTTCGAAACATGTTTTGACAAATTCTCGATTACAAATTTGAAACCTGAACAAAAGAACATTCTGGAATGACTAATAGATGGTCTAGATTGTATGGATTCAGTCGTTAAACCTGCAACTATCGTTCTGAATACCGCGTGTTAAAGTTTTCGAGGTTGCATAATTAGAAATCACATTCCGACTGTCACTTTCATAATCTGGTAAGCGACGCTCTGATTGGTCGGATGAAAGGTCGTTCTGACGCGACCCCTAATGGGATGTCTTCAGATCTTTGTTTAGCGGTTGCGAGAACTAAGGTCTGATTTTAATGAGATTGAAGTGTATCTCAAACAGACATCCAAACTTCCAACTCACGTCCCTTCATCCCTACCCCTCCGATTATTAAATGGTTCGAAAGGGGTAAAGGAGGTTGGCCCGGGGGTAGGGACTCGTAGAATGAGGTGCGTGGAGAGCATTTAATTTACAAAGTAAAAAATGCCTGATTTCTACACGTAACCTTATAACTAAAAGCACAAACTACACACAGACGATATTCCTAGTACGCAGTGTAATGCCATTTGGTTCTTCAGATATCATGCATATGGACATTTACATTCAAACCCCGTTGTGTCGAACTTTGATGTGTCGAGCTTACGGTTGTCTGGAAGTAAAATCATGGTCCTTGCGTATTCCCTCTGTATTTATCAATGTCGGTTATATCGAACTCGTATAACTCGAGGTGTGTAAGTAGATCCCTTCAACTTCGACACAACGGTGTTTGACTGTTCGATTTATAGACACGTGGATATGGACGCACAGGAACGGATGTGGATATATGGACACATAGTTATGGACATACACGTATGGACACGTGCATATGGATACGTGGGTATGTATATATAGGAATGGGCTGTGTGGACACGTGGGTATGTATATATAGGAATGGGCTGTGTGGACACGTGGGTATGTATATATAGGAATGGGTTGTATGGACACGTGGGTATGTATATATAGGAATAGGCTGTGTGGACACGTGGGTATGTATATATAGGAATAGGCTGTGTGGACACGTGGGTATGTATATATAGGAATAGGCTGTATGGACACGTGGGTATGTATATATAGGAATAGGCTGTATAGACACGTGGGTATGTATATATAGGAATGGGGTAAATGGACACGTGGGTATGTATATTTAGGAATGGGCTAAATGGACACGTGGGTATATTTAGGAATGGGCTAAATGGACACGTGGGTATATATAGGAATAGGCTAAATGGACACGTGGGTATGTATATATAGGAATAGGCTGTACGGACACGTGGGTATGTATATATAGGAATAGGCTGTATGGACACGTGGGTATGTATATATAGGAATGGGGTAAATGGACACGTGGGTATGTATATATAGGAATGGGCTGTATGGACACGTGGGTATGTATATATAGGAATAGGCTGTATAGACACGTGGGTATGTATATATAGGAATGGGCTGTGTGGACACGTAAGAGGCTGTATAGACACGTGGGTATGTATATATAGGAATAGGCTGTATGGACACGTGGGTATGTATATATAGGAATGGGCTGTGTGGACACGTAAGAGGCTGTATAGACACGTGGGTATGTATATATAGGAATAGGCTGTATAGACACGTGGGTATGTATATATAGGAATAGGTTGTATAGACACGTGGATATGTATATATAGGAATAGGCTGTATGGACACGTGGGTATGTATATATAGGAATAGGCTGTATGGACACGTGGGTGTGTATATATAGGAATAGGCTGTATAGACACGTGGGTATGTATATATAGGAATAGGTTGTATAGACACGTGGATATGTATATATAGGAATAGGCTGTATGGACACGTGGGTATGTATATATAGGAATGGGCTGTGTGGACACGTAAGAGGCTGTATAGACACGTGGGTATGTATATATAGGAATAGGCTGTATAGACACGTGGGTATGTATATATAGGAATAGGTTGTATAGACACGTGGATATGTATATATAGGAATAGGCTGTATGGACACGTGGGTATGTATATATAGGAATAGGCTGTATGGACACGTGGGTGTGTATATATAGGAATAGGCTGTATAGACACGTGGGTATGTATATATAGGAATAGGTTGTATAGACACGTGGATATGTATATATAGGAATAGGCTGTATGGACACGTGGGTATGTATATATAGGAATAGGCTGTATGGACACGTGGATATGTATATGTAGGAATGGGTTGTATGGACACGTGGGTATGTATATATAGGAATAGGCTGTATGGACACGTGGGTATGTATATATAGGAATGGGCTGTGTGGACACGTGGGTATGTATATATAGGAATGGGCTGTGTGGACACGTGGGTATGTATATATAGGAATAGGCTGTATGGACACGTGGGTATGTATATATAGGAATGGGCTGTGTGGACACGTGGGTATGTATATATAGGAATAGGCTGTATGGACACGTGGGTATGTATATATAGGAATAGGCTGTATGGACACGTGGGTATGTATATATAGGAATAGGCTGTGTGGACACGTGGGTATGTATATATAGGAATGGGCTGTATGGACACGTGGGTATGTATATATAGGAATAGGTTGTATGGACACGTGGGTATGTATATATAGGAATAGGCTGTATAGACACGTGGGTATGTATATATAGGAATGGGCTGTATGGACACGTGGGTATGTATATATAGGAATAGGTTGTATGGACACGTGGGTATGTATATATAGGAATAGGCTGTATAGACACGTGGGTATGTATATATAGGAATGGGCTGTGTGGACACGTGGGTATGTATATATAGGAATGGGCTGTGTGGACACGTGGGTATGTATATATAGGAATGGGCTGTATGGACACGTGGGTATGTATATATAGGAATGGGCTGTGTGGACACGTGGGTATGTATATATAGGAATAGGCTGTATGGACACGTGGGTATGTATATATAGGAATGGGCTTAATGGACACGTGGGTATGTATATATAGGAATGGGCTGTATGGAGACGTGGGTATGTATATATAGGAATGGGCTGTGTGGACACGTGGGTATGTATATGTAGGATTGGGCTGTATGGACACGTGGGTATGTATATATAGGAATGGGCTGTATAGACACGTGGGTATATATAGGAATAGGCTGTATGGACACGTGGGTATGTATATATAGGAATGGGCTGTGTGGACACGTGGGTATGTATATATAGGAATAGGCTGTATGGACACGTGGGTATGTATATATAGGAATAGGCTGTATGGACACGTGGGTATGTATATATAGGAATAGGCTGTGTGGACACGTGGGTATATATATATAGGAATAGGCTGTATGGACACGTGGGTATGTATATATAGGAATGGGCTGTGTGGACACGTGGGTATGTATATGTAGGATTGGGCTGTATGGACACGTGGGTATGTATATATAGGAATGGGCTGTATAGACACGTGGGTATATATAGGAATAGGCTGTATGGACACGTGGGTATGTATATATAGGAATGGGCTGTGTGGACACGTGGGTATGTATATATAGGAATAGGCTGTATGGACACGTGGGTATGTATATATAGGAATGGGCTGTATGGACACGTGGGTATGTATATATAGGAATAGGCTGTATGGACACGTGGGTATCTATATATAGGAATAGGCTGTATGGACACGTGGGTATATATAGGAATAGGCTGTATGGACACGTGGGTATGTATATATAGGAATGGGCTGTATAGACACGTGGGTATATATAGGAATAGGCTGTATGGACACGTGGGTATGTATATATAGGAATGGGCTGTATAGACACGTGGGTATATATAGGAATAGGCTGTATGGACACGTGGGTATGTATATATAGGAATAGGCTGTGTGGACACGTGGGTATGTATATATAGGAATAGGCTGTATGGACACGTGGGTATGTATATATAGGAATAGGCTGTATGGACACGTGGGTATGTATATATAGGAATGGGGTAAATGGACACGTGGGTATGTATATATAGGAATAGGCTGTATAGACACGTGGGTATGTATATATAGGAATAGGCTGTATAGACACGTGGGTATGTATATATAGGAATGGGTTGTATGGACACGTGGGTATGTATATATAGGAATAGGCTGTATAGACACGTGGGTATGTATATATAGGAATAGGCTGTATAGACACGTGGGTATGTATATGTAGGAATGGGTTGTATGGACACGTGGGTATGTATATATAGGAATAGGCTGTATAGACACGTGGGTATGTATATATAGGAATGGGTTGTATGGACACGTGGGTATGTATATATAGGAATGGACTGTATGGACACGTGGATATGTATATATAGGAATGGGCTGTATAGACACGTGGGTATGTATATATAGGAATGGGCTGTGTGGACACGTGGGTATGTATATATAGGAATAGGCTGTATGGACACGTGGGTATGTATATATAGGAATAGGCTGTATGGACACGTGGGTATGTATATATAGGAATGGGCTTAATGGACACGTGGGTATGTATATATAGGAATAGGCTGTATGGACACGTGGGTATGTATATATAGGAATAGGCTGTATGGACACGTGGGTATGTATATATAGGAATAGGCTGTATGGACACGTGGGTATGTATATATAGGAATGGGCTGTGTGGACACGTGGGTATGTATATATAGGAATGGGCTTAATGGACACGTGGGTATGTATATATAGGAATGGGCTGTATAGACACGTGGGTATGTATATATAGGAATAGGCTGTATGGACACGTGGGTATGTATATATAGGAATGGGCTGTGTGGACACGTGGGTATGTATATATAGGAATGGGCTGTATGGACACGTGGGTATGTATATATAGGAATAGGCTGTATGGACACGTGGGTATGTATATATAGGAATGGGCTGTGTGGACACGTGGGTATGTATATATAGGAATGGGCTGTATGGACACGTGGATATGTATATATAGGAATGGGCTGTGTGGACACGTGGGTATGTATATATAGGAATAGGCTGTATGGACACGTGGGTATGTATATATAGGAATAGGCTGTATGGACACGTGGGTATGTATATATAGGAATAGGCTGTATGGACACGTGGGTATGTATATATAGGAATAGGCTGTATGGACACGTGGGTATGTATATATAGGAATAGGCTGTATGGACACGTGGGTATGTATATATAGGAATGGGTTGTATAGACACGTGGGTATATATAGGAATAGGCTGTATAGACACGTGGGTATGTATATATAGGAATAGGCTGTATAGACACGTGGGTATGTATATATAGGAATGGGCTGTATAGACACGTGGGTATGTATATATAGGAATGGGCTGTATGGACACGTGGGTATGTATATTTAGGAATGGGCTAAATGGACACGTGGGTATATATAGGAATAGGCTAAATGGACACGTGGGTATGTATATATAGGAATAGGCTGTACGGACACGTGGGTATGTATATATAGGAATAGGCTGTGTGGACACGTGGGTATGTATATATAGGAATGGGCTGTGTGGACACGTGGGTATGTATATATAGGAATAGGCTGTATGGACACGTGGGTATGTATATATAGGAATGGGCTGTGTGGACACGTGGGTATGTATATATAGGAATGGGCTGTGTGGACACGTGGGTATGTATATATAGGAATGGGCTGTGTGGACACGTGGGTATGTATATATAGGAATGGGTTGTGTGGACACGTGGGTATGTATATATAGGAATGGGTTGTATGGACACGTGGGTATGTATATATAGGAATAGGCTAAATGGACACGTGGGTATGTATATATAGGAATAGGCTGTATGGACACGTGGGTATGTATATATAGGAATGGGTTGTGTGGACACGTGGGTATGTATATGTAGGAATGGGCTAAATGGACACGTGGGTATGTATATATAGGAATGGGCTAAATGGACACGTGGGTATGTATATATAGGAATGGGCTAAATGGACACGTGGGTATGTATATATAGGAATAGGCTGTATGGACACGTGGGTATGTATATATAGGAATAGGCTGTATAGACACGTGGGTATATATAGGAATAGGCTGTATGGACACGTGGGTATGTATATATAGGAATAGGCTGTGTGGACACGTGGGTATGTATATATAGGAATGGGCTGTATGGACACGTGGGTATGTATATATAGGAATGGGCTAAATGGACACGTGGGTATGTATATATAGGAATGGGCTGTGTGGATACGTGGGTATGTATATATAGGAATGGGCTAAATGGACACGTGGGTATGTATATATAGGAATAGGCTGTATGGACACGTGGGTATGTATATATAGGAATGGGTTGTATGGACACGTGGGTATGTATATATAGGAATGGGTTGTATGGACACGTGGGTATGTTTATATAGGAATGGGTTGTATGGACACGTGGGTATGTATATATAGGAATGGGCTGTGTGGACACGTGGGTATGTATATATAGGAATGGGGTAAATGGACACGTGGGTATGTATATATAGGAATGGGTTGTATGGACACGTGGGTATGTATATATAGGAATGGGTTGTATGGACACGTGGGTATGTTTATATAGGAATGGGTTGTATGGACACGTGGGTATGTATATATAGGAATAGGCTGTATGGACACGTGGGTATGTATATATAGGAATGGGCTGTACGGACACGTGGGTATGTATATATAGGAATAGGCTGTGTGGACACGTGGGTATGTATATATAGGAATAGGCTGTACGGACACGTGGGTATGTATATATAGGAATAGGCTGTATGGACACGTGGGTATGTATATATAGGAATAGGCTGTGTGGACACGTGGGTATGTATATATAGGAATGGGCTAAATGGACACGTGGGTGTGTATATGTAGGAATGGGTTGTATGGACACGTGGGTATGTATATATAGGAATGGGCTTAATGGACACGTGGGTATGTATATATAGGAATGGGTTGTATGGACACGTGGGTATGTATATATAGGAATGGGCTGTATGGACACGTGGGTATGTATATATAGGAATGGGCTGTATGGACACGTGGGTATGTATATATAGGAATGGGCTGTGTGGACACGTGGGTATGTATATATAGGAATGGGTTGTATGGACACGTGGGTATTTATATATAGGAATAGGCTGTGTGGACACGTGGGTATGTATATATAGGAATAGGCTGCATGGACACGTGGGTATGTATATATAGGAATAGGCTGCATGGACACGTGGGTATGTATATATAGGAATAGGCTGTATGGACACGTGGGTATGTATATATAGGAATGGGCTTAATGGACACGTGGGTATGTATATATAGGAATGGGTTGTATGGACACGTGGGTATGTATATATAGGAATGGGTTGTATGGACACGTGGGTATGTATATATAGGAATGGGCTAAATGGACACGTGGGTATGTATATATAGGAATGGGCTGTGTGGATACGTGGGTATGTATATATAGGAATGGGCTGTGTGGACACGTGGGTATGTATATATAGGAATGGGCTGTGTGGACACGTGGGTATGTTTATATAGGAATGGGTTGTATGGACACGTGGGTATGTATATATAGGAATAGGCTGTATAGACACGTGGGTATGTATATATAGGAATAGGCTGTATGGACACGTGGGTATGTATATATAGGAATGGGCTGTATAGACACGTGGGTATGTATATATAGGAATAGGTTGTATGGACACGTGGGTATGTATATATAGGAATGGGCTGTATAGACACGTGGGTATATATAGGAATAGGTTGTATGGACACGTGGGTATGTATATATAGGAATAGGCTGTATGGACACGTGGATATGTATATATAGGAATAGGCTGCATGGACACGTGGGTATGTATATATAGGAATAGGTTGTATGGACACGTGGGTATGTATATATAGGAATGGGCTTAATGGACACGTGGGTATGTATATATAGGAATGGGCTGTATAGACACGTGGGTATATATAGGAATAGGTTGTATGGACACGTGGGTATGTATATATAGGAATAGGCTGTATGGACACGTGGATATGTATATATAGGAATGGGCTGTATGGACACGTGGGTATGTATATATAGGAATGGGCTGTATGGACACGTGGGTATGTATATATAGGAATAGGCTGTATGGACACGTGGGTATGTATATATAGGAATAGGTTGTGTGGACACGTGGGTATGTATATATAGGAATGGGCTGTATGGACACGTGGATATGTATATATAGGAATGGGCTGTATGGACACGTGGGTATGTATATATAGGAATTGGCTATATAGACACGTGGGTATGTATATATAGGAATGGGCTGTATGGACACGTGGGTATGTATATATAGGAATAGGCTGTATGGACACGTGGGTATGTATATATAGGAATAGGCTGCATGGACACGTGGGTATGTATATATAGGAATAGGTTGTATGGACACGTGGGTATGTATATATAGGAATGGGCTGTATGGACACGTGGGTATGTATATATAGGAATAGGCTGTATGGACACGTGGGTATGTATATATAGGAATGGGCTGTGTGGACACGTGGGTATGTATATATAGGAATAGGCTGCATGGACACGTGGGTATGTATATATAGGAATAGGCTGCATGGACACGTGGGTATGTATATATAGGAATAGGTTGTATGGACACGTGGGTATGTATATATAGGAATGGGCTGTGTGGACACGTGGGTATGTATATATAGGAATAGGCTGTATGGACACGTGGGTATGTATATATAGGAATGGGCTTAATGGACACGTGGGTATGTATATATAGGAATGGGCTGTATGGACACGTGGGTATGTTTATATAGGAATAGGCTGTATGGACACGTGGGTATATATAGGAATAGGCTGTATGGACACGTGGGTATGTATATATAGGAATGGGTTGTATGGACACGTGGGTATGTATATATAGGAATGGGCTGTATGGACACGTGGGTATGTATATATAGGAATAGGTTGTATGGACACGTGGGTATGTATATATAGGAATAGGCTGTATAGACACGTGGGTATGTATATATAGGAATAGGCTGTATGGACACGTGGATATGTATATATAGGAATAGGCTGCATGGACACGTGGATATGTATATATAGGAATAGGTTGTATGGACACGTGGATATGTATATATAGGAATAGGCTGTATGGACACGTGGATATGTATATATAGGAATAGGCTGCATGGACACGTGGGTATGTATATATAGGAATAGGTTGTATGGACACGTGGGTATGTATATATAGGAATGGGCTGTATGGACACGTGGGTATGTATATATAGGAATAGGCTGTATGGACACGTGGGTATGTATATATAGGAATGGGCTGTGTGGACACGTGGGTATGTATATATAGGAATAGGCTGTATGGACACGTGGGTATGTATATATAGGAATAGGCTGTGTGGACACGTGGGTATGTATATATAGGAATGGGCTGTATGGACACGTGGGTATGTTTATATAGGAATGGGTTGTATGGACACGTGGGTATGTATATATAGGAATAGGCTGTATAGACACGTGGGTATGTATATATAGGAATAGGCTGTATGGACACGTGGGTATGTATATATAGGAATAGGTTGTATGGACACGTGGGTATGTATATATAGGAATGGGCTGTATAGACACGTGGGTATGTATATATAGGAATAGGTTGTATGGACACGTGGATATGTATATATAGGAATAGGCTGTATAGACACGTGGGTATATATAGGAATAGGCTGTATGGACACGTGGGTATGTATATATAGGAATAGGTTGTATGGACACGTGGGTATGTATATATAGGAATGGGCTGTATGGACACGTGGGTATGTTTATATAGGAATGGGTTGTATGGACACGTGGGTATGTATATATAGGAATAGGCTGTATAGACACGTGGGTATGTATATATAGGAATAGGCTGTATGGACACGTGGGTATGTATATATAGGAATAGGTTGTATGGACACGTGGGTATGTATATATAGGAATGGGCTGTATAGACACGTGGGTATGTATATATAGGAATAGGTTGTATGGACACGTGGATATGTATATATAGGAATAGGCTGTATAGACACGTGGGTATATATAGGAATAGGCTGTATGGACACGTGGGTATGTATATATAGGAATAGGTTGTATGGACACGTGGGTATGTATATATAGGAATGGGCTGTATGGACACGTGGGTATGTATATATAGGAATGGGTTATATGGACACGTGGGTATGTATATATAGAAATAGGCTGTATGGACACGTGGGTATGTTTATATAGGAATGGGCTGTACGGACACGTGGGTATGTATATATAGGAATGGGCTGTGTGGACACGTGGGTATGTATATATAGGAATAGGCTGTACGGACACGTGGGTATGTATATGTAGGAATGGGGTAAATGGACACGTGGGTATGTATATGTAGGATTGGGCTGTATAGACACGTGGGTATGTATATATAGGAATGGGCTGTATGGACACGTGGGTATGTATATATAGGAATAGGCTGTATGGACACGTGGGTATGTATATATAGGAATGGGCTGTGTGGACACGTGGGTATGTATATATAGGAATAGGCTGTATGGACACGTGGGTATGTATATATAGGAATGGGCTTAATGGACACGTGGGTATGTATATATAGGAATGGGCTGTGTGGACACGTGGGTATGTATATATAGGAATAGGCTGTATAGACACGTGGGTATGTATATATAGGAATGGGCTTAATGGACACGTGGGTATGTATATATAGGAATAGGCTGTATGGACACGTGGGTATGTATATATAGGAATGGGTTGTATGGACACGTGGGTATGTATATATAGGAATAGGCTGTATAGACACGTGGGTATGTATATATAGGAATGGGCTGTGTGGACACGTGGGTATGTATATATAGGAATAGGCTGTATGGACACGTGGGTATGTATATATAGGAATAGGCTGTATAGACACGTGGGTATGTATATATAGGAATAGGCTGTGTGGACACGTGGGTATGTATATATAGGAATGGGTTGTGTGGACACGTGGGTATGTATATATAGGAATGGGCTGTATGGACACGTGGGTATGTATATATAGGAATAGGCTGTATGGACACGTGGGTGTGTATATATAGGAATAGGCTGTGTGGACACGTGGGTATGTATATATAGGAATAGGCTGTATAGACACGTGGGTATGTATATATAGGAATAGGCTGTATGGACACGTGGGTATGTATATATAGGAATGGGCTGTATGGACACGTGGGTATGTATATATAGGAATGGGCTGTGTGGACACGTAAGAGGCTGTATGACGTAAGAGGCAACTAACGGGATCGGGTGGCCAGGCTAGCTGACTTGGTTGATGCATGTCAACGTATCCTAATTGCAAGGATCGGTGCTCATGATATCAATCACTGGATTGTCTAGTCCAGACTCGATTTTCTACAGACCGCTGACATACAGCTGGTATATATTGCTTAATGCGGCGTTAAACAACAAAGAAAGAAAACAAAACAACCCAAAACAACTTATTTGTAGCTTTTCAAAGAAAATCGCTCTTGCAAATTTGATATCTGACTACCCGATCAATTACGTCACCTGTTCCAGGGGAACTGTTCAAGTCAGGAATCCCCCTGGAGAGCCTCTCTGCGATGCAGGTTACACGGTGTGAGTTTACATGCTCTTTTCTTAATATAATTAGCGTCTGATTTATTGTTAATGAAGGGCGCAGCTGCGTCTAGGTGAGAACGATATCGCACCCTGGACCAGTCAATACATCGCACTGGTAACAACCTAGGGCCAAACAGGCGACATATTGAATGAGAGTAGTAATATTGACGTAATGCACACAGGGAGTCGTGATAGTAAATTTTGGGGTTTATGACATTTCCCGATAACTAATCGTAATACTATACAACATGCTAAGTGCAAATAAAATTACAAAGTAGGTCTCGCGTGGTGTAATGACGTTCGTGTAAACAGCCCGACAACAAGCAGCGTCCTACTCCCGTTACGAGAGTCTATAGAAACGTACCACAATGCTGTACACTTTGATGTAGGAACTTGACACTGGATCCGTGTCTATATTGGCCTACAAACAGTGTCTTTGTTGGTTTGATGTTGTTTAACACCGCACTCAGCAATATTCTAAACCAGACAATCCAGTGATTGACATCATTAACATCGATCCACGCAGTTGGGATACGATGACATGCATCAACCAAATCTGCGAGCCTGACCACCCGATCCCGTTTGTCGCCTCTTACGACAAGCAGAGTCGCCTTTTACAGCAGGCCTGGGTTATTGAAGACCTATTCTACCCGGATATTTACGGGTCACGACAAAGAGTGTTCCAGCCAACCCATCCCATGCCATTTCCCCCATCACAAGACGCCGACAGTAGGGCAGGAAGGATAGAACTGGCATTGTACGTGTCCAGAGCAGGACAACTTGACCAGGTCTATCAAAATGTGGATTACATAACGAAAGGACTTACAATCGTTATCATACTTGTTGGGTTACTTAAGGGAATAATGTTTATTGACATGGTCGCCACTATCTGGATGAGATATTACAGATGCGATGTTTGATGTTACGTCACTCGCTCGTAGATGTGGCAAACTTTAGAATTGTCTTAGTTTACCTTTCTGATAGTAAAGATTACCCGCTTTATTCGACATGATATCATGGAGTGAGTATGGTCTTACGCCGCTTTCAGCAATATTCCAGCAATATTACGGCGGGGGACACCAGAAATGGGCTTCACACATTGTACCCATTACGGGAATTGAACCCGGGTCTTCGGCGTGACGAGGAAACGCTTTAACCACTGGGCTACCCGACCGCCCCCGTCATGATATGAGGTCTGATACGTCCGGCCTTGCCTGCGTCCCTGTATTTAGTTATATATGTATTTTACACTTAGTTTATGCAGATTGTCAGGGACGTTCTTAAGGGGTAAAGCTCTGATTATTGTCTGGTCAGCTATTACACACACATCCAGATGCACGTACACACATACACATACACGCACGCACGTACACCCATACACACACATACACGCACGTACACATACACACACACGTACACACATACACACATACACACACACGCACGCACGTACACACATACACACACATACACGCACGTACACACATACACACACACACACGCACGCACGTATACACATACACACACACGCATGCACGCACACACATACACACACGCACGTACACACATACACACACACACACGCACGCACGTACACACATACACACGCACGCACGTACACACATACACACACACGCAGGCACGTACACACATTCACACAGACGCATGCACGTACACAAATACACACGCACGCACGCACGCACGCACGCACGTACACAAATACACACGCACGCACGCACGCACGCACGTACACACATACACACGCACGCACGCACGCACGCACGCACGTACACACATACACACACACGCACGTACACACATACACACACACGCATGCACGTATACACATACACACATACACACGCACGCACGCACGTACACACATAAACACACATACACATTACAATATCTCCACCAAAAATAAATACATAAGTAAATACAGTAGCCAACCCATGTTCAAAACTGCCTGTTAACCATTAACTGTACAAATATTAGGAAGTGGTCAAATCTGTTAAATCATCATGACAAAGCATGTTTTGAGATTGATCGCTTGTGTCTCAACTGTCTCATTTATTTTGGATCGTCAGATAATTGAACAAGGATGGTCAAAACTTGAGTCTGTGACATATCACAACACACCCTTGGCCAGAAATCTATAATTGTGGGTTCGAATCTCGGTTCGACTCAATAATATTTCTCTGTTTGTCAGCACTATACCCGTGCTCGTGGGTTTCACCGAAGTGGTAAACGTCTGAGACCTGCATCACTTCGGGCTTTCCTCCCACATTAATCTGACACGCCGTGATATGACTGGGATACTGTTAAAAGCGCTCACTAACTCACTATCGCGATTCATTGGACCCTCAAAACTGAGGGTATTACGTCAAGTACACAGTGACATGTGTTTCCTGAGTCGCGACGGGGCGGGGTTCACACACTGTACACATTAAAAGTAGCTTGGAAAGGCAAGCGTTCAGGTATAATATGTCAGCTGGAAAGTGATCTTGTCACACGGACACCTACCCGTGAACCTACCCGAAATGGTATGCCTACCTTAGTTGAATTATGTACACCCAACGTGACACGTCTACCCGTGAACCTACCCGGCAACATGTACACACCATTTGACATTTCTACCCGTAACCTACCCGGCACCATGTACACACCATTTGACATTTCTACCCGTAACCTACCCGGCACCATGTTCACACCATTTGACATTTCCACCCGTAACCTACCCGGCACCATGTACACACCATTTGACATTTCCACCCGTAACCTACCCGGCACCATGTACACACCATTTGACATTTCTACCCGTAACCTACCCGGCACCATGTACACACAACGTGACATATCTACCCGTAACCTACCCGGCACCATGTACACACCATTTGACATTTCCACACGTAACCTACCCGGCACCATGTACACACAACGTGACATTTCTATCCGTGAACCTACCCGGCATCATGTGCACACAACGTGACATTTCTACCCGTGAACCTACCTTGAGTACAGGAATATCGGGTATGTCATCCTCGCCATCATCCGCAGTAAACCCAGCGGCCAGCCTCCCCGTCGTCATGTCGCACGAAGTGACGGCGTCCTCCACCTTCACACAGGTCGCTTCAGACATACGTCACGTGACTGCACCTATCCGTCACGTGTCAATGTTTAGTTCCTTCGAACAGGTGTAATGCTCAATCAAGCGTTGACGTTTGAACTCTTGAATCCAAAGCTCTTGTATACGCTGACAGTCACATGGGGACCCAAGGATCACCAGAAGTTATATGATAGCTAATGTCTTTTTTCTCTTCCTGACGGCGCCACAATTGTCACGCTGGAATTGAAAATGTTCTTCTGTAGAGGACAAGTGGTACAGATGTACCCTGGCACCCGCTGCGCACCCGTATGTTATCTGATACAAAGGGTAACTGACTGATGGGGAAGAATAAACGAGCGTTACAAGAGCTTAATCACAGCGTTGTATTGTATGCCTGTCACGGCAGCGTTGGTTATCTTGTACAGTGTCACGTTGTCCTGTGTCACACTGTCCGGAGATCTGTCACAACTCTTTGGGGACCACGTTTCAAGGTCACTTGGAGTCCCGTTAAAAGCCACAGGCGATTCCTGGGAAAAAGAGAATGTTATGAAAACCAGATCATGTTTCTGCAGTATTGATGTGAATGTAACACTGTACACACTGAACCCCTTAAATCCAGACACTTTTCCTCAGAGAAATTGTCAGGAGTATTAAGCGCTCGGATTAACAAATCTTAAGAACGGTACCTTTGTATGAAAACATAGACGTCCCAAGTGGCATTTGTCCGCAAGGGATGCGAGGTGAGGTGAGGTGAGGTGAGGTGAGGTGAGGTGAGGTGAGGTGTAACGGGATTTGACGTCACGTTCAAGATTATTGCAGGTATAGAGCGACGTGCATGCACGTGTGTGTGGCTGCTGGTCCCAGTCCAGACTAGTTGTATAGAGCTAGCCCGCTGAGATACCATACCATGGATACCCTACTCAGATACAGTATCCTGACTCGGAGTCGACCAGTCCTTGTTTCATCTCCTCAATGCCGAGCGTCAGGCAGGGAAACGATTAGTACCACTTTCAACGTATTTTGGTATGACGCGACCGACCACTAGACCACGGTGGCGGTCCTGTGACGCGACCGACCACTAGAGCACAGAGGTTGTCCTATGACTCGACCGACCACTAGACCAAGGAGGCGGTCCTATGACGCGATTAGACCACTAGACCACGGTGGCAGTCCTATGATGCGACGGACCACTAGACCACGGAGGCAGTCCTATGACGCGACTTGACCACGGTGGCGGTCCTATGACGCGACCGACCACTAGACCACAGAGGCGGTCCTATGACGCGACCGACCACTAGACCACAGAGGCGGTCCTATGACGCGACCGACCACTAGCCCACAGAGGCGGTCCTATGACGCGACTTGACCACTAGACCACGTAGCCGGTCCTATGACGCGACCGACCACTAGACCACAGAGGCGGTCCTATGACGCGACCGATCACTAGACCACAGAGGCGGTCCTATGACGCGACCGACCACTAGACCACAGAGACGGTCCTATGACGCGACGGACCACTAGACCACGGAGGCAGTCCTATGACGCGACTTGACCACGGTGGCGGTCCTATGACGCGACCGACCACTAGACCACAGAGGCGGTCCTATGACGCGACCGACCACTAGACCACAGAGGCGGTCCTATGACGCGACCGACCACTAGCCCACAGAGGCGGTCCTATGACGCGACTTGACCACTAGACCACGTAGCCGGTCCTATGACGCGACCGACCACTAGACCACGGTGGCGGTCCTATGACGCGACCGACCACTAGACTAGGGAGGCGGTCCTATGACGCGACCGACCACTCGACCACGGTGGCGGTCTTATGACGCGACCGACCACTAGACCACGGAGGCGGTCCTATGACGCGATCGACCAATAGACAACGGAGGCGGTCCCGGAGGAAAGTGTTTCCCAACTTCACTCTATTCAAAACCCCACACACAAGCAGATTCGTCAAGTAACATTGTTCTTGTTACCATTACAATGAGTTAACGAATGTTATTCGTGCCAAAGTTGATGATTGGATTTGGTAATTTATGTACATAGGTGTGCCCTTGTCAATGAGGACGACTATTTGAGAAATGGCATGATTAACTTATCTTGGATGTGGAGAACTGTCCCGTTGGGTATGCAAAAGGCGTTCCAAATAGAATGTGTCGGTGTGGCGAGTTTTCCGGAATAACGGGATTTCACTGTATGCTAAAATCAGAGTGAGTGAGTGAGTATGGTTTTACGCCGCTTTTAGCAATATTCCAGCAATATCACGGCGGGGGACACCAGAGATGGGCTTCACACATTGTACCCATGTCGGGAATCGAACCCGGGTCTTAGGCGTGACGAGCGAACGCTTTCACCACTCGGCTACCCGACCGCCCCGCTAAAATCAGAGCTCTTCCACCCTGCTGTACCTGTTTACATCCGGGCTACAAAAGGTACCCAGCACGCCACTACTTGTAATAGGCGACTAAACTGACTCGGGTGGTTTGGCCCGGTGACTCCAGTGCCTTATTGACTGGTTTGCCCGTCCCAGTGTCCATGCCTTATTGTCTGGTTTGCCCGTCCCAGTGCCCATGCCTTATTGTCTGGTTTGCCCGTCCCAGTGACCATGCCTTATTGTCTGGTTTGCCCGTCCCAGTGCCCATGCCCTATTGTCTGGTTTGCCCGTCCCAGTGTCCATGCCTTATTGTCTGGTTTGGCCGTCCCAGTGCCCATGCCTTATTGTCTGGTTTGCCCGTCCCAGTGTCCATGCCTTATTGTCTGGTTTGCCCGTCCCAGTGTCCATGCCTTATTGTCTGGTTTGCCCGTCCAAGTGCCCATGCCTTATTGTCTGGTTTGCCCGTCCCAGTGCCCATGCCTTATTGTCTGGTTTGCCCGTCCCAGTGCCCATGCCTTATTGTCTGGTTTGCCCGTCCCAGTGTCCATGCCTTATTGTCTGGTTTGGCCGTCCCAGTGCCCATGCCTTATTGTCTGGTTTGCCCGTCCCAGTGCCCATGCCTTATTGTCTGGTTTGCCCGTCCCAGTGCCCATGCCTTATTGTCTGGTTTGCCCGTCCCAGTGCCCATGCCTTATTGTCTGGTTTGCCCGTCCCAGTGCCCATGCCTTATTGTCTGGTTTGCCCGTCCCAGTGCCCATGCCTTATTGTCTGGTTTGCCCGTCCCAGTGCCCATGCCTTATTGTCTGGTTTGCCCGTCCCAGTGCCCATGCCTTATTGTCTGGTTTGCCCGTCCCAGTGCCCATGCCTTATTGTCTGGTTTGCCCGTCCCAGTGCCCATGCCTTATTGTCTGGTTTGCCCGTCCCAGTGCCCATGCCTTATTGTCTGGTTTGCCCGTCCCAGTGCCCATGCCTTATTGTCTGGTTTGCCCGTCCCAGTGCCCATGCCTTATTGTCTGGTTTGCCCGTCCCAGTGTCCATGCCTTATTGTATGGTTTGCCCGTCCCAGTGTCCATGCCTTATTGTCTGGTTTGCCCGTCCCAGTGCCCATGCCTTATTGTCTGGTTTGCCCGTCCCAGTGCCCATGCCTTATTGTCTGGTTTGCCCGTCCCAGTGCCCATGCCTTATTGTCTGGTTTGCCCGTCCCAGTGCCCATGCCTTATTGTCTGGTTTGCCCGTCCCAGTGCCCATGCCTTATTGTCTGGTTTGCCCGTCCCAGTGCCCATGCCTTATTGTCTGGTTTGCCCGTCCCAGTGCCCATGCCTTATTGTCTGGTTTGCCCGTCCCAGTGCCCATGCCTTATTGTATGGTTTGCCCGTCCCAGTGTCCATGCCTTATTGTCTGGTTTGCCCGTCCCAGTGCCCATGCCTTATTGTCTGGTTTGCCCGTCCCAGTGCCCATGCCTTATTGTCTGGTTTGCCCGTCCCAGTGCCCATGCCTTATTGTCTGGTTTGCCCGTCCCAGTGCCCATGCCTTATTGTCTGGTTTGCCCGTCCCAGTGTCCATGCCTTATTGTCTGGTTTCCCCGTCCCAGTGCCCATGCCTTATTGTCTGGTTTGCCCGTCCCAGTGTCCATGCCTTATTGTCTGGTTTGCCCGTCCCAGTGTCCATGCCTTATTGTCTGGTTTGCCCGTCCCAGTGACCATGCCTTATTGTCTGGTTTGCCCGTCCCAGTGTCCATGCCTTATTGTCTGGTTTCCCCGTCCCAGTGCCCATGCCTTATTGTCTGGTTTGCCCGTCCCAGTGTCCATGCCTTATTGTCTGGTTTGCCCGTCCCAGTGTCCATGCCTTATTGTCTGGTTTGCCCGTCCCAGTGACCATGCCTTATTGTCTGGTTTGCCCGTCCCAGTGCCCATGCCTTATTGTCTGGTTTGCCCGTCCCAGTGCCCATGCCTTATTGTCTGGTTTGCCCGATCCAGATTCGATTATCAACAAACAGTCATGATATTAATAGAATATTGCTGACTGTGGCATTAACGACATCCCCTGACTCCCCCACTGTACCCCTGCCTACGGTGTTCAGATGTGTCGACTGATACTTCCTGGAAGAGATCAGTGCTGACATCAGTTCCTCATCGATGAACTCTCATTCTCACTTACAACACAGGTGTAGAACTGAGGCGTCAACACGGAGTCCTGACACTGTGTCGGGGAAAACCAGCTAGCGTCTCTCCGGGTATACTTCCTTGTAGGGCAATCAATAGGCAATCAATGATGTTTTTCATTTTGATTAATGAACTTCATCAATAATCGATTGGAATTGATGAGTAATTTGTTTGCTGACGATAATTATCTTTGTGGCCCAGTTTATTTGTATCGGTCAGTTTCCTTGTATCGGTCAGTGTCGTTGTAAAGGTCCGTTTCCTTTAATGTGTATAGGTCAGTTTCCTTTAATATGTATAGGTCAGTTTCCTTGTCAAAAGGATCGCGATGGAAACGCCAAAGGATCCGGTACCGGCGTCAAAAGGATCGCGATGGAGTCGCGAAAGGATCTTGATCCGGCGTCAAAAGGATCGCGACAGAGGGAACGTAGTAATGTAAAATAAAATATTAAAAAGGGAACGAAAGAAAGTAGTATTTTACGTCTTTTTAGGAATAGTTGTACAGTTAAACGACAGGGGACATTTATTCTATCCATGCCCGAACCAAACCTGGGCATGCAGCGTGAAGAGCGAACGATAACGGTATCGGTCGCCTCTGCGGAGTTTCACGGTCTAAGTAGGTTATCTCCATGTACGCTCCAACAATAACGTGCAGGCTTGATTAACTGAGGTAGAACCATTCGACTAATGAATAAACAAATGTTAACTATGTTGATATAATCCTTGTATCTGTATTCAACCAATAAATGTATCTTGATCGGGTCCCGTGTATAATGAATGAGAGGCTAGGGGGTATCGTCGTTCTAAAGCGTGGTATCGTATTGTAAATATCTACGGAATCTTTGATACCGTCTTATTTAGCGTGATCTATAAATTAAACATAACTGTATCCTAGTGAACATCCGACTACAAACAGGCTGATTCTGGCTCTTCAGAATTACAATTTCAATGGGTGAGTGGGTGAGTTGGGTCAACGCCGCTTTAAATAATGTTCCAGTTATTACACTGAGCGAAAAAAGTGGTGGAGGTCGAAAACGTTTATGACCCTGGAGCACGGAAAAGAACTGACTGATCCATGACCAGCAGATCCTGGTGGGTCAAGGGGACACAACTTCGTGCCTTGCACCATTTGGCCGCCCGTGTTCACCGCATGTGAAGCTTGCCGTAAATGGCGACAATAATTGTCGTAAAAGGCGACTGTGCTTGCCGTAAGCGGCGAAAAAAGGGATCGGGTGGTCAGGCTCGCTGACTTGGTTGATGCATGTCATCGAATCCCAATTGAGTGGATCGGTGCTCATGATGTGAATCACTGGATTGTCTGGTCCAGACTCCATTATTTACAGACCGCCGTCATATGGCTGGAATATTGCTGGGTTGGCGTTAAACAAACAATCAATGTTATGAGTAATAACTATCAGGGTTCCCGCATACAGACTTAAGTGCACTTTGTTGTTGTTCGTGACAACTAATAAGGCATTGATCTTTACTTACGGAGACACCGAGCGCAGACTGTCAATTGCATAATAAAATCTGCCATGTCTCGAAAACATGAGTAATTCTGACTCAAAGAGATTGAGAAAGAGAGGTCGGGGTGCCACAGGAGAGTGTGGAGCGACGGGTGTGTGTGTGTGTGTGTGTGGTGGGGGGGGGGGGGGGGGGGGGGGGGGGGGGGGTGATGTGTGCATTCACACACGTGTACCAATAATATCATCCTACAAGAGTAGTTCGTGGATTGGTCAGCATCCAGCAAACAATTTACTTTGTGTTCAACCTAGGGCACAATTTCTGTATTCTATGGAAGATATGTCCCAATAACACCAGTACTCTTTGACTAGTCACGCCAAGGCGAGCATGTCGACCTTTTCATGACAATGATACATTGAACGCATGTTTCCCAACACAACTTTATTGCCGACATCAATACTGAGACAAAGCTGCTCCAGTAGTGTTGCTTTGCTTGACTGAAGTGTGAGTACAACTGTACCGTGGAGGTATCCAGTGACTGTCTTCCTGCCATACTTATACAGAGGATGAAGTCCATGTACTCCCTGACTGTCCTCGGGATAAAGTGAGTGAGTGAGTGAGTGAGTGAGTGACCGTGTGACTGAGCTACATTACGAGTGAGTGAGTGTGTGAGTGAGTGAGTGAGTGAGTGAGTGAGTGACCGCGTGACTGAGCTACATTACGAGTGAGTGAGTGAGTGACCGTGTGACTGAGCTACATTACGAGTGAGTAAGTGTGTGAGTGAGTGAGTGAGTGAGTGAGTGACCGTGTGACTGAGCTACATTACGAGTGAGTAAGTGTGTGAGTGAGTGAGTGAGTGAGTGAGTGACCGTGTGACTGAGCTACATTACGAGTGAGTAAGTGTGTGAGTGAGTGAGTGAGTGAGTGAGTGACCGTGTGACTGAGCTACATTACGAGTGAGTAAGTGTGTGAGTGAGTGAGTGAGTGAGTGAGTGACCGTGTGACTGAGCTACATTACGAGTGAGTAAGTGTGTGAGTGAGTGAGTGAGTGAGTGAGTGACCGTGTGACTGAGCTACATTACGAGTGAGTAAGTGTGTGAGTGAGTGAGTGAGTGAGTGAGTGACCGTGTGACTGAGCTACATTACGAGTGAGTAAGTGTGTGAGTGAGTGAGTGAGTGAGTGAGTGAGTGAGTGACTGAGCTACATTACGAGTGAGTAAGTGTGTGAGTGAGTGAGTGAGTGAGTGACCGTGTGACTGAGCTACATTACGAGTGAGTAAGTGTGTGAGTGAGTGAGTGAGTGAGTGACCGTGTGACTGAGCTACATTACGAGTGAGTAAGTGTGTGAGTGAGTGAGTGAGTGAGTGAGTGACCGTGTGACTGAGCTACATTACGAGTGAGTAAGTGTGTGAGTGAGTGAGTGAGTGAGTGAGTGACCGTGTGACTGAGCTACATTACGAGTGAGTAAGTGTGTGAGTGAGTGAGTGAGTGAGTGAGTGACCGTGTGACTGAGCTACATTACGAGTGAGTAAGTGTGTGAGTGAGTGAGTGAGTGAGTGAGTGACCGTGTGACTGAGCTACATTACGAGTGAGTAAGTGTGTGAGTGAGTGAGTGAGTGAGTGACCGTGTGACTGAGCTACATTACGAGTGAGTAAGTGTGTGAGTGAGTGAGTGAGTGAGTGAGTGACCGTGTGACTGAGCTACATTACGAGTGAGTAAGTGTGTGAGTGAGTGAGTGAGTGAGTGAGTGAGTGACTGAGCTACATTACGAGTGAGTAAGTGTGTGAGTGAGTGAGTGAGTGAGTGAGTGACCGTGTGACTGAGCTACATTACGAGTGAGTAAGTGTGTGAGTGAGTGAGTGAGTGAGTGAGTGACCGTGTGACTGAGCTACATTACGAGTGAGTAAGTGTGTGAGTGAGTGAGTGAGTGAGTGAGTGAGTGACCGTGTGACTGAGCTACATTACGAGTGAGTAAGTGTGTGAGTGAGTGAGTGAGTGAGTGAGTGACCGTGTGACTGAGCTACATTACGAGTGAGTAAGTGTGTGAGTGAGTGAGTGAGTGAGTGAGTGACCGTGTGACTGAGCTACATTACGAGTGAGTAAGTGTGTGAGTGAGTGAGTGAGTGAGTGAGTGACCGTGTGACTGAGCTACATTACGAGTGAGTAAGTGTGTGAGTGAGTGAGTGAGTGAGTGACCGTGTGACTGAGCTACATTACGAGTGAGTAAGTGTGTGAGTGAGTGAGTGAGTGAGTGAGTGACCGCGTGACTGAGCTACATTACGAGTGAGTGAGTGAGTGACCGTGTGACTGAGCTACATTACGAGTGAGTAAGTGTGTGAGTGAGTGAGTGAGTGAGTGAGTGACCGTGTGACTGAGCTACATTACGAGTGAGTAAGTGTGTGAGTGAGTGAGTGAGTGAGTGAGTGAGTGACTGAGCTACATTACGAGTGAGTAAGTGTGTGAGTGAGTGAGTGAGTGAGTGAGTGACCGTGTGACTGAGCTACATTACGAGTGAGTAAGTGTGTGAGTGAGTGAGTGAGTGAGTGAGTGACCGTGTGACTGAGCTACATTACGAGTGAGTAAGTGTGTGAGTGAGTGAGTGAGTGAGTGAGTGACCGTGTGACTGAGCTACATTACGAGTGAGTAAGTGTGTGAGTGAGTGAGTGAGTGAGTGAGTGACCGTGTGACTGAGCTACATTACGAGTGAGTAAGTGTGTGAGTGAGTGAGTGAGTGAGTGAGTGACCGTGTGACTGAGCTACATTACGAGTGAGTAAGTGTGTGAGTGAGTGAGTGAGTGAGTGAGTGACCGTGTGACTGAGCTACATTACGAGTGAGTAAGTGTGTGAGTGAGTGAGTGAGTGAGTGAGTGAGTGAGTGACTGAGCTACATTACGAGTGAGTAAGTGTGTGAGTGAGTGAGTGAGTGAGTGAGTGACCGTGTGACTGAGCTACATTACGAGTGAGTAAGTGTGTGAGTGAGTGAGTGAGTGAGTGAGTGACCGTGTGACTGAGCTACATTACGAGTGAGTAAGTGTGTGAGTGAGTGAGTGAGTGAGTGAGTGACCGTGTGACTGAGCTACATTACGAGTGAGTAAGTGTGTGAGTGAGTGAGTGAGTGAGTGAGTGACCGTGTGACTGAGCTACATTACGAGTGAGTAAGTGTGTGAGTGAGTGAGTGAGTGAGTGAGTGACCGTGTGACTGAGCTACATTACGAGTGAGTAAGTGTGTGAGTGAGTGAGTGAGTGAGTGAGTGACCGTGTGACTGAGCTACATTACGAGTGAGTAAGTGTGTGAGTGAGTGAGTGAGTGAGTGAGTGACCGTGTGACTGAGCTACATTACGAGTGAGTAAGTGTGTGAGTGAGTGAGTGAGTGAGTGAGTGACCGTGTGACTGAGCTACATTACGAGTGAGTAAGTGTGTGAGTGAGTGAGTGAGTGAGTGAGTGAGTGACTGAGCTACATTACGAGTGAGTAAGTGTGTGAGTGAGTGAGTGAGTGAGTGAGTGAGTGACCGTGTGACTGAGCTACATTACGAGTGAGTAAGTGTGTGAGTGAGTGAGTGAGTGAGTGAGTGACCGTGTGACTGAGCTACATTACGAGTGAGTAAGTGTGTGAGTGAGTGAGTGAGTGAGTGAGTGACCGTGTGACTGAGCTACATTACGAGTGAGTAAGTGTGTGAGTGAGTGAGTGAGTGAGTGAGTGACCGTGTGACTGAGCTACATTACGAGTGAGTAAGTGTGTGAGTGAGTGAGTGAGTGAGTGACCGTGTGACTGAGCTACATTACGAGTGAGTAAGTGTGTGAGTGAGTGAGTGAGTGAGTGAGTGACCGTGTGACTGAGCTACATTACGAGTGAGTGAGTGAGTGACCGTGTGACTGAGCTACATTACGAGTGAGTAAGTGTGTGAGTGAGTGAGTGAGTGAGTGAGTGACCGTGTGACTGAGCTACATTACGAGTGAGTAAGTGTGTGAGTGAGTGAGTGAGTGAGTGAGTGAGTGACTGAGCTACATTACGAGTGAGTAAGTGTGTGAGTGAGTGAGTGAGTGAGTGAGTGAGTGACCGTGTGACTGAGCTACATTACGAGTGAGTAAGTGTGTGAGTGAGTGAGTGAGTGAGTGAGTGACCGTGTGACTGAGCTACATTACGAGTGAGTAAGTGTGTGAGTGAGTGAGTGAGTGAGTGAGTGACCGTGTGACTGAGCTACATTACGAGTGAGTAAGTGTGTGAGTGAGTGAGTGAGTGAGTGAGTGACCGTGTGACTGAGCTACATTACGAGTGAGTAAGTGTGTGAGTGAGTGAGTGAGTGAGTGAGTGACCGTGTGACTGAGCTACATTACGAGTGAGTAAGTGTGTGAGTGAGTGAGTGAGTGAGTGAGTGACCGTGTGACTGAGCTACATTACGAGTGAGTAAGTGTGTGAGTGAGTGAGTGAGTGAGTGAGTGACCGTGTGACTGAGCTACATTACGAGTGAGTAAGTGTGTGAGTGAGTGAGTGAGTGAGTGAGTGACCGTGTGACTGAGCTACATTACGAGTGAGTAAGTGTGTGAGTGAGTGAGTGAGTGAGTGAGTGAGTGACCGTGTGACTGAGCTACATTACGAGTGAGTAAGTGTGTGAGTGAGTGAGTGAGTGAGTGAGTGACCGTGTGACTGAGCTACATTACGAGTGAGTAAGTGTGTGAGTGAGTGAGTGAGTGAGTGAGTGACCGTGTGACTGAGCTACATTACGAGTGAGTAAGTGTGTGAGTGAGTGAGTGAGTGAGTGAGTGACCGTGTGACTGAGCTACATTACGAGTGAGTAAGTGTGTGAGTGAGTGAGTGAGTGAGTGAGTGACCGTGTGACTGAGCTACATTACGAGTGAGTAAGTGTGTGAGTGAGTGAGTGAGTGAGTGAGTGACCGTGTGACTGAGCTACATTACGAGTGAGTAAGTGTGTGAGTGAGTGAGTGAGTGAGTGAGTGAGTGACCGTGCGACTGAGCTACATTACGAGTGAGTAAGTGTGTGAGTGAGTGAGTGAGTGAGTGAGTGACCGTGTGACTGAGCTACATTACGAGTGAGTAAGTGTGTGAGTGAGTGAGTGAGTGAGTGAGTGACCGTGTGACTGAGCTACATTACGAGTGAGTAAGTGTGTGAGTGAGTGAGTGAGTGAGTGACCGTGTGACTGAGCTACATTACGAGTGAGTAAGTGTGTGAGTGAGTGAGTGAGTATGGTTTCACTCAGCGGCGGGGGACATCAGAAATGGGCTTCATGTCGGGAAACGAACCCGGGTCTTCGGCGTGACGAGCGAACGCTTTAAATATAACCACTTGGCTACCCGACCGCGCCTCCACATTACAAAGAGGAGACACTGGAAAAACATTCTGTAGGAGGTATAAACCATATTTTCATTAAACATGTCCTAATAACGTGGGACGGTTAACTCAAAACAGAAATGAAACACAGAAAGTTGTACTTCGTGTATCAAGACCAGTAACAAATGTAACAGATGTGGAGTGTCGGAGTGAGTGAGTGAGTGAGTATGGTTTTACGCCGCTTTTAGCAATATTCCAGCAATATCACGGCGGGGGGGACACCAGAAATGGGCTTCACACATTGTACCCATGTCGGGATGTGGAGTGTCGGAAACAATACAACATTATTTGTTTTACTGCCCAACTGTCCATCCATTTTGGGTCAGTTGGATTTTTTAAATGGATGAAAGTGAATAAAAATGATAGGATATATGAAAATTACAGAGATACGGTATTATTTGGCGTGACAAAGAGTGTGTCCACCGACGAAACGATACTCAATTATGTTCTACGTACGGCCAAATATTATGTGGATAAATGTAAAATTCTTGAAAAAAAATGTACATTTAATAACAATATTAAAGAGTTAGAGTTTCATGTATAAATTATTAGAAAAAAAAATCAGAAAATGGACCATGTAATGTTAGAGCGAATGTCAGAAGCTCTGCTCAAATAATGACTTCTAAGCCTGCACATACTACGATCCGTTAGACCAGCTACGTGGTCCTGTAGGGTCTATTGAAACATCGTGGCACCTAATGTGAAATATATTTTTACAAAAACAAAAAACATCGTGATGTTGAGACCATACAGAGGATCGGTCATAATAGTTGTGGACTGTGTGACCGGTGTCTATGCTACGCGTGTAGGAGGTGAAATGGGGTTTAACGTCGCGTCCAAGATTATTGCACTTGCATGTACGTGTGTGTGTTTGTGTGGCTGCTTGTACTAGTCCGGACTGATGCCGATTTATAGTGCTAGCTCACTGAGATACTATGCCACAGTTTAACATGCCACGCGTGTAACTGCGAAATCATTCCTAATGAATATAGAGTTCATTTATCCTTCATGATGCTTGTTTACTCTTTAAATTCAATTTATATTTGGTTAATGTAGAAACCACGTTTTACATAAAAATAATATTGTTGTTAATGGTAGAAATTTCACCCCAACAAACATAATGGCAATAACACTTATCAAAAGAAGTTAAAGAACATCTGATTCTTTCACACTGTGGACCCGTGAAGATCCGGGGTAGAATAGGTCTTCAGCAACCCACGCTTGCCGTAAGGCGGCTGTGCTTGTCGTAACAGGCGACTAAAGGGATCGGGTGGTCAGGCTCGCTGACTTGGTAGATGCATGTCATCGATCCCAATTGCGTTGATCGATGCTCATGATGTCAATCACTGGATTGTCTGGTCCAGACTCGATTATTTACAGACCGCCGTCATGTAGCTGGAATATTGCTGAGTGTGGCGTTAAACAACAAACAATCATATTACTGTAGATTCGGACGTCCTTTACTTCGTTTGGGTGGTATATATACTTGTACTCAAATGCAAATGAACGGTGATCATATTAATTTACTGATAACTGAAAGTAAATTATAACTTGAAATGAACTAACTCCGTTATAACGAACTCAAAGAGACCACTAATTTTAGTACGTTATAACAGTTGTTCGTTATAAGCATCTATTCATCATATACAGCAAATGACCGGTACAAAAAATAATTTATTATATCCGTCAGTTCTTTCTAAACGTGTTCGTTATAAACGTAGTTTACTTATATTGTTTAATGACATTGATAGGTTTACTACTGTGTACACAAGTAGCGCAATAAACCACCGCCGTCATATTTCTGGAATGTTGCTGAGTGCGGCGTTACACAGCAAACACAGTTAACCACTACAGACCCGACAGACAAGGGTACAAGTGCCGTTCAAATATGTACTGGCGTGAAAAATATGTTCACAAGTCAAATTGTATTTTGGGACTACATGACAATGCCATCAGTAAGGTTAGACAAACGCTTAGTCTCTGAAAATATGTAATTTTGATAGAAATAAAGAACTCCATTTATTTTTAAAAGGAGACCCAGTGAGGTGGAAGTTCTTGCTTGACAACGGTATAAGGATCTATACTGAAACGTCACCTTTACAGTAATTAAAGAAGTTGTCATCCATGAATTGTGTCTGCTTTGTCATCCGTCAACTTCTAAGTAATGTCTATCAAACAATTCGAGATGGGAGATCACGAACCTTAACCTGAGGAAAATCTAGACTTGCTTCGTTTAGGGCTTTGGCGTTTCAGAAATGGCTGGGCGGAAGGAAAAATATGGGATTGTGAGACCAACTACAACAAGATGTTTGGTTATTTATATTGTCATTGGGAAGATATCATGTAAAACTACAGGACAAAAGAAAGTTTACACCCCTGTTTGTTGGTGGTTACAAATGGAACCAACAAGAAATGGTTATTCGATGTATTTGAAACAGCATGGGAGGCTGAAGGCCAGTTCTACCCCGGGTCTTCACGGGTCAGTGAGTGAGTGAGTGAGTATGGTTTTACGCCGCTTAAAGCAATGTTTTACGTCGCTTTTAGCAATGTTTTACGTCGCTTTTAGCAATATTCCAGCAATATCAAGGCGGTGGACACCAGAAATGGGCTTCGCACATTGTACCCATGTCGGGAATCGAACCTAGGTCTTAGGCGTGACGAGCGAACGCTTTAACCACTAGACTACCCGACCACCCCTTCACGGGTCAGACCACAGAACTTTTGAGGAAGGTGTTAAGGGTATTGCCACGGCGGTGAGAGAATCTACATAAATAATACAGTATAGAAATAGGAAGTATGTCACAGTTATTCAGAGCTGCGGTTAGTGTGCTGTGTGTGGTTCTGGTGTCAACTTTATTTACACTTTTATATGAAGATAGAAATATATTTCACGGATATCTTGTACATTTCCATTAAGGAATCGAGTGAGTGTTGATTTACGCCGCACTCTTCGCAGTAATATTGCAGATATATCACGCCAGCATCTAAACGATCGAATCTTGACCAGACAAGCCATGATCACAAATCACTCTTACGGCAAGCCAACCTTTTTTATACAGGTTACTTCGTACAAATTCCACCATGGAGTGGGTGAGTGAGTGAGTATAGTTTGAGTGAGCCGCTTTTAGCAATATTCCAGCAATATTGAATCTTCCCGAGGCAGGGATGTAATCTGACTATAAAGGTCAGATTAAACCCTTGCCGAACTAGGCTGGAATTCCGGAGTAACATTTTGTCTGGACGCGTGGAGCAGTGTTTCAGTTTATCAGGCGACCCGTGAAGATCCGGGGTAGAATAGGTCTTCAGCAACCCATGCCTGCCGTAAAAGGCGATTAACGGGATCGACTGGTCAGGCTGACTTAGTTGATGCATGTCATCGTATCCCAATTACGTGGATCGATGCTAATGATGTCAATCACTGGATTGTCTGGTCCAGACTCGATTATTACAGACCACCGTCATATAGCTTAAATATTGCTGAGTGCGGCGTTAAGCAACAAACAGTTTATCAGGCGTGCCGGCTTGATGTGGGGGGTAGCATAGGTTGCTGGGGACCTATCGGCAATCCCTACCCGCTAGGGGTGGCAGTCGTTATTATCGGAGGTGGAAGGGGGTCTATGACAAGAAAAAAGTATACCTATCCCATGAACATGAACGTGGTACCCGCGTGACATTTTTTCTGAGTGATTACAATGTTATCCTATTCCCCATGACATTGAAACATGTGCACCTGTGTCGTGGAAATAAATACTGAAATGCATACCCTTCATCACCATTTTACACTCTCATTGTGACTGATCACGAATGTCTGATTGCTAATGAAAAATTACTTATCACCAAATATAAAGTCGGAGTCGAACACTATCACCCACCCCTGATACAGTAAACCCCGAAATTCCAATTAGATGTAGTTCGAAAACCCGTCTTCATCACAATTCATTAAAAGTTCAAAAATGTGAAATCTGACAATTCGCATTCTCTAATAAATAACCTATTTAACTGGGGGAGGTATACTGGTAACTAGGGTTACTCTGCTTAGAGTTTACTCTGATCCAGGGAGGACTGTAGAGCCCCCCTACCCCAACCCCCGACCCCCACCCCCTTTTTAAAAAAATTATGCTCACCATATTGACATATTCAAAACACATAACTAACTCATTTCGTGTAACTACTTTTTGATTCCCGAATTATATCCATTAATGTTTTGTTTTTTATGAGCAAAATCAGCACATCCCCACATATCCACCCCACCCCCACACATACCCTCCCCACCACACCCCTGTATAACCTATAGATCACTATAGATGAACTTACCTTATTGCCATACGCGCGTTATTTTCCTCCCCGGGAACACAAATCTAATCAGTCGGTATGGATGTAGTCTTCACTGACTCCAAGAGATCACGTTATCTTCACGTTGTCCATGCCGTGATTTACAACTGCACAATGTCCTCTGACCTGAACGGTATGTTTCCACAGTCAATGACAAGTCTCCCTTGCCTAACTCAGTCGCTCTGCAATACACACCTGTCAGTCAAACGAACAAGCACCTGTCAATCACGACCAAATCTCGAACGCTGTTGGTTCTTACTGCGCTGGTGTGGAGAGTTGCCTACCGCTGTCGGCGTATATGAAGCGTAACACACCTTGATCACTAATATCCCCTGATATCCCAGTGGTCAAGCCTGGTCATTTAACGTGGTTTGCAAAACAACAGCTAGAACGCGTGCGGAATTAATTCAGCGTGGGTTATACCACAGTTCAATATCTGTCAATGTGACTTTCATGACAAAGCTTTATTGTGTCAAGATCATGTAATCTGGGACATTTACACAGAATACCCCCAACGGAGTTTCAACCTTGAACCTGAATAAACAACGTTATTTAACAGGTTAATATATATGTATCAAAGGGAGATAACTGGTGTATGATATAACATATACCCGATCCTCTTTAATTTACTATTTCTGGTTGGTTATTGCAAAAAAGAAAAAAATAGAAAATCTAGATAAAAAAAAAAAAAGAAAAGAAAAGGGAAATCTAAGGGAGGTAACAATTGAGAGGATGAATGCCCATGTTCAGTATAGTATTGGTTTCAGATTACTGCTACATCTGACCAAAACTTTATTGGAACATACATGTTTAGGGCTGTAACTCTAAGCATATGTACTGACCCCCATAGCCCCTAATCGGTTTTACGTTTATGCTCATGGCTCAGGGTGAGGGTGTCTCTCGGTTAGTTTGAAGTCTGTCGTCATGACAACCAAACAACAAACAGTTGCACCTCTACTGTCAAAAATGTCGGATCACCGACTAGTGTTGGGCTTATATCAGTGAGACGTATGACGTGAGAGAAATGAAGCATGGCTACATACCACGTCCTATCATACTCTGTGCGCCACTGACGCAATTCCCCATACTTAATACTACTCTGCGTTACTCACACAAGTAAATCATACTTGACCTACTCCACGTAAATATATCGTGTATGTTTGACCTCTTTCAGCATTCGAACAATGATCTTAGTAAAGTGAGTGAGTGAGTATGGTTTTACGCCGCTTTAAGCAATGTTTTACGCCGCTTTTAGCAATATTCCAGCAATATGAAGGCGGGGGACACCAGAAATGGGCTTCACACATTGTACCCATGTCGGGAATCGAACCCGGGTCTTAGGCGTGACGAGCGAACGCTTTACCCACTAGGCTACCCGACCGCCCCGATGTTAGTAAAGGTGGCAGACTTGGGTGCACTTCAATAACGACAATAAAACGACACAGTGATGTGATTTCTTTCAAAAATATATAACTGTGAACAGTATCTTAACAACCAGAATATGTTTACTAGTTTCATATAATATGCCATGTCTAGGAAATAGTTGTAAAATCTGCATTTTTCCTACCATCATTATTTTATTGAGGAGGGCGGTCCTACATTTTGTTTGTTTGTTGTTTAACGCATCTCTCAGCTATACTCCAGCTACTTGGCGGCGGTCTGTAAATAATGGAGTCTGGACCAGACAATCCAGTGATTGATATCATGAGCATCGACCTACACAACTGAGATACAATGACATGCATCAACCAGTAGTAAGGATGGCGGTCCTAGAGTAGTAGTGGTTTTTTTCATATTGTTAATGTCATTATTATTATTGTTATTATTATTGTTGTTGTTGGTCGTTAATATAATCATTATTTAAATTGAATTATGGTGTTTTAATGTTACTATAACAAGTATTCATCTCAACTATTATTACCAGTATCAATATTATGATCATTGATATCTTTGTTTTAATATTTAATTACCATTGGTGTTAGTACTGTGTGAACCTATTCAGTATCAAAGCGGTGGGGTAGCCTAGTGGTTAGAGCGTTTGTTCGTCACCCCGAAATCCCGGGTTTGATTTGGCACACATGGGTACAATATGTGGTGACAATTTGTGGTGTGCCCAGCCGTGATATTGCTGGAATATTCTTAAAAGTGGCTTAAAACTGTCTAACGCCACACTCAACAATATTCCAGCAATATGACCGCACCAGTGCGTGTTTGTCTGTCTAACGCCACACTCAACAATATTCCAGCTATATGACGGCCTCAGTGCGTGTTTGTCTGTCTAACGCCACACTCAACAATATTCCAGCTATATGACGGCATAAGTGGGTGTTTGTCTGTATAAACCACACTCAACAATATTCCAGCTATATGACGGCATCAGTGGGTGTGTGTCTGTCTAACGCCACACTCAACAATATTCCAGCTACATGACGGCATCAGTGGGTGTTTGTCTGTTTAACGCCACACTCAACAATATTCCAGCTATATGACGGCATCAGTGGGTGTTTGTCTGTCTAACGCCACACTCAACAATATTCCAGCTATATGACGGCATCAGTGCGTGTTTGTCTGTCTAACGCCACACTCAACAATATTCCAGCTGTATGACGGCATCAGTGCGTGTTTGTCTGTCTAACGCCACACTCAACAATATTCCAGCTGTATGACGGCATCAGTGCGTGTTTGTCTGTCTAACGCCACACTCAACAATATTCCAGCAACATGACGGCATCAGTGCGTGTTTGTCTGTCTGACGCCACTCAACAATATTCCAGCTATATGACGGCATCAGTGCGTGTTTGTCTGTCTAACGCCACACTCAACAATATTCCAGCTATATGACGGCATCAGTGCGTGTTTGTCTGTCTAACGCCACACTCAACAATATTCCAGCTACATGACGGCATCAGTGCGTGTATAAGTACCGACTTATAATAGCAGCTACCGGCAGTATTTGATATGCGTAATAAACATATACTTGTTATGAATAACGATCTACATATGACTGGCGTGTTTAGCCTTCTCTTGAGTCCAAAGGAGTTGTTAACATGCTTGATATGCGTTGTATATTTCACAACACTAAGACTTTAACAATGTCCTTTCATAGTCATCAGTAGTGAAAATAGAATTCACTTCCTACAACTTATAAGTTAAAGGTTCCAACATGTGTCAAGTCAACACAACATAATCTCTTTGAAGAATTGTACTCGATCTTCTTAACGCTGTGTCAACAAGTATATTTACATCAACCAAGCTACCACTCCGTATTGACAGCAAACTAAATTGCGCTAGGAGCGGCAAGTGGGAATATAACGTCTTTATCTGGTGTTGTATATCCAACTATACACAGGACAATGGGCATGCATATGTTGTGCTTAACAACATAAACTGTAGCTAGTCTAACACACAGCTTACAAATATAAATACGTATAAGGCTAAATATAAAAAGGAACAATGGATCCCCCGAGTTTAAAGGAATGAGTGAGTAGAGTTTTACGCCGCTTCTGGCAATATTTCAGCTCTCACTGCGGTTGGACACCACAAATGGGCTTCGCATATTGAACCCACGTCGGAATCGAACCTGGGTCTTTGGCGTGACGAGCGAACGCTTCAACCACCCACCTACTAAACCGACCCCTCGGAGTATTAATGAAACCTCAAGTTGAGAATGAGAATGGGTTGCTGAGTTGAGAAGTAGTGAGAATGGATATAATATGGAATTATAAACTATGTTTGATATGTTTTATTGAAATATATGTATATGTGTGTCGCTGTAAGCTATGTTGGGTCGCCCTGGGCTACAATTCGACAGCACGCAAGTACTACAACCTCTGTCACCTCACACGTGCACGTGTCACTCACATGTAAAGTACATTCTGTTTAGTCAATACAATGAAGCATAGGATGGTGTATATGTATTCATCTGCAATGTCTACTCGGCAGAGCTCCAGATAAGCTGCGTATCTGCGTAAAATACGCATAAAAATGCAGAAATACGCAGTAAAATAAAATCCAAGCGTATCAAATACGCAACGAACATTACAGATTCGCTACAAAAATAAAACTTGTGCGTATCATCAAAATATTGTGAAGTAACCCTGCGTATTCGATTAGCAAATCAGCAACTTATTTTGAAATTATAAACGGACATTCCGTCAACCTTGCCAAACTCCATGATGACAGTTACATCATGATCATTTGCCATCACACTTTCTTGTGGAAGTATCGTGGTATTTTTGAGTCCCATAAAGCTCTCGAACCCACATGACAACAGTTTGCAGGGACTAGATGAAGTGTTTTTAAATATTTATCTTAAATACCCACATGTGTAAAAACTAGTGGGTAACAGAAATTTGAATACCCAGAAAGAATTACTGATACCTAATGATTTTAAAATGCATGGGTAAAATACCCACAACACCAAAAGCTTATCTGGAGCTCTGCTAATCGTGATAGCGTACTTCATTTCAGGTAAGCACGCGACTGTACACATTAGAATAACAGTATGTAGGTGATGGATGGATGCAGAATGAACGAACGAATGAATAATTATTATGTTAATTGTGTTATTCTAGAACGAATGCTTGGTTTATCCTAATTGTTCAACGAGGAATACAGCTAACGACAACAAAAGTCCCTTGTGTCTCGGTGATATTTGAAACTGATTGTCAAGGTGAACCAACAAATTGTTAACTTTACATAAAATTCAATACAATTAATAATAAATAAAATTACCTGAGCGTAACAAGGCGCTCTGACAGCATTGGTCCACTGCGCCCTGGTCGATAACGAAACTGATACCACAGACAGCACTGAACCGGAATGTCAGACACAAACGAAGTTACCGACTGAAGCGCTGCAATACTCTGTGCAGAGTTATTTCCCTTGGACGTGCAAGAAACCGAGATCGTGGTTCGAATACCAGATCTGCACTGGCAATATTTCTTTGTTTGTCAGGATCATGCAATATATGCATTTTCGAATATTAACGATAAACATGCATATGCAGAGCATCGGGGATAGAACAGAAACACGCAACCTGTACACAACCTATAGTCACATGATGAACTTGAATTGGACGAGACCCGTGAAGATCTGGGGTAGAATAGGACTCCAGCAACACTTGCTTGCCGTAAAATGCGACTATGCTTGTCGTAAGAGGCGACTAACGGGATCGGTTGGTCAGGCTCGCTGAGTTGGTGGATGCATGCCATCGTATCCCAATTGCGTGGATCGACGCTCATGATGTCAATCACTGGACTGTCTGGTCCAGACTCGATTATTTACAGACCGCCGTCATACAGCTGGAATATTGCTGTGTACGGCGTTAAACAACAAACAACAATAACAAATTGGACCAGGATCACAGCTGGCACCGAGGAGCCGTGGTTTACCATCTCCTCTTTCAGCTCTCCTCGGAGGAATGACGTCCATCTCCAGTTCAATCTTACAACTTTCACAGCGTTCAACATTTTGTTTGGTCCCAGAAGAAAATGAGTTATTTTTCTGTTTATTGATATCCGTACAAATAAAATTCCACTCCTACTTACACTGCAAGCCGTACTTCACACAGGCATAACATGATTTGGAGTTTTGAATGCAAATTCCGATGAAAACCAATCTCATTAAAATCAGATGGCACCAATTGACCAATCAGATTCCACCACTCACATCACTTGCATTGCTTCAAACAAAATGGCGACCGCCTCCGTGGTCTTGTGGTAGAGCGTCCGCCCGGAGAGCGGAAGGTCCAGGGTTCGATCCCGGGCCGCGTCATACAAAAAGACGTTAAAAGATTGTACTTGTTGTTACCCTGTCTGGCGCTCGGCATTAAGGGGCTAAAACAAGGACTGGTCGGCTCGGAGTCAGTATACTGTGTCTGAGTGGGGTATTCATGTTAAACTGCGGCATGGTATCTCAGTGAGCCTAGCACTATAAATCGGCATCAGTCCGGACTAGTACAAGCAGCCACACACACACATACACGTGCATGCACGTCGCTATATAAGTGCAATAATCTTGGACGCGACGTTAAACTCAATTTCACCTCACCTCAAACAGAATGGCGGCGCCCAGTCAATAACCTCTACCTTCAGTGAATCCCTGATAGCCCGAGCCTTGACATCCAGGGGTAGCTCTTGGATTCCAGTAGACACCAATCTCATTAAAATCAGAGACCCGTGAAGATTCCGGGGTAGAAGAGGTCTTCAGCAACCCATGCTTACCGTAAAAGGCGACTATGCATGTCGTAAAAGGCGACTAACGTGATCGGGTGGTCAGGCTCGCTGACTTGGTTGATGCATGTCATCGTATCCCAGTTGCATGGATCGATGTTCATGATATTTATCACTAGATTGTCTGGTCCAGACTCGATTATTTACAGACCGCCGTCATATAGTTGGAATATTGCTGAGTGCGGCGTTAAACAACCAACCAACCAACATTAAAATCAGATCTTAATTCTCGCTATCGCTTTAATTTGCGGCAGCGAGAACTTAGATCTGATTTTAATGAGATTGAGTAGACACATGATACCTCCAAACATCATATGGTGGTCCTTGCCATACCTATCACCATTAAATGGGGGAATCCTAGGATAACGTTGATAAACATCTGAAGAGGATTGGGTAGCAGCTTCGGCTGTAGGCTCTGGATTGACAGAGGAAACCATTCTTCCAAGTCTTCAGGTGTATTGGCTTTAGGAGTTTCCTCACCAGGTTTAAACACACCAAGCATTTTCTGAATGTCCTCTTGTGTGAATTCCATGATTATTTCACAACATGGAGAAACACAGTAGTTCTGATATTCACGTATCCAGATTGAAACGCCAATATTCAAATCACAAAAATACCCACCGGACGTAACAAACAAATGTTTCTCATTGTGAGGGTGGAGGGTGGTGCTCCTGTGACGTCACGTACTGTCAGACTCACTTGTAAACCCTTCTCCTCACTGGGGGGTCCATACAAACAAAGTACTCTATTTATCAGACCTCTCTATACTTGCTCCTAACAGGGCCATGAACGCGCCCAAATAATATTTAGGTGATTCATAAACACGATGGAGTGTGTCCAACATTACGAGTGAGTGAGTGAGTTGGCTTTAACGCCGCTTTTAACAATATTCCAGTTATACCACGGCGTGTCAGCTTAATGCGGGAGGAAAGCCCGAAGTGATGCAGGTCTCAGACGTTTACCACTTCGGTGAAACCCACGAGCACGGGTATGGTGCTGACAAACATAGAAACATAATCGGCGCGAACCGGGATTCGAACCCACAATCAAGGAACGCAACTCAAATCGCGGCGCCTTAGACGACTGGGCCATCCGTAACCCCGTCCAACATTACGATGGCTGGTCAAAAGGTTCTAAGGCTGATTTACTTTCAACTATGGGCCATAACAAAGTGAACTGGTACATTGTTTGAGTAGTTCATTGCAAGTGTATTTGGTCTGTTGAGGCCGTTTGTATGTTAGTGACAGCCAGTTGAACGAGATAGGGGTCCAAATGGAAACGGAAAAGAACGAGTACCGAACACTCATCAAGTTTTTGACCAATGTCATGCATTTCGGAGCCCGAGTCGCCAAAGAGCGAGGTACACGCGCGAAGGCCCAACTAACATGTATCACGTGCAAGGGCGACTCACACAATGCTTTAATACTTGAAACATTGAGTTCTTGAATATAACTTTTAAATACGGTTAAAAAAATGTTTAAGCATTTTAGCTTCTTTGAATATTAGAAATGCCTTAAATAATGTGACCACTGGATCCCGATGTTTTATATTTATCATTGAATATACACTTGTCCACCCACACCCTCATCCACCCACCCCACCCCCTGCCCCTACACACACTCCACCTACCCCACCCACCCCACACACCCCACATACTGCGAAGCATATGTACTTTTCCTATTAAACCAGCGTCTTGGTTATTTTTTTTAACCCCGTCCCCCTTATATACTATTCCACTTTTGATAGGGATATATTTCCATGTCCGTATATTTAATTAGTCTGACATCTCATTATCCCTTTCCAATGGTGAGTAGTATATATATCCAACTACCCCGAATGCACTGCATAACCTAACTCAGTAACTAGTCCAATCTGTACTGTAAATAAAAACTCTTCAGCAAAATCATCGTGGACCTTAAGAGAAGGAAAGGTATGTTTGGTTATTTCTGGTCTATCAGTATGCCGTTACGCACGTTGATATAACACGCATGGTCTGATTAATGTTCTATTAGGGAATTGTATGACATTAACATAAATGTATATGGAACCAAAAATATGCAAGGTGAATTATCGAATGCGTTTGGTTTGAGGCTTTTTCTAGTCATTATTTCATTTGTGTGGCGTGTCAGCTTGATGTGTGTGGAAAGCATGAAGTGATAACGGTAATTTAGAACTTTAGTGAAACCCACAACGACGTGTTAGTGTAGGCGAGGCTAGTTGGTGTTGGTGAACCTGGAAACACAGAAAGCGCAAATCTGGAATTCGATTCCACGAATATAAGGGTAAGCATATTGTCAAGGACCAGATCCTTGAAGATCCTGGGTAGAATAGGTCTTCAGCAACCCACGCTTGTCCCCCGTGAAGATCCTGGGTAGAATAGGTCTTCAGCAAACCACGCTTGTCCCCCGTGAAGATCCGGGGTAGAAAAGGTCTTCAGCAACCCATGCTTGCCCTTAAACAACAAACAATGAAACAACAAAATGTCGCTACATAATCACTCTCATTTTTTTGTAGTTGCTACTATTAATGTTGAGGGTTATTTTTATGTCTTCGTCATATGTTGCAGTCTTCCCTTAACTAACGTCTTACATTCAGTGTATGTAAATGCATTATTTGGTTTGGTTTGGTTTGTTGTTTTACGCCGCACTCAGCAATATTCCAGCTATATGACGCGGTCTGTAAATAATCGAGTCGGGACCAGACATATAGCTGGATTATTGCTGGGTGCGGCGTTAAACGACAACCAACCATACATCATTTGTCGACTATGCCCTCATACCATCCAACATAAGTAACTGCATCATACACTGCAGCATACTTGATCATTGTCAGTACGATACTTCGGACCACTTGCCTTGCCTTGTCTGCATACAATGTACACATCAAACTCCACCCAATGTGGAACCAACACATGTTCCAAAGTGGCACACACCAGACGAATTACACATAAGTATGTATACAAAACAAGCTGAGACTCTTCTCTCCTCCGTAGAGGGTGGTGGTTAAAGCGTTAGCTCGTCACGCTGAACACCCGGGTTCGATTCCCGACATGGGTACAATGTGTGAAGCCCATTTCTGGTTTCCCCCGCCGTGATATTGCTGGAATATTGCTAAAAGCGGCGTACTCCCACTCACCCTCCTCCGCATGTATAGCATCTGATAATGCTCAACCTGATGCCATAGAGCACTTTAACGCAGAGTTAAGTAAATGTCTTATGAAGGCTAGCTCTAACCTTATCCCCCAAAGTGTGAAATGAGGGTGGCCAGATGTGAATGGATAGCAGACAATATGGCCAGGGGAGGGAACTCTAGATTATACAAATCCTATAAAAATCCAATAAGGAAATTTAGACGTTTACATTGAAAATCAAAACGTAAACAGGGCAAAGAAATAAGTACAGAACTAGAAAAGACATGTGAAGCCGATATTAATACATTCAAGAACATGTTTGTAATAGCTGAGACGTAAGAGTCCATTTGTCGATAAACTAGTTTACAATGGACGTAGTGCTGTTCCTTCAGCTGATATATGTCAACTGTGGGGTGACTATTATTCAGACTTGGCAAAACCTCACCACTCTTTTGACGAAAACTTTAAACGCACCATTGTATCCAAAACTCATATATTGTAGAAGAGAGCCGTCATCATCATGATCCACTAGATGATATCCTGTATACAGAAATCCAAGTCTCAGAGTGAGTGAGTGAGTGAGTGAGTTGGGTTTAACGCCGCTTTTTACAGTATTCCAGTTATATCGCGGTGTGTCAGCTTAATGTGGGAGGAAAGCCCGAAGTGATGCAGGTCTCAGACGTTTTTCGGTGAAACCCACGCGCACGGGTATGGTGCTGACAAACCTAGAAACATAATAGGGGCGAACCGGGATTCGAACCCACAATCATAGGTTTCTGGCGTGCCCAAGCGACGCAACTCTGCACAGCGAATCCCGGCGCCTTAGGCGACTGGGCCACCCATCTCAGAAATAAGGTCAATAAAAGAAACAAGTCTCGAGGACTTGGTATCACAAATGAGCATCTAATATTTGAAGGAGAGGCGCTTTTTGTAACATTCAAACACTCATTCAATCAAATACTTGCATCCCAGTATTATCCATGTGCCTTCAGAAAAGGTATGATAATACCTATTTATAAAGGCAAAAACGACAAACATGATCCACGTAACTACAGGGGCATAACTCTTACATCGTGTCTATCTAAACTCCTAGAGAAAATCATTTTAAATAGAATTGAAAAATATACACATACAATGTTTTACAGTTTTGTTTCAGAAAAGAACATGGCGAAATCATGTCTGTATTCACTGTTTTAGAATCTGCTAATTTCTACCTGGAAAGAGAATCGCAAGTGTTTGCTGCATGTTTAGATAATGTATTTCGATCGTATTTGGCATGGCGGTCTATTTGTAAAATTACATGACCTTGGTGTGAAGGGTAAATAATGGAACCTACTTTTCCATAACTATACAGAAAGCTGTGTTTTTATATTATACAACGGAGAAAAATCTGATAAGTTTCCCATTAAACAAGGTGTTGGGCAAGGTCGAGTTATGTCAGCATGGTTCTTTCTCGTTTTTATAAATGATCTTACATGTGAACTAAGAAAAGCAAACGATGGCCTCTGTTTATGGAATCTGTACACCCTGTGTTGTATTGGTCGATCACACAACACTCCTGTCTACTACCCCTCGGGGCCTACAGTCCTTACTTGAATCAGTTCGTTTAAATGCCAACAAATGGAGACTCGCCTATAATGCCTCTAACAGTAAATCACTTGTATTCTGCAAAACACGCCAGCTTCATAATAAAGTAAGCTACAAGCTGGGCGATGCAACAATTGACACTTCCGACTCTGACGAATATGGAGGAATAATCATAAACAGTAATTTATCCCGTAAAGAAAGAATCATGACGTGTTGCAAAAGCAAGAAAATGTGTTAATTCATTACGATCACTTGGTCTTAACGATTCCGATCTCCACCCAGTTGCGTGTGTCAATATATGGAAAAGAATGATTTTATCGACAAGCTTTTTTAATGGATGGGAATTATTACCAGTCTTGTACGATAAAGAAGAAATACCTAATGTATATCTACTAGACACTTATACCTTACTGCTCGCAAAATGTACATGGTAAATTGTTTATTCATGTCACTGTATAACATGATTTCATTGCATGTAGTCAAGTAATCTAATTGATGTATTGTAAATAATGTATTTGCCTATGTAAAATCTTCGGATTCAACTCTGGATGAAATAAAGAAATTCATTCATTCATAATTGTATGGTTATGTGAATGAGTGAGTGAGTGGGCTGGGAAAACGCCGCTTTGAAAAATATTTTGCATGTGCCCTTAATTGGCTTTTAATAAAACGTTGTTTACGAGAGACCTCGGGGTATATTTAGTCACGTCAGTGCTTTGTATGTTCAGCCATAAAGTTTAGCTTACAGTCACAGCACAATGAACCGTGAACATACATACATACATAAATTATTTGCTATTGTCAAATGAACAATGGTAGTATATCAACAAACATATATAGTTCGGTTTTCAGTGAATTAGTTTTGTATGCATGCTAGGTTAATCATGCATGACCGTCATGCAGTCCCTTGCCCTACCAATGACATGACCATCATAAGCCTGCTGATACGACAATATGACAAAATAACATTGACTATCATGATTCGTATACACCAACCGACTGGTCATTAGAGACGAAGTGATCGACAAGGCGCGTTCGCATCATAGCTGTGCCATGATTTCTTGTCTTCCAGTTGTCCTGCATGCTCGCCCGTTTCGTCAAAAAACTGTTGCTTTTTTATATGAAATGACTTCGAGTCACTACCTGACTGATAAAACTGTAAATGCATTTGCCTAACATTTTTCACATTTTGTCGCAAGAGGAGTTTTCAAAAGTGTGGCCATGACATATTGTTCCGTTTGTTTTGTTTGTAGTTTAACGCCGCACTCAGCAATATTCCAACGGTCTGTAAATAATCGAGTCTGGACCAGACAATCTAGTGACTGACATCATGAGCATCGATCGACGCAATTGTATCAACCAAGTCAGCGAACCTGACCACCCGATCCCGTTAGTCGCCTCTTACGACAATCATAGTCGCCTTTTACGGCAAGCATGGTTGCTGAAGACCTATTCTACCCTGGATCTTCACGGGTCAAGACATCTAAACGTGACGCCATATTGTAAACAAATTGTGTCAAGGTCGATTTGACATATGGTACCTCGGCCCCAGTTTCTGTCGATCGTACACGCGATACAAACATAATACAACTTTTGAAAACATCAACATAACTTCTAATATGATGACACCAATACCTTTTGTATTTCGGTTAAGCGCTCATGGATACGATGTGCTGTAAAGTTCGATGTCTTTTTGTATTTCCTTTCATTGAAACTGTGATAATGGCGCTATGATTGGTTTGCTGAAATAGTATTTTCCGTGTGCTGGGTGTACGTGTAACAAGATGTGATTGTTCAAGATAACTGATATCTAATTATGTATATATATATTTTTTATCAAATACTCATTATAAATATCATCAGAAAATGGAATATATTATCGTAACATGATAGGGTTCGTTTTTTAAACATTCTGCAATATAGCCCCGAGATCAAATTGATTTTAGATTTACAATATTGATGTCGAGTGTACTCTCGATTATCGTTTGGTAATTTATCGCAAGTCTTTAACTTTCATTTGATATGTTATCTGTAGTATCAGCTATGAGTAAATGTGTTGTTTTTTATTTTTTTTACGTTCAATGATCTCACAATCTGCAATTTTATTTGTGTAGGCATGGGCACTTAATACTTCTTTAGGGACCATGGTGTAGGCTAACAGACGGTCGGGGATTTCCCTCCGCTTGGCAGGTGCGCGTGGTTTGACCGCGCGGGTTGTGACGTGGATCAGAAGGCAGCTTAATCGACTTTTACGGTACGAGTTTCAAACTGGCGACCACGCTTCGAAACATATTTTGGCATATACTCGATTGAAATCTGAAAAACTGAACAACAGAATGTCCTGGAATGGCTAATGGATGGTCTAGATTGTATGAATACAGTCATAAAGCCCATAACTGTCGTTCGGAAAACCCGGTGTGTGATTTTTTTCGAGGTTGCACGATCAAAAATCACATTCTAACTGTCACTTTCATGATCTGATAAGCGATGCTCTGATTGGTCAGATGAAAGGTCGTTCTGACATGACCCGCAATGGGATGTCCTCAGATCTTTGTTCAGCGGTAGCGAGAACTAAGATCTGATTTTAATGAGATTGAAAATCGGTGTCGTAAGTTAATATTTTACAGACTTACGGGCCTTACTCCGTGCTCTAAAGTCGCATTTATTAAAAAATAATATGAAAGAAAATGTTTTTAACAATAATTTAATCCAAGTAATTCATATTTTCGTATTTTTCTCTTTCACTTAATCTAGCTACGATGGCTGGTCAGAAAGTTCTAAGCCTAACACAAAAAATTATGAAAGTGTTTTTTATTTTATTTTTCAACATAATCTCCCTGCTTTTAAATACACTTCTCATATCAACAGTGAAGCTTTTCAATTCCAGTCGGGAATGGAATGTTTTGAAGCCACCCTGAAAAACAGATTCACGGCAGCATTGAGGTCATCGTTGTCGTCATAGGTGTTCTTTCAGTTTAGGAAACAGGTGGGAATCACTTGGTGCCAGGTCTGGCGAGTATGGAGGTGGGGAAGCTTTTCGAACCCTTATTGTCGCACAGCAGCCTTTGCAAGTCGAGAGGCGTGAGAAGAGGCATTGTCATGAAATAGCAGGACTCCAGCAGTCAGCTTTCCTCGTCGCTTTTCTTTGATAGAATCTCTCAGGCGATGAAGAAAATCAGCATGGTTGGCACCAGTAATCCTCTTTTGACTTTCTAAGTAATCTTTGCATCCCAGAATACAGTGGCCATAACTTTCTTAACTGATCTTGAATACTTGAATTAATTGCGTGCCAGAGAAGTGGAATGGTGCCATTCCATGGATTGACGTTTTCACTCGGGATCATATTGGTAGACCCATGTTTCATCACTCGTTACTAATCTCTTTTTCAATTTGACGAAATCCTCCTCGATTAGCTCTAAATTATCTCCTGCAGTGTCAGAGCTTTTTGTCTTAGATCAGAATTTAGAAACGTTGACACACAACGAGCAGATATCTTAGCATAAGTTTTTTCTACCTCCTTTTTTCTAAGTTGAGGGACGTCCAGACCGAGGGTCACCAACAAGGCTTGTTCTCCCAGCCTAAAACATAACTACCCAACGGTGGAATAGCTAGGGCACTTATCCCCATACACTTGTGACATGTGGTCATGATTTTTTGGGGAAGTACTTTTTCTCTGAAGTCAAAACTTAATGACTGCTCGGTACTCGTACTTTTCCATTTTTGTGTCCATTTGGACCCTTTTCACGTTCAACTGGCTTCCAATAATATACAAACGGCATCAACGGACCAAAACTACCAGCCTTCGGAACACAATCTTTGAAACAGTTTGTGCGTGAACTGGTTGGTTTGTTGGTTGTTTAACGCCGCACTCGGCAATATTCCAGCTATATCAGTGTCTTGAGGCTGTTGTCCTTGCATGCATGATCTCAAATAGTGCACGATCTAGACTACTTCTTGTAAACATTTCTTGCAATGTTTGGTGCATATTTTCCAAGTCCAGGGGAAACTCGAATAGCTCGATGGTGGATAGCATTGACAGCTCTATCGTTCACCATATTGCCGATCCATAGTTTAAAACTGACCATACCATAATGTCGTATAGTTTTGTAAAAACGTTAAATGGCAAGCCGTTTGTATTTCGAAATTAAAAGTCCAAGGGATCTGTTTGCTGATTTCGCCGCACGTTTTTACCATTGCGTTACGGTCTAGGTGTTCTGGGCGATCGGGTAGCCTAGTGGTTAAAGCGTTCGCTCGTCACGCCGAAAACCCTTTCGATTCCCGACATGGGTACAATGTGTGAGGCCCATTCTGGAATATTGCTTAAAGCGGCGTAAAACCATACTCACTCACTAGGTGTTCGGTTAAAAGCACACAGAGATAATAATACGAAAGTTCAACGCCTGAAACAATATCACCACAATAGAATACGGTTGCTGTTCTTGGAATGCTATGACCTCTAAAGTGTACAATTGTGGAGTTTATATACAGGGCTGATAATGGATAAGTCTGCTGCACTTTCTGCCAATAGAACGATATCGTCTGCATAAGCTAAAGCAGCAATATTTTCTCTCCGATTTGAATACCCTTTCCAAGTTCGTTGATGGTATTTAGTGGATCATTAATATACATATTAAACAACAAAGGTGATAGAAGACATTCCTGTTTCAGTCCTCTGTTCACAGAAAAACACGATGTATATATGTGATTAATGCGCACCCATCATTCCACATTGTGATATAACGACTTGGTGGCTTGCAACACTTTACCTCCTATGCCCGCTTCATTTAAAATATGTCTGCCAATTCCATCATGTGCCTTTTTAAGATTAATAATCGCTGTGAATGTAGACTTTCTCAATAACTTTCTCTTTTCAATTATACTTGTCAATGATGAGATGTGGTCAAACGTTGATCTTCCTTTTCTAACACCGTCAGATATAATGTCCTTCTTTTCAGTTCGACTTGTGAAGATCCGGGTTATAGAATGGGTCTTCGGCAACCCATGCTTGGCGTAAAAGGCGACTATGCTTGTCGTAAAGAGGAGACTAACGGGATCGGGTGGTCAGGCTCGCTGATTTGGTTGGGGCATGTCATCGATCCCAGTTGCGTGGATCGATGCTCATGATGTCAATCACTGGATTGTCTGGTCAAGACTGGATTATTTACAGACCGCCGTACATACTGATCCATCCTCCAGCACGATTTCCATGGGTATTTCTTTTCTCCGTTCACTACCGATACCGACCTTTCCTATCCTCCAGAACTCTGTTCTCGTCACTTGTTTTTAAACAAAACTGTGAATTAATGACAAAATTGTAAATATATTAACTTGGTCTCGGCGCTATATGGCTGAAATAATGCCGATGCGACGTTAAATTTTAACTCACTCACTCACTCACTGTTCTCGTCACAAATATTTACCAGTTCCTTATGTACCCGACTTCAATATTGTCTTTTCTCTCGTTGAACACACTTGTCAAACTCTTTCCCGTACACACATATGTATTTAACACACCAAGTTGATTTGTGAGTTAGCGACAGCCACAGTTTCCCTTCATATGAATTGTCCCTAGTATTAACATTATTATCTGTATCAAAAATAGTGTCTTATATTACAATGCCTACTCCATCGATCCCCGGGGGCAAGTCTATGTAAACGTGTACGTCCACTGATATAACGTCGTTGTTACTTAAATGAGTCTCTGTAATACGCATTATATCAATGGCCGAAGAGGTTGAAAAAATCTGACGTAGAATGGAGTGAGTGAGTATAGTTTTGTGCCGCTTTTAGCAATAATCCAGCAATATCACAGCAGGGGACATCAGAAATGGGCTTTAAACATTGTACCCATGTCGGGAATCGAACCCGGGTCTTCGGCGTGACGAACGAACGCTTCAACCACTAGGCTACCCGACCGCATGGAGAATAGAATGGAGAATTACTGTCAGTTGACCAGACTTTTACGTTCAAGTAACCTCCTACCCACTAGCGAGACGACGATACACGGTCAGTTTGTGACCGGCTTCTGCCCCGCCTACCCGATGACCTGCAGACTGAGCTGTAGCCAGTGTCTCCATTCATTTTTAAGATATTATATCGCTAGCTTATGATATTTTCAATTGAAAATACAATCTATCATAAAATCAACTGAGAGGAAAAGCTTCTTTTGTGCCTCACTTTATCTGTAAAATAAAGAAATACATCCTTCTTAGGTAGGCTCAACCACCCTTCGTAACATTATTTGGACAATACCTCTGTATACTTTCAACTTTGTCTGCTTCACTACGCATACATATATACATACAACAGATATAAAAATACAATGTTTCTGTAGCTTGTGCAGGGTTATGCATATATATATATATATATATATATATATATATATATATATATATATATATATATATATATATATATATATATACAGTAAACTACGTTTATAACGAATATATATATTTAATGCACAACCGGAAATATTACATTATTTACTTTATGAATACTTTCGATTTTTTAAGAAACATTTTATTGTTTTGTTTTATGCGGATACGTTTTTCAGTTTTCATTAAAAACAACTTTGGCTCGGAATTCTGTAAAAAAAACATGATATATTTCGGCCATATGTTTGTTTCTGTGATAGAAGTAGTAGATAGTAGTTACATGGTCCCGCATGTGCACACACGCGCGCGAATATTTAAGGGTCAATTTCCATTCTTATCGCACTCGGTCACCACATGGTCATTCAACCATTGACCATTGTCCAGGGACATGAAAGAGAGTTATTGTCACACCCCTTATCCCTGCCACAATAACAGCGCTTCTCCATGACCCGTGACGTTTAAACAGTACGTGGCCCTGCATGGCACGTTGCGTAACGAATAACTGTTAATGAACACAATCTACTGAGTAATAAAGAAGGCGAGTTATTAGCGTGTCAAATCTGTCAGCATGTATATATATTTAAACCTGTTGATATTGTCATGGCAGAAAGGCGAAATATATATGAAATATTCATAAAATTACTATTTATTTCCTACTTACTAAAATAAATATTAAATATATATTATACCTGCAGTCCAATTTCGTGTTGTTTCCGTCAGACTTAGTTTTAGCTATAACCCGGAAGACGTCGCGCGCAACTTGGCGGCAAATTTGGACAACAGTACACACATTAGAGGAGCGGCAAGCTGTCCTGGCGGTACAGAAAAAATTCTGGGATCTGTAAGTTTGTCAAGTTCTTGGTTACGGTTTTGAATGAGAAAGAGTTGACAGAAACTCTTTTTGCATATGTGCACTTTAATATTGTTAAATTTAATTTTGCAACCTCAAGCTTTTGTAATCATATGCTCTTCCGTTTCAGACAAAGTATAGGCCTATTGACACAATGCTACATCAATACATTTCTCTAAAACCTTAATGTGCTAAAATGTCGATGTGTTTATTTAGTTTATCGTGTTAAAAAATATATATTAGATATATTGTGAGATTGATCATTCGTACTATGATTTGTGTGATTTATAGTTTGTGGTGGTATATAAATATCCGCTTGGCGCCATTTACTGATCAGTGCCCAAATATAGGTGAATAGAAACTGTATTCAAATCACGATAACCATAATTTATACGAAAATAGGTGTGTGTTTGTTTGCACGTCAAAATATCACTCAATGTTTTCCTTTTAACCGAATAGTTACATCGAAATACTGAATTAATATATCTATACTAAGGTATTGGTAGGCGATTGATGATGATGTCAATATGGCGCGTTCCTGAACAAAAACATACGGATGTTAAATATTCCGAAGAAAATTCGGCGAGCATTGACGATATCTAATATATGATATTATCATTACGACAGCGGTCAACAGAATTGTTTTTGATCATATCGTACAAATTTCAACCTATCCTAGCGTACCCAGGGTTATATAGGTACATATAGGCCTATATAGACCCAGGAACTTGAATAACGAATCTACTCGTGTCCATTCATGGTTTTTCTTCAGATCTTTTCACTGTCCTTTTTCACATTTATTTCGTGGATACATATCGATTACTGCACGTTGCAAAACATCTCCGGCGACGTAAACAATTGCAACTCCGCAGATTGATGACGCAATATCCTGGCAGTAAATAATATTATGCTTCCTTGAGCGTCAAGCGATCTGTCCTCCTTGCCAGTTTGTGTTTATGAATTTACCTATACCCGGGAAGAAATTCAACTGTATCAACCATTCTTGGTCAGCGAACATTTAGACAAAGAGCATGAAATTAACACGGAAATAGTATTTTTGGCGGCGAACAGCGCGTGGGACAATCCTACCTATTGACCAATCGGCGCGCGTCTGAGGTCATCGCGTGCAGACATTTTCATTCATGTGTGTAGTTACACACGAAGCCCACTAAAAACTACGGATTCGGTCCCACGTGGATACCTCATCTTTCACGGGGCGGTTTATCTTCAGTGATATAACGAAGAGTTGGTGAGTAGATTTTAAGCTATAATTGAACAGATTTACCGTATAGAATACCCCCCACACACACACACGTGATTGTGTCACGATTACCAGTATTGATTAGGCCTAGTCGATTGCCCACGTGTTTTGACAGGATATATATCGACATAAGTGATACCAAGTAACAAGCAAAATCCAAACGGTAATACGAAAGGGTATTTTATCAAGCAGTAATATGATTTTTTTTTTAGAAAACGGACACATCAATAAAGTTACCGTAACGTTATTAATTTAAGGTAAATTAGAACTGCTCTGCAGATCTTCGAGCCCTCGACACGTGTTGTACCGGATGCATGCATGTCTGTTCTACTGTGATCAAGTGACTGGACACGGGTCAGTGTTTGTAAAACACCAAAGAGAGAATTGTTTTCATTCTCGAATATTGTTACGTACTTGAAATATATGGAAGTACTCAATACAACACAATTCAGCAATTGATCATATATATGTAATTATCTATATAAATATTACTTTCCTGTTTACAAACAGTAGAGGTTACCATATTTTCAATATGGATATATGCTTTAAATGATAATTATTATTTTAAAATTATTTTTTTAGGAGTGATGTTAATTAAATTCGAAATTGCAGGAAAGTGATAGAAATTAAATAGAATTCTAGTACTGGCCTAAGAATTGATGTTGAATGTTCAGTGGAATCTCTTTTGTTTGTGCAAGTGCATCTGCAGCACTAGAAATGTTATTTTAATTTACATGCAATCTCACTTTGAGACCAAAGGAAACTATCTTATTTATAGACCACCGTCATAGAGCTGGACTGTTGCTGAGTGCGGTGTTAAACAACAAACAAATGTGTTGTTGGTGAATTGTAAAGAAAGAATTGCTTTAACCCAAAGCTAGTTTAAATTCTTGTTCCTATGACTAATTAAATTTTTCAGGAAAACAATTATTGTCCATGTTTTGTCACTGTACCCGTGACCCCAACTCCCCGTGGGGGTTCTGGGTTACAATATACATGTATACCCCAGCAACCTATGTTGGAGACAAAATGGACCAGGTGGTCAGGCTTGACATCGTTCATAGAGTGTCATCGTGCCTTGACCGCACTATCATTGCTTAAAATATCAATCACTTGATTGTCTGGTCCAGACTTGTTTATTGACATGTGGTCGTCATATAGCTGGAACATTGATGAGTGGGAGTTGAACCACAATGATCATATATAACCCTGCCTAACAATATTCTCCATAACATTTTTAGTTTAGGTAATGTATTTTATTGTTTACTTTACAGAAATAAAATAATGTCCTGTTATAATACCAATACTGGAAAAAACAGTTGTGTGGCTTCAAATAGACTAAACTGCAGGTGACAAAGAAAATATACACCCATGTTTGATGGTGGCTAAAAATGAAACAAACAAGAAAAGTCTATTCGATGGCGATATGTTTGATACGTGTATCATTGTGGTGTACTTGACCTTAAGCTTGCAGTGTTTCGGCAACTGTTCTTCAACCTAGTAACATTTTGATAATATTTTTAATTTAATAAATCTAATTTTCAAGTGTATACTTTCTTTTGCCTGTCAGTTTATGAAGACTAAACATTTTGATAATATTTGTAATTTAATAAATCTAATTTTCAAGTGTATACTTTCTTTTGCCTGTCAGTTTATGAAGACTACACAAATTGTATTTGGATCATGTTCATGAATAATCATGATAATGTCCCCAGTGGCGGAGTTGTACTCCGAGCAAGACCGACCTTACCATTGCATGATGAAAGCCCCTTTTCATGACAGCAATTGACCTGAAAATGAGATCTCTTAAATTCTTTCATTTCAATTCTAATTGGAAAATTATGAATATACTGTATCATATTTAGTTATTATAGATTCATCATTTGTGTATATGTTATAGATTCATCATATGAGTCATAATCGCAAAGTAAATTTGCTCATAATTGTGTTTCAGAAATTAGCTCCTTTGTACGCATGCTGAAAAAGCTTCATTGGGTATTTACGCGTGATGATTTTATAATTTGAGTTTTTCATTTAATGCATGTGTGTGTGTGGGGGGGATATTTTACGCAAATGCGCTGCTTATCTGTATATGCATATGTATACCACATATATGTGTTCCATGCATGGCTGGTTTGTGATCTCCCCTCTCTCTCTGGGTGAGGTAGAACGAGTACATTTAAGTTTTAACATCCAAGATTACTGCACTTACACTAGTTCAAATTTGATGCATATATGGGGACGAATATCGGCCTCTGAGCAGGACTAGATAAATACCTGGTAAAATATGTATATAATATAAACATAATATAAAAATAATATTAATATATGAATAATGTAATTGTTGTTGCTTTGTCATTAATACACCAGTTAGGTTTGGATTAAGATGGTTTTGTGACAGCTGTGCCACCCACACATTTGTCAGGAGCACTGAGATACTTGACACTGACACTGGGCAGCTGGTGTACATGGTGGTCCCCTGTGTCAGTACAGCATTGCTGTGGGTGAGATACTCCCTGTCGGTAAGTAGAACCATCAGTTACGTCAGGGTTCCAAATTCTATTTTTTAAAGTGACGCACAGTTGAAAGCGTCGGGCTAGCAAGCCCCAGGTGCTGAGAGCGTATCCCGCTTGTGACCGAGTTGTTATTCTGCCTTGGGATCATCAACAGTGTTGTCACTAGTGTACAGTACATACACCCTGTGCACTGTGCTCAAGATAACCCACTCGTCCGATGGTAGATGACGAGATAGTGGACACACGAATACGTACATACACCCTGTGCACTCAAGAGAACCCACTCGTCCGATGGTAGATGACGAGATAGTGGACACACGAATACGTACATACACCCTGTGCACTCAAGAGAACCCACTCGTCCGATGGTAGATGACGAGATAGTGGACACACAAATACGTACATACACCCAAAACATGTCATGGTGGTTCCCTGTGCAGTGTCCAACCCAGAATTGAAAATCAAGGGGGGACTTGTCCCCCCCATCATGTAGAAAATAGGAGGGATTTTGAAAAAGTAGGGGGGATAATTGCTTTCTTCAAAAATGTCTTATTTTGTATTATGTACTGGAACATCATCATATAAAAAAGTGCAACAGATCAGAATAAAGAACTGAAATGAATAACAATGCTTTGTGCATTTTTCTATTTTGATTAAAAAAGTCTGTAATTCTTTTGATTTGCGCGACATGGTCATTCACTATTCAAAAGATCGTCTGCTATGACAGTCGGCGATTCATATTGTGTGATTTCAGAAACGAAACTAAAACTAACTAAAATGCTCAAAAATATTTTCAGAACTATTCAAGATAGAATATTTATTGTCTTTAAACATCTTGTCAAAGGTTTTTGATTAATAAACAACAAAATACAACATAATTTTGATCAAAGTTTTGATACATTTTCTACTAAAGTAAATCAAATTTCGTTTCCTATGCCAATCCTATCGATAATTTATTCGGCCAAGCTCCTCACAGCGATAGTACGTTCCCGGAGCTCTCTATACTTTGAAGCTGAACAACTTCACTGGTGGAGTACATTAATTATTTTCTGGTGTTTGAACTTTAAATTGTTTTGAAGGAAAGTTAGAGAAAGTTACTTTGAAGCTGAACAACTTCAGTAGTCTTGTTATTATAAAATAATTTTGACTGTTCCAAAATCATGAAAGGTTCAATCTTGACATGCTTTAAGCAAAGACGTATATACAGTATATATACGTCTTTGCTTTAAGTCTTGTTTTTTTATCATTGCGTATCGAGATACGTATTGTATCATGACCAGAATATCAAGATGCGCATCGTATCGTGACCTTCCTGTATCGTTGCAGCCCTAGTAGATATTACAGGTACCTTTCTCAACATATGCACAAACATGTCCAAATAATCATTATTAGTTTGCCATCAATGGTCATTTTCATCTTTATACAGTTTTTGTATTTTCTAAATCCATAAAAAAAGCATCCTTTCAGAGCTGCAGATAAGCAGCGTATTTGCGTAAAATACCCCCAACCCCCCCCTAAATATATTCAAAATCCACGTTAATTTGTGTACAGAAACGCATACATTAAATAAAAAACTCAAATGTATAAAAACATGGTAAATACTCAATGAAGCTTTTCCAGCATGTGTACAAAGGAGCTAATTACGACCTGATTCAAGCCTATTTATTTAGAACAGCTATATACATCTAAAACATTATTTTATTTTTTTAAAGCTTAAAATACCCAACATGCCCAAAAGAGTGATGATTAGATGAGTGAAAAAATATTGGTTACCCAATGAAAAATGTAATAACGCAATTAAAATAGAAACCCAAGAGTAAAAACTCAATGGCTCAAAAGGTTATCTGGAGCTCTGTCCTTCTGCAGATCATGTTGTACTAAACATGGTTAGAACAGATTTCTGCCTAACAAAACCAGCCAGTTTTGGAACTAAGTAAGCTCACATTGCTTGTTTTCAGAGCTGAGGAAGAAATTCAAGATGGCCAGGAACCACTCTGCAACCAGTGAATCTATGAAGCCACTGATGAACACACACAATGATTCAGCTCTCGGCTTCATCACTGATGATGACCCCCCAACCTACAAGGAAACAACGCTGACGTCAACACCCATGAAAGGCTCCGAATCTGTCAAGATAGCCATTGAGGATACACAGAGTAAGTGTCATGGCCGCTCCTGGGATTCTAAGATAAGAATCCAATCTAAGCATGGGGCAGATTTAAAATAAAATCTTATGGTTTAAGACATCAAATTAGGTCTTCAGCAACCCATGCTTGCCGTAAAAGGCGACTATGCTTGTCGTAAAAGGCGACTAACGGGATCGGGTTGTCAGACTCGCTGACTTGGTTGATTCATTTCATCGATCCCAATTGCGTGGATCGATGCTCATGATGTCAATCACTGGATTGTCTGGTCCAGACTCGATTATTTACAGACCGCCGTTATAAAGCTGGAATACTGCTGAGTGCGCGTTAAACAACAAACCAACCAATCAACATCAAATTATGAAAGTCAGAGGTGAGGCAGGCTACTGCATACATATTATGTGGAGTGTGTACTTTCAAATGGCTCACCCTCTCATGGCTATGTCGGCTTCGAATTGATCACAAGCTGTCTGTCTGTCTGTCTCTGTGTGTGTCTGTGTCTGTGTGTGTTAGACAAGACTTGATTATTTAAGGCTGTGTGATATAGCTAGAAAATTGCTGAGAGCTGCGTTAAATAACCAAGTGGCTTATCAGGTTGCAGGCAAATACAAACCCCAAGTATATGAAAAAACATTGACCTTTATAATTTAGTAGTAGCTTCTATTGTTTTAGCTTGTCTTATGTTTACCTGTTTGCATGCTCTGATCATTGAGGCAAGGTTGGACTAGTCGTCTAACGTGACAGAATTCACTCGGAATTGTATCTGGTAGGATTGCCCGAAACGTGTGAATGTGGGGATGGAGTCCTGGGCCCCGTTCCACAAAGCGATCTTAGCACTAAGGTGATTGTAAGTCCAATACTTTAACATAGGTTTACGATCATCGTAGCGCTAAGATCGCTTTGAGGAACAGCTCACCGGTCCTCACTGATCATGTTTCTGGATTGTCAGCGCCAGCACCAGCACCAGCACAAGACCTGCATCACTTCGGTCTTCCTCTCACATCAGGCTAACACACTGTTGTATAAATGTAGTACTGCTGAACATGTTGAAAGTGGCTCGCACACCCATGATCGTTGATCAATCACAGTAATAGCATCTGATAAACTGGAGCTTTGTGTTGTGCAGGTTCGTCCTCAGCCAGCATGGACTCGGGCTCCAGCAGCCTCATCTCCAACCTGACGCTCCTCCACTCCAAGATGGAGGACTTCTTCAAGGAGAAGCAGAAGATCTTCGTGAAAGTGAGTGCATCAGGGTTGATTGTTAAAACTAAAATCCTCGTCCTCATCCTGTATAAAAAAGAACCTGTGAATTACAGACACTGGTCCCTGTATATCAGGATCGGCGACATGGGAAAATACCAGACTATCTTTTGTCAGTCGGCTGCAGAATAATTTGGATTAAGTTGTTTTTTTTACCTTTTGTTTTCATTTCAAGTAGAGTACTGTATTTTTGTTCCAACATGTCTTTACTAGGACTGTTACGATTCACTCGCGTATTCGGTGAATCAAACCGTATCCATTCATGAATTGAATTCGTTATTCGTGGCCCAAATGAATATTTATGAATATGCAGTCATATATCCATAAGAACATATTATATGCATAGATGTCTTCAAAAGACAACACTCTCATAATATTTAATTTGATAGTATTGTGGTCACTGGTCATAGTCGCATTTGTGCAGATACTAGTTCCTGGATCAGTGCAGTATATAAATGTATGATATATTAATAATTAACAAACCATGTCAAATAATTTATGTTGTTATTGTTTCACTGATTACAACAAATAATACATCAACTGCTGACTTGTTATTGTATTCATGAATTGCTCTTCGTATTCGTTATCCTATATTCGTGATACGAATCGTATTCGTCTCACAGTGTATTCGTTGCAGCCGTAGTGTTTACTGTGGTGAATTCTTTTGGACGGCAGCCATACCAAGTTAAATAGTATCGGCATATCAGATCATTAACAAAGTTTGGTAACACAAGTTATTTTACACAACCCCAATGAAAATAAATCAACCAATGGCAATACTGTATTTGTTGTCCACGGCGCCCAACTCCAGGAAGCGCCCCTGCCCACACTAGACCAATCTGTACGACCGTATCAGGGCCCTGACAAAGACCTAAAGTTTACACAACAGTCCATATTTTCTAGTGTATATTACAGATCTTTTGCTAAAAAATCCTCAACAGCGGATAAGGGGTGTATAACTGACTTGTAACTATTATCAAAGATGTTTGCTCACTACTGCTCAATTTCTGAAAACCGTCACTGGGGCGCTTATTGGCGACTACAGAAAATCTGCTACAGATATGTATCACGAGTTGTCTCCCTTTCCCTAACTGAGTTGTCTCCCCTTACAGGGCCTACTGGTTGTACTGGCAGTCGCCTACCTGGCCTACTTCATATATGCACTGTACCTGCACGCCACCCGTCAATGCGAGACCAGCGCTGTCCCTCTCATCGTTGTCACCATCATCGCTCTAGTCTTCATCGTCTTCAGAAACATCAACAACATGTTTGGTGACAACATTAGAAAGTTCATGAAAGTCATTCAGTCTGCCATCAAGAGTAAATGGCACATTCTAAAATGGTAAGTTGTTCACGTACATATGTGTTTTGTTAACAGAAAAGTAACTTCTCACACTAAAACCCCTTGCCTCTTTGTTTTTTAGCTCTGATCCCACAAGTTGAAAGGACTTTGAATTAGGATGCACCTTATGGGAGTGTGTTGGGTTTAATGCCAGTTTGAACGGTATTGGTTATCAATACCATAGAATGTCAGCTTAATGTAGGAGGAAAGTTATGTAAAAGTGTTCTGATTGTAGTTGCTTACAAGCGAGAGCCTAAAGCATTGGTATGGTGCTGACAAATGAGACCACAAGCATGGTACTGTGTTGACAAAAAAGACTACAATCATGGCTACTGTGTTGACAAATAAGACTACAAGCATGGCTACTGTGTTGACAAATAAGACTACAAGCGTGGCTACTGTGTTGACAAATAAGACTACAAGCATGGCTACTGTGTTGACAAATAAGACCACAAGCATGGCTACTGTGTTGACAAATAAGACTACAAGCATGGCTACCGTGTTGACAAATAAGACTACAAGCGTGGCTACTGTGTTGACAAATAAGACTACAAGCATGGCTACTGTGTTGACAAATAAGACCACAAGCATGGCTACTGTGTTGACAAATAAGACTACAAGCATGGTACTGTGTTGACAAATAAGACTACAAGCATGGTACTGTGTTGACAAATGAGACCACACAAGCATGGCTACTGTGTTGACAAATAAGACTACAAGCATGGCTACTGTGTTGACAAATAAGACTACAAGCGTGGCTACTGTGTTGACAAATAAGACTACAAGCATGGCTACTGTGTTGACAAATAAGACCACAAGCATGGCTACTGTGTTGACAAATAAGACTACAAGCGTGGCTACTGTGTTGACAAATAAGACTACAAGCATGGCTACTGTGTTGACAAATAAGACTACAAGCGTGGCTACTGTGTTGACAAATAAGACTACAAGCATGGCTACTGTGTTGACAAATAAGACTACAAGCATGGCTACTGTGTTGACAAATAAGACTACAAGCGTGGCTACTGTGTTGACAAATAAGACTACAAGCATGGCTACTGTGTTGACAAATAAGACCACAAGCATGGCTACTGTGTTGACAAATAAGACTACAAGCATGGTACTGTGTTGACAAATAAGACTACAAGCATGGTACTGTGTTGACAAATGAGACCACACAAGCATGGCTACTGTGTTGACAAATAAGACTACAAGCATGGCTACTGTGTTGACAAATAAGACTACAAGTATGGCTACTGTGTTGACAAATAAGACCACAAGCATGACTACTGTGTTGACAAATAAGACCACAAGCATGGCTACTGTGTTGACAAATAAGACTACAAGCATGGCTACTGTGTTGACAAATAAGACTACAAGCATGGCTACTGTGTTGACAAATAAGACTACAAGCATGGTACTGTGTTGACAAATAAGACTACAAGCATGGCTACTGTGTTGACAAATAAGACCACAAGTATGGCTACTGTGTTGACAAATAAGACTACAAGCATCGTACTGTGTTGACAAATAAGACTACAAGCATGGCTACTGTGTTGACAAATAAGACTACAAGCATGGCTACTGTGTTGACAAATAAGACTACAAGCATGGCTACTGTGTTGACAAATAAGACTACAAGCAAGGTACTGTGTTGACAAATGAGACCACACAAGCATGGCTACTGTGTTGACAAATAAGACTACAAGCATGGTACTGTGTTCACAAATAAGACCACAAGTATGGCTACTGTGTTGACAAATTAGACCACAAGCATGGCTACTGTGTTGACAAATAAGACCACAAGCATGGCTACTGTGTTGACAAATAAGACCACAAGCATGACTACTGTGTTGACAAATAAGACCACAAGCATGGCTACTGTGTTGACAAATAAGACTACAAGCATGGCTACTGTGTTGACAAATAAGACCACAAGTATGGCTACTGTGTTGACAAATAAGACTACAAGCATGGCTACTGTGTTGACAAATGAGACCACACAAGCATGGCTACTGTGTTGACAAATAAGACTACAAGCATGGTACTGTGTTCACAAATAAGACCACAAGTATGGCTACTGTGTTGACAAATTAGACCACAAGCATGGCTACTGTGTTGACAAATAAGACCACAAGCATGGCTACTGTGTTGACAAATAAGACCACAAGCATGACTACTGTGTTGACAAATAAGACCACAAGCATGGCTACTGTGTTGACAAATAAGACTACAAGTATGGCTACTGTGTTGACAAATAAGACCACAAGTATGGCTACTGTGTTGACAAATAAGACCACAAGCATGGCTACTGTGTTGACAAATAAGACTACAAGTATGGCTACTGTGTTGACAAATAAGACTACAAGTATGGCTACTGTGTTGACAAATAAGACTACAAGCATGGTACTGTGTTGACAAATAAGACTACAAGCATGGCTACTGTGTTGACAAATAAGACTACAAGTATGGCTACTGTGTTGACAAATAAGACTACAAGCATGGCTACTGTGTTTACAAATAAGACTACAAGTATGGCTACTGTGTTGACAAATAAGACCACAAGTATGGCTACTGTGTTGACAAATAAGACTACAAGCATGGCTACTGTGTTGACAAATAAGACTACAAGCGTGGCTACTGTGTTGACAAATAAGACTACAAGCATGGCTACTGTGTTTACAAATAAGACTACAAGTATGGCTACTGTGTTGACAAATAAGACCACAAGTATGGCTACTGTGTTGACAAATAAGACTACAAGCATGGCTACTGTGTTGACAAATAAGACTACAAGCATGTCTACTGTGTTGACAAATAAGACCACAAGCATGGCTACTGTGTTGACAAATAAGACTACAAGCATGGTACTGTGTTCACAAATAAGACTACAAGCATGGCTACTGTGTTGACAAATAAGACTACAGGCATGTCTACTGTGTTGACAAATAAGACCACAAGCATGGCTACTGTGTTGACAAATAAGACTACAAGCATGGTACTGTGTTCACAAATAAGACTACAAGCATGGCTACTGTGTTGACAAATAAGACTACAAGCATGTCTACTGTGTTGACAAATAAGACCACAAGCATGGCTACTGTGTTGACAAATAAGACTACAAGCATGGTACTGTGTTCACAAATAAGACTACAAGCATGGTTACTGTGTTGACAAATAAGACTACAAGCATGGCTACTGTGTTGACAAATAAGACTACAAGTATGGTACTGTGTTGACAAATAAGACCACAAGCATGGCTACTGTGTTGACAAATAAGACTACAAGCATGGCTACTGTGTTGACAAATAAGACTACAAGTATGGTACTGTGTTGACAAATAAGACTACAAGCATGACTACTGTGTTGACAAATAAGACCACAAGCATGGTACTGTGTTGACAAATAAGACTACAAGCATGGCTACTGTGTTGACAAATAAGACCACAAGCATGGCTACTGTGTTGACAAATAAGACTACAAGCATGGCTACTGTGTTGACAAATAAGACCACAAGCATGGCTACTGTGCTGACAAATAAGACTACAAGCATGACTACTGTGCTGACAAATAAGACCACAAGCATGGCTACTGTGCTGACAAATAAGACTACAAGCATGGCTACTGTGTTGACAAATAAGACCACAAGCATGGCTACTGTGTTGACAAATAAGACTACAAGCATGACTACTGTGTTGACAAATAAGACCACAAGCATGGTACTGTGTTGACAAATAAGACTACAAGCATGGCTACTATGTTGACAAATTAGACCACAAGCATGGCTACTGTGTTGACAAATAAGACTACAAGTATGGTACTGTGTTGACAAATAAGACTACAAGCATGACTACTGTGTTGACAAATAAGACCACAAGCATGGTACTGTGTTGACAAATAAGACCACAAGCATGGCTACTGTGTTGACAAATAAGACTACAAGTATGGCTACTGTGTTGACAAATAAGACCACAAGCATGACTACTGTGTTGACAAATAAGACTACAAGCATGGCTACTGTGTTGACAAATAAGACTACAAGCATGGCTACTGTGTTGACAAATAAGACTACAAGCGTGACTACTGTGTTGACAAATAAGACTACAAGCATGGCTACTGTGTTGACAAATAAGACTACAAGCATGGCTACTGTGTTGACAAATAAGACCACAAGCATGGCTACTGTGTTGACAAATAAGACTACAAGCATGGCTACTATGTTGACAAATTAGACCACAAGCATGGCTACTGTGTTGACAAATAAGACTACAAGTATGGCTACTGTGTTGACAAATAAGACTACAAGTATGGCTACTGTGTTGACAAATAAGACTACAAGCATGGTACTGTGTTGACAAATAAGACCACAAGCATGGCTACTGTGTTGACAAATAAGACTACAAGCATGACTACTGTGTTGACAAATAAGACCACAAGCATGGTACTGTGTTGACAAATAAGACTACAAGCATGGTACTGTGTTGACAAATAAGACTACAAGCATGACTACTGTGTTGACAAATAAGACCACAAGCATGGTACTGTGTTGACAAATAAGACCACAAGCATGGCTACTGTGTTGACAAATAAGACTACAAGCATGACTACTGTGCTGACAAATAAGACCACAAGCATGGCTACTGTGCTGACAAATAAGACTACAAGCATGGCTACTGTGTTGACAAATAAGACTACAAGCATGTCTACTGTGTTGACAAATAAGACTACAAGCATGGTACTGTGTTGACAAATAAGACCACAAGCATGGCTACTGTGTTGACAAATAAGAACACAAGTATGGCTACTGTGTTGACAAATAAGACCACAAGCATGGTACTGTGTTGACAAATAAGACTACAAGTATGGCTACTGTGTTGACAAATAAGACTACAAGCATGACTACTGTGTTGACAAATAAGACCACAAGCATGGTACTGTGTTGACAAATAAGACTACAAGCATGGTACTGTGTTGACAAATAAGACTACAAGCATGGCTACTATGTTGACAAATTAGACCACAAGCATGGCTACTGTGTTGACAAATAAGACCACAAGCGTGGGTACGGTGTTGACAAATGAGACTACAAGCATGGCTACTGTGTTGACAAATAAGACTACAAGCATTGTTACTGTGGTGACAAATAAGACTACAAGCATGGCTACTGTGCTGACAAATAAGACTACAAGCATGGCTACTGTGCTGACAAATGAGACCACAAGTGTGGGTACTGTGTTGACAAATGAGACCACACAAGCGTGGGTACGGTGTTGACAAATAAGACTACAAGCATGGCTGCTGTGTTGACAAATAAGACTACAAGCATGGCTACTATGTTGACAAATTAGACCACAAGCATGGCTACTGTGTTGACAAATAAGACCACAAGCGTGGGTACGGTGTTGACAAATGAGACTACAAGCATGGCTACTGTGTTGACAAATAAGACTACAAGCATTGTTACTGTGGTGACAAATAAGACTACAAGCATGGCTACTGTGCTGACAAATAAGACTACAAGCATGGCTACTGTGCTGACAAATGAGACCACAAGTGTGGGTACTGTGTTGACAAATGAGACCACACAAGCGTGGGTACGGTGTTGACAAATAAGACCACAAGTGTGGGTACGGTGTTGACAAGTGAGACTACACAAGCATGGTTACTGTGTTGACAAATAAGACTACAAGCATGGCTACTGTGCTGACAAATAAGACTACAAGCATGGGTACTGTGTTGACAAATAAGACTACAAGCATGGTACTGTGTTGACAAATAAGACTACAAGCATGGTACTGTGTTTACAAATAAGACTACAAGCATGGTACTGTGTTGACAAATAAGACTACAGGCATGGTACTGTGTTGACAAATAAGACTACAAGTATGGCTACTGTGTTGACAAATAAGACTACAAGCATGGTACTGTGTTTACAAATAAGACTACAAGCATGGTACTGTGTTGACAAATAAGACTACAAGCATGGTACTGTGTTGACAAATAAGACTACAAGCATGGCTACTGTGTTGACAAATAAGACTACAGGCATGGCTACTGTGTTTACAAATAAGACTACAAGCATGGTACTGTGTTGACAAATAAGACTACAAGTATGGCTACTGTGTTGACAAATAAGACTACAAGCATGGTACTGTGTTAACAAGTATGACTACTGTGTTGACAAATAAGACCACAAGTGGGTACTGTGTTGACAAGTGAGACTACAAGCTTGGGTACGGTGTTTACAAATGAGACCACAAGCATGGGTACTGTGCTGACAAATGAGACCACAAGTGTGGGTACGGTGTTGACAAGTGAGGATGATAATCCATGTCTAGTCCAGACAATGCCTTGACTTTTGATATGTGATGTGTTCATGCACTCTTCTTTAAGATTGAAAATATTGGTCTGAATATGCCATTGATAGAGAACAAGGTTCGCACAGGCTTGAAAAAGTCTTGAATTTTAAGGTCCCTCTTGAAAAGCCTGTTTTTTAGTGTCAAAATTTAAAAGCATTGAAAATCACCAAAAAGTATTTGAGATGACAGATTATATGACTATCAATTATAATTTGCCTTATGTTAAGAAATTGACTCTGATTTTTCAGTGATTTTCAACACTTATGACTTCATGACAGTGATAGAAACTAACGGTTTTAGTCCATTTGTCCTTATAATGATAATGTATAGTACCTTTACTATTGGGCATTTTTGCGAGGACTACAGGACTAGTGCCAATTTCTAACGCTGCATGAGTGACATTTTGACAAGAGATAATTTATCATGTTAGTATTGGACTGTGACTGTTTCAGGGTTGCTTTGTTCTTGGTGTATGGCGGCATGCTTGCACTGATCATCTACACCGTGTGGGAGGTCCCTAGCAACCTGGTGTCCCTCGCCGGCATCATCACCTTCATCATCGTCCTCTTTCTCTTGTCCTCCAGCCCCACACAGGTAACATCTTGCCCACTGACCACAGAATTAGTCATCGCCCACCCTACAACCAATCCCACTCCCACACACTGACCAACCAGTCACAACCACCCACTTTACAACCACCTCTCCCACACCCACTGACCAGTCACACACCCACTAACCAACCAGTCAAAACTACCCACACCACACACACCGACCACAGACTGACCAACCGCTCCCACTCCCACACCCACTCCCACACCCACTCCCACTCCCGCTCCCACACCCACTCCCACTCCCACACCCACTCCCACTGCCACACCAACTCCCACTCCCACACCAACTTCCACTCCCACACCCACACCCACTGACCAGTCACACGCCAACCAACCGCTCAAACTGGTCACAACTACCCACACCTCACACAATGACCACACATACACTGACCAACCAGTCACACGCCAACCAAGGGCTCACCCACCCACTGACACAAGACACTCCCACTGTTTACTCCCCCCCCCCCCCCCCCCACACACACACACACACACTCGCACTACTCACACTGCTTGCTTACCCACTGACTGCTTACTTTCTCAATGTCATATAGCTGGAATATTGCTAAAAGCAGCGTAAAACCATACTCACTCACTCACTCACTGACTCAATGTCATATAGCTGGAATATTGCTAAAAGCGGCGTAAAACCATACTCACTCACTCACTCACTCACTCACTCACTCACTCACTCACTCACTCACTCACTCAATGTCATATAGCTGGAATATTGCTAAAAGCGGCGTAAAACCATACTCACTCACTCACTCACTCACTCAATGTCATATAGCTGGAATATTGCTAAAAGCGGCGTAAAACCACTCACTCACTCACTCACTCACTCAATGTCATATAGCTGGAATATTGCTAAAAGCGGCGTAAAACCATACTCACTCACTCACTCACTGACTCAATGTCATATAGCTGGAATATTGCTGAGTGGCAGCGTTAAACAACAAACAAACTTTCTCAATGCTGGCTACCATAGGAGTTAATGATTTCCTGATCATCGACTGGTATATCTCATTATTGTCCCAAGCCAAGGGCACTTAGTCTGGAATCCAAGATAAATCCCTACACTGTCATATTACTGACTGCAGTGCTTCACAAATCCTTGGTGATGATCCAGTAAGTTATCTTCATCTGTTAATGGGTGCTGGTTTCAGGTGCGATGGCGGCCGGTGCTCGGCGGGTTCACGCTTCAGTTTTACTTTGCTGTGCTAATCCTGAAGTGGGATATCGGCTACAGGGTGTTCTACTTTCTTGGGAAGGAGATTCAGAAGTTCCTGGCATTTACCGATTTCGGTTCCAAATTTGTCTTCGGAGATAAATACACTGACCACATCTTTGCTATGAAGGTAAGTCCACCCACTTCATGTCATACTCTGGTATCATGTTCACAATTTGTATCGCATAGTTTGCTTGGCTATGAGATCAGCACTTCTTACAATAGTTTAAAAGAAATTTGTCCTGTTTTCTCCCTGAAGCTATTCTATGACAGTTTCCACAAGTGACATTTGAAGATCCGGGGTAGAATAGGTCTTCAGAAACCCATGCTTGTTGAAAAAGGCGACTATGCTTGTCGTAAGAGGCGACTAATGGGATCGGGTGGTCAGGCTCACTGACTTGGTTGATACATGTCATCAATCCAAATATCGTGAATCGATGCTCATGATGTCAGTCACTGGATTGTCTGGTCAAGACTTAATTGTTTACAGACCGGCATCATATAGCTGGAATAGTGGTGAGTGCAACATAAAACAACCAACACACACACACAGTTCCCACCAATAGTTTATTGCAGACACCAGAATGCAAACAACAGCTGTTAAACTTTGTTAAACTTTTTTGTGTCTCATCATGTTACAGGGTATTCAGGGTGTAGAACACTTCCAAAAAAACATTAGATGGTAATGAGTGACGCTATATGAATCCTGTCGTCAGACTTGTTGTCTTCGTTGATAGCTTGTCTAACATCCACTGCAGTGATTTCATTAAAGTATCAGTCATTGCTTTATCTGGTGCAAACATTATTCAGGCCCTGTCATATACCTTTAATATTTCTGAACATGGTGTTAAACAAATAAACAAAAATACTATACTACTAAATGTTTATATATAACTTCTGTTTCCATGGTTACAGGTGCTTCCGGTGATCATCTTCTTCAGCTGCTTCATCTCTATCCTGTACTACCTCGGCACCATGCAGTTCATCATCGGCAACATCGCCTTCGTGATGAAGAGCTTGCTGGGTACAACGGCTGCCGAGAGTCTGTGTGCCGCTGGCAACATCTTCGTCGGCCAGGTTAGCAAATAATCTGTCCATTGTCTCCATTGCTGTAAATATACAGTCATTCCCTGCTTATATGGACTTCAGATATCGGGAAACCTCGGTAATCCTTCCGCTGGTGGTAATCGTTTCGCAAGAAGTCAATTAACCAAGTGACACTGAGTTACGTTTGAGACGAGCTCTGTCATCTGTCATGAGTTGCATAATTGAAGGGAAGTAACTCTTCCAGTAAGAAGCTGGTTTCAGTTATACGGAAATTCGTTTATACGGACGAATTGTGAAATGACGCGTGAAGTGTCCGTATAAACGAGGCACGACTAGTCGGGTAGTCTGGCTTGGTAACTTGGTTGCATCATCATGCTTTCAGAATGCACATCACAGGTGTGTCTGGTCCAGACATGATGGGGGCGGTGGGGTCGCCTAGTGGTTAAAGCGTTCGCTCGTCACGCCCAAAACCCGGGTTCATTTCCCAACATGGGTACAATGTGTGAAGTCCATTTGTGATGTCCCCCATTCGTGGTATTGCTGGAATATTGCAAAAAGTTGCATAAAAATTCACTCACTCACTCACTCACTCACTCACTCACTCACTCACTCACTCACTCACTCACTCACTCACTCACTCACTCACTCACTCACTCACTCACTCACTCACTCACTCACTCACCCACCCACCCACCCACCCACCCACTCACTCACTCACTCACTCACTCACTCACTCACTCACTCACTCACTCACCCACCCACTCACTCACTCACTCCAGATATGATGAATTACAGGAAACGGTCACCTGGAATACGGCTGACTGTGGTATTAAGCAAGCAAACTGTCCATTTGCAGGGTTTACCTTGTCTTACAAAAGTGGAGGACTAGGGGATCCCCAATAATAAATTTTAAGGGTCTTTACAGGAAATGTGCGGGTCCTTTATAAATATAAATGGTGTAGTGTAGTGTACTGTAAGTCATTTCTTTAGAGCCTGGAATGAATCAATGATCATGTGGACAGTGTCCATGTTTGATGGATGAAACAACAAACACCCATAACCCATGCTCCTGGTGTGCTGTAAGAATGATGAATGTTATTGTGCGTCCCTTGGGACGCGCTATATTCATTTTTCTCCATCCATACTGGACGCACAATTGTGTCGTGTAAAACCCTGCTTTTGTTTACAGTGAAAATATCTAACTTTTGTTCTTCAACATTAATGTCTTTTCTAGACGGAGGCTCCCATCTTAATCAGACCGTACCTGAACGTGATGACTCGTTCGGAGCTGCACGCCGTCATGGTGGGAGGTTTTGCCACTATTGCTGGGGGTGTGCTGGCTGCCTATGTGTCGTTTGGTGTTCCTGCAGAACACCTGTTGTGTGCGAGTGTGATGAACGCCCCCTGTGCCCTGGCCGTGTCCAAACTGCTCCACCCAGAGACGGAGACTAGCAAGCTGGAGGACATCGATGACTTGGAGCAAGAGGACGATGACAAGTGAGTGAGGCACACCTTGACAAGTAGGGATGTGGTCGATAGAACCAACTCCTGTACCCGTGATATAGCCTTGACTAGAGAACTGCCATGCCATGATAAAGCCTTGACTAGGGAACTGCCACGCCATGATAAAGCCTTGACTAGAGAACTGCCACGCCATGATAAAGCCTTGACTAGAGAACTGCCACGCCATGATAAAGCCTTGACTAGAGAACTGCCACGCCATGATAAAGCCTTGACTAGAAAACTACCACGCCATGATAAAGCCTTGACTAGAAAACTACCACGCCATGATAAAGCCTCAAATAGTAAACTACCACGCCATGATAAAGCCTCAAATAGTAAACTACCACACATAGATCCCAACTCACTCATACTTGTATTTCCAGCAAACCTCGCAACTTCCTTGAGGCTGCAGCTGCTGGGGCATCCACCTCCATCTGCCTCGTCGCCAACATCGCCGCCAACCTCATCGCCTTCTTGGCTCTGCTTGCCTTTGTCAATGCAGTCCTGTCCTGGTTTGGGGCCTTCGTCTGCTTCCCACAGCTCTCGTTTGAGGTGAGGACTTGTTTATTGCTGATCTGTGTGGGTGAATGCTGGGATGGGGTAACTCAAGCACTCAGGTCGGGTGGGCCCTGAGTAGGACCTGGGTACCCAAGGGACTACCACACCCGTGGTTATTCACGTGATACATGTATTTTGATAATGACAATAACAAAAAAACACCATGGTTACACTACAAGTCGCTAATGTACACATTTCTTTCTGACTATGCACATTTTACTTCTGACTATCTAAATAGTTTTGGCCATGGTTCCAGTAAAACAATCCCAATCGGACATTTTGTACCAAACAGCGGGTACGTGGGTCGGGTGAACAGTTCTCAACTGGACATGTGACCTGGGTAGTGAATCTGGTCTTGTCACTGCCCCATTGTTTGAATTGGAATTCCTGCATTCTGATTAGCTAAATTGGTCACATGTTATTGTTATTGCATTCATTTCCCAAGAATGTAAAAAATTAAGCCACGCCCACCATGGCGAAAATGTTTGGGAATCCCAATATAACAGTCGAGGGAATTCCCTTCCTGCTCATGTGTATCGTCATGCACAGGACATTTAGCAGAACTCGTGCATATTCATTGTCCAAACAACCATGAGAGACCGAAGGCCAAGAAGGAATGAAACTGCTCGTTCGCCTGGTTTTTTTTCCACTTGCCTCGGTTCCACAACTTTCATGTCTTAGGTTTCATTTCTAACTAGCATTTTTCCAACTGTGTCTTCCCGTTCTCAGGGATCTAATGTTTGAATCTGGCTACGTGGATTCATAGATCTTTTCAGCGGGTTTTCGATTCATACCTCAATGAAAATTTAATTGTTTATGTCACATGCCTTACATTTCCAACCTTGCTTGAATGGAATATATCAGCTGTTAAGAACATTAATACATTGGTATTTACAGACAATATTAATTCAAGAAACTTTGATATATTTGGAGATAGGTACATTAATGGAGCCTGGTATGTACAAGGTAGACTTTGGTAAATTGGAGGGACAAAGTGGTACATGTCATTCAACTTCTATAACTACACCTTTTGCACAGTCTACACTCCATCAGGATTTTGATGTCTTGCTGTTTCAATACTCAGCTCCATGTTATATAGTCAGGCTCAGCTGTTTGACTAAATCCTGATGTTTAGTAAATGAAGCCTGGGATAAATAAACTTCACAAGCAAACTGGATAAACACATGGAAAACTGACAGACTGACGCCACATAGCTGAAATATTGCTGAGTGCAGCGTTACACAACAAACTAACATTCAGGCGAAGCATCATATATGGCTCTGTTGGCTTGTGTGTTTTCTCAACAGAAAACTTGAGCTACAGTGCCTTGCTCTTTCGACCAGAAATTATTTTGAAAAATTCCTCTTTAAAAAAGAACTAAGAAGACAATAAATTTAAATGTTCCCAAACCGTATAACTTTCTTTTGCTCCAGAAAATCTGTTCCTATGTCTTTATGCCCGTGGCGTACCTGATGGGGGTGGAGTGGAAGGACGCAGGGGTGGTGGGCGAACTAGTCGGCATCAAGACTTTCCTCAATGAGTTTGTGGCCTATAAGGAGCTAGCCAAGTTCATCACCAACCGTGAAGAATGCAAGGATGGAACTACCATCTCCGTAAGTGTTTCTCAACTAAAGATTTTAATCAAGATAACAGCAAAATACCGTATTTGACGTAATAAGTGCCCAGGGAGCTCTCAAAATTAGAAATAAGGGGTTTATAAATTTTGTGGTTTATGCTGACAGCCTGAAATGTTTATATACATATACGACAGATATATTTTACCAGAATTTAATCGCCAATATTTAAGGGTGCATATAACACACGAGTGCGTATTATACGCGAATAAATAAGTCTTGTGTACGTCGAATACGGTAGTCCACATTATTTAGGGGGGAAATAATACACTGGTGCATCGTGAATGTTCATGTGATGATCCCATACATGAAACTTTTTTTTCTGTATTGATACAAGACAAAACACTTGTGTCGTAATTTGTGTTTCAAGTTCTCTACTAAGAAAAGCCGCTATGAACATGTGTCTACAGCTAGCTTTTCCTTTTAAACCTGCTCTGAACTATTTATAGTCAAGGAATTTCAACAAGATTTGACTTAAATATTTGTATTGCAATACGTATCGTATCGTGTCCTGGCTTTATCGTTATACCCCTAACATCATTAAGTAATGCAAAGTATTTTCATGTTCATTGGCCTAGAAGTAGTCACATGTCATTTGACGGTAAAACATATTGACTCTGTGTCAGGTCTGACTAATTATGGTAGTGACCTGTGTTATTTATGATAGAATGGGAATTACCTAGAAATGGTATTCCCCATACCTAAGTCATTCAGATTTCTCTTTTTGTTGGAACCAACTAACATTATTGTAGCTAATGTATATTGAAATGTTAAATCTGCCTTTGTCTCTATATTTCATAATAAATCAATTATGTACTTTATATGCGGTTAATACTTGTTTTTATCAACCTGAAAAAACCCAATATCATCATGTGCTTTGCCCTCTGTCAATATTGCGGGCGATTGGATAGCCTAGTGGTTAAAGTATTCACTTGTCGCACCGATGGCCTGGGTTAGATTCCCACATGGGTACAATCTGTGAAACCCGTTTTTGGTGTTCCCTGTCGATATATTGTGGTAATATTGCTAAAAGCAGTGTAAGCCCCATCTTCCTGAGGCAAGGGAGTTAACTTACTGTATAAGTCCAGTTTCCACCCTTGCTTTTGGTTGGTATTATGGAGTTATATTTTGGCTGGACTAACGAGTCTATGTAAAGTCCAATCAAAATCATGTACGAAATTAACATCTGGTTCCTAAACTGCAGTGCAGATATTGGTTGATTGCAGGATTTTTTAAAGCATGTGTACCGTCAACTTATTTTCCGAATCTTTATGTTTTTTAATGAGGTGCTCACTGATCTTGATTATCAATCAGGTCATCTTCAATGGGCACTAACATTTTGTTTGAAGCAAATGCAAGTGATATTGGGGGTGGAATCTGATTGGTCAGTAGGTGGGACATAGAAGGGACACAACTCGCAATAGCCACTGGTGGCGCTACAATCGAGCCAAAAATTCCATTCTAGTTTGACAAGGGTGGCAACTATAATTGTATTTGTGTTAACACCCTTGCCTCTGGAAGATGTGTAAATCAATCATTTTGTCAATATTGCTTCTTTTGGGGTCAATCAAAACAGGTATTGACCTCATATAATGTCCCATCTTCCCTAGGCAAGAGAGTAAACTGACTATAAAAGTCCAGTTTCCACCCTTGCCGAACTAGGCTGGTATTATGGAGTTACATTTTGTCTGGACTAACGAGTCTATGCATAGTCCAATCAAAATCGCTCACCGAAATCAAAATCCGGTTCGTAAACTGTCGTGCAGATTTCGATCGATTGCAGGATTTGCAAAGCATGTGCACCGCCAACTCGTTATCAGCAGATATTTTCCAAATCTTTTCATGTTTTTAATCAAGGTGCATTTCGCGATGTAAGACCCGTTTTATCACAATATAGATCTTGATTATTGATCAGATCGTTCTGACTGAGCGCCACCATTTTGTGTGAAGCAAACGCAAGTGATACGAGAGGTGGAATCTGATTGGTCCATAGGAGAGGCTTAGAAGGGACATAATTGGTAATAGCCATTGGTGGCGCAACGATCGAGCCCAGTTATTCCAGCCTAGTTCGGCAAGGGTGGAAACTGGACTTTTAAAGTCAGTTAACTCCCTTGCCTCGGGAAGATGATAATGTCCTAGAAAGAGTATTGTAGATTCTTAAGACACTCAAAAGAGGTTTGATTCCCCTTTTGAAAATACATAATATCATTCACATCAAGGACACGAGTATATTGACAATTGACCCCCGACCCCTCAAATGAAAATAAGTAAATCATGTCACGTACATATATGTTACTTTTCTTTGATTGTATGGTATATTTTGATTTGTCACCAGCGGCGGTCTGAGATTATGGCCACGTACGCACTGTGTGGCTTCTCCAACCTGAGCTCCATCGGCATCCAACTGGGTGGCCTTGGACCAATGGCACCCAAACGTGTGAAAGACTTGGCCCAGATTGTCATCCGTGCACTGTTTGGAGGAATTGTGGCATGTCTCATGACAGCCTCCATTGCAGGTAGGTACAGTTGGGGTGATTGGCTGAACAGCCTGTGTATTCAACTGTCGGGCTCACAAAAGAGGCTTAAGCCGTAGTTACCCTAGCTGCTAAGAAGATATAGTTCACCTGTTTGTTTTCGCAGAAGGTATCAGGAGAGGGTCATCAACACATATGTGTCTCTAGGGTCGGGTTCTAAAAAATAAGACACATATGAAGGTCATGAAATCAAATGTACACTTGGGGAAAGTCTCCTAAGAATATGATGTGCAATTGGGGAGGAAAAAACCTCTGACCCACCCATCACTGTAATTAATGACCAGTCGACCCGTGAAGATCCGGGGAGGAATAGGTCTTCAGCACCCCATGCGTGCCGTAAAAGGCGACTATGCTTGTCGTAAGAGGAGACTAATGGGATCGGGTGATCAGGCTCGCTGACTTGGTTGATGCATGTCATCGTATCCCAATGGCGTGGATCGATGCTCATGATATCAATCACTGGATTGTCTGGTCCAGACTCGATTATTTACAGACTGCCGTCATATAGCTGGAATATTGCTGAGGGCGGCGTTAAACAACAAACAAACTAAGTGACCAGTCCCTACAACTAAACTGCAAATCAAGTTGGTTTTTTTCACAAATGTTGTTTTCCTCTCTGTCCAGGTCTACTGATGGCGGACCACTCCGCATCATCCATCCCCTGCATCAACAACGCAACAGCGATTAACATCACATCGAACTCCGTCCTCAACGACACATCATATTCCGTGCTCAATGACACTGTACCCATGGTGTTCAACATGACACTATCTTAGTGTTGCCAGGGAACCAATATATAGCATCTTTGACTGCCAAATTGGTTCCTTTGGAAGAAATGAAAGAGGTGTGTGTTTGAAATGTGTGAAGTGTGTTTGTAAAGGATGATGTCTTGATAGGGACCACAAACAAAGCATTTAATGTATTCAAGGAGTTTGTGGAACAATAATGAAACTCCTCTAAATTTTCAATAAAATGAGCCCTCTTAGTTTTGTGAGGCATTCAAGGTATTTTGCATCCAAATGTATAAAAAGTATACTACTCAAAAGAAAGTCAAAGAACACCCAATTTTCATATTACTATAGTTAATCTCTCATGACAACAACTAGTCATATGAAAGAATCAGGTGTTCTTTAACTTCTTTTGAGTAGTATATTTTAAACATGTCGTTTACATTATACAAAAAATAAGCCCACTGAATTTGGTAAGAACTACAGACAAGGTCGTTGTATTATACATTGTTATGGATTGGTTATATATATTCATGAATACAGTTTCTCTATGTTGCAAGGGGACTGTATTCCATGGGCGAAGGATCTCATTGTAACCTCCATTGCAATACTAGTGCTACAAGTTCATAATAATTATAATAATACACCATCTTCCTGCTTCCAAATATTTTTAATCAAAATCATAACCAAGACTTGTAAATCAAACCTGCCTTGTCCTTCAGCATAATGTGTAGTAACATGTGACAAGCAAGCATAAATACACTTAACACACTTATTAGTAGACTCGGCTCCTTGTTAATGCTATTGTCAGAGTAATCATTATGTTTAGTAACCAGGTGCTAGTAAGAATGAATATTGAGTTTCCCTCTTGTGGTACTATTTAATGACCACGAAACTGTCAGATGTGCTGAGTCAGCAACAGCTGTGTGCGACAGCTGGCCTGTATACCGGTGCTCTGAGTGTATCGATGCGATCAAATTACAAGATACTGCATCTTATGTCATATCGCTTACTCTGATGGCAGAATCCAAATGAAACCAGGTCAGATATTTTAAATTGTACATTGATTCCAGTACACAGACGCCAATAATTGATTTTACAGAAGCATTACAAAATTTTGAGCCAAATTCTGTCAATATGATTTAGTGAAACATATTTTTAGACTAATTAACTGATTACTGTAAATCTTGAAATTAACGCAAGCGTGAATGAAATGTGAAAAATGGGAGGGGTCTTTGCTCACATTATTAAACATTGCATTTATATCAACAATAAGACATTTTGGATAGCAGAAATACCAACCTAGACATACGCTGAAAACAAACAACTATGTATTCCACATCACTGTTTATTGAGCAGCACTTGTTACAATTATCTAAACAATGCCATGCAAACACTGAATTGTCACTCAAGACAAGAGTTCTATGTCATCACTGATCACACCTGACAGATCAGTCCAGACAGACGCCACCCACACAGCACGGCGTCTTTGTTCTTTGCGACTGCATCAAGGGCCGACACAAGCCAGCGCGCATGTATTGTTTTAGCGGAAGTACTCTACTCAGCGCTTATAAGCGGTGCTATTTGGTGTGTGATTGGATTAATGTAAGGTTGGGTTAAGGTGAGGATTCTCCTGTAAATCTGACGGAGGAAGACATAAATCCAATGATACTTGAGGAGGGGGTGTCGCATTTTTTGCTTGGGGCCAGCGGTCGCATTCTTTTGGAGATGCATTTATTTTGCGACTGACAGTATTGACCCCTAATACAGACATCATCATAATTATTACATATACAATAAACGAATAATCACTTGTTACATATTTTGAGTTGTTTGGGGATAAAGTGCCATACCCTCAATGTATTAATGTTTACTTATTTTAGATCCCAGTAGTTCCTGGAACTTTATTTTGAGGATATCATCTCTGCTTGATATTGCATTTATAATATTTTCATGTTCAATTTTGAGTGTTGAAATGCAAATATATCTAGTCTACAACAGCTTATCCATGAAGTCAAGATTATTAATGAAAGTTCCTCATATCTAGTGTATTCTGAAACAGTAGCACCGCAAGTACTACGACCGTTGAGATTGTTTTGTGAGAATAAGCTATATCTCCTACTGCCCAGTAGTACCATGTCAGTAGTCTTCATCTACCGTATCCGACGTTATAAGCGCCCAGGGCGCTCTCAAAATAAATAATAGGGGGCTCTAATTAGAATATTATTTTGGTGAAAAAAAACAGAGTTAAAAGATAAATTTCGTGGTTTATGCTGACAGCCTGAAATGTTTATATACGACAGATATATGTTTCGAGAATTTATTTGCCCATAATTAAGTGTGCATATAACACACGAGTGCGTATTATACGCGAATAAATAAGTCTTGTGTACATTGATCAATCGGAAGGGTTCTAATTGGGTTTGTTCACTAGCCAATATATTAGCAAATATCGCCGTGGGTGCTTATTAGAGCTTATTACGTCGAATACGGTATTCACTTACTCCGTTCCCCAATGTTGAGCTACTTGTTGAATCAGCACTACCCTATCATGAAGATCTCCAGAGAAATCTCATTTGTTTCCTATTGTCGGAACAAATAGTTTATCGTATATACTGAGGAAATAAGGGAACATTCAGGCAGGGCAATACGACACTATTATATTATTTTTATTTTTTAAATAGTGTTTTTTACTTGGCCCTACTTGTATTTCTAACTAATTCTTCTGAGTCTGGGACACGAGTGACAACATTATTATTCAAACATATCTTGTGTTCCATCAATGGACTGTATTCTTTCATAACCTGGCAGCACACATTATTTTGTTCTTGTTTTATTTTATTGAAATGTCTCATTATTGTACATAGCGATTGTGCCAATGCTCCATGTTGGATTACGTTTAAACTTGTATGATACTTGTATGGTATCAGTGTTTATACAGTGGATATAGGGGCGGTCGGGTAGCCTAGTGGTTAAAGCATTGGCTCGTCATGCCGAAGACCCGGGTTCGATTCCCGACATGGGTACAATGTGTGAAGCCCATTTCTGGTGTCCCCCGCCGTGATATTGCTGGAATATTGCTAAAAGCGGCGTAAAACCATACTCACTCACTCACAGTGGATATAGTTCCAACAAACCAAGGTGTGCCTTCTATGACCATGAAGATATGTTATCCAATGGTGGGACGATACACCGATGCATCAGGAGGATTGCAATTGTTTTTTCTCCATACAAGTATTGATCACAATCGCACACTAAGTAAACAGTATCGATTCTTACCTTAAATGTATTCTTTAATAAATCTTACACCAACACTAATTATAAGTGAAAATGAGTAGTGGAAACACTGCTAACAGTAAATAGTTAGTGTGCCATGTTTGCATGAAGATTCCAGGGTAGAATAGGTCTTCAGCAACCCATGCTTGCCGTAAAAGGTGACTATGCTTGTTGTAAAAGGCGACTAACGGGATCGAGCGGTCAGGCTTGCTGACTTGGTTGATGCATGTCATCGATCCCAATTGCTTTGATCGATGCTCATGATGTCAATTACTGGATTGTCTGGTCCAGACTCGATTATTTACTGACCGCCGCCATGTAGTTGGAATATTGCTGAGTTGCGCTAAACAAACAAACAAATAAGCTTGTAATAAAAAATATCAATGAGAAGTGACACTTTTGTGCCCAAGAAACAAATCCATTTGGCCAAGCTCGCTTTTTACATAGCACTTTTTGTTATGCTGTTACACTGTTAATGATGCAACTATGTGAGATTCAATTACATTTTCAACACCGATATATTTGGAGAGTATTTTGTATTGTGGAATGTGGAAATGATGTACAAGGTTATTTAGTATTATTTAATTTATTTGCTTTTGTAGTATTAGAATGACATCATTTTTAGAATTGATGTCATTTTGTCAATGTGTAGAAGATCAATTCTGTCCTGTATTTCATCAAAGGAAGGGAGCCATGTTTTCTATTCAACTTGATGTGCAATACTTCATCATGCATTTCATCGAAGAAAGGGAGCCATGTTTTATTCAAATTATTTTGTCATACTCCATAACATGAGACATTTTCATGTTTTTATGTATCTTTAATCAGAGTGCATATCATTATCTCACAAGCCATATCGCTGATCCACATTATTACGGATAGTTAATCAAATAACATGGTATTTTAACATGTAAAATGGGCATATAATGCCTCAAAAAGAAGCCATATCGCTGATCAATATTTATATTGATAGTTAATCAATTAACATGTTTTTTTAACATGTAAAATGGGCATATATTGTCTCAAAAACAAGCCATATTGATGATCCAAACTGTTATTGATAATCATTTGTTTTATTTGGTTTTTAACATGTAACATGGGCATACAATGTCTTGAAGTAGAAATCTCAAGGGGTGAATGTGGTTTCTGAAGCGACACTCATTTCAAAATGTGCACCTCAAATACGAATAAAATGAAAAATAATTTAGTATTATACCTATCTAGCCATCTGATAATGTTTTTTATGGTATGTAGCATGTCAAAAGATATCTGCCTGTTATGCCAGTGACGGAAATTAACACGACTACCTTGTCACACGAACTAGCCACCACAAACATACAACATTCCATGGACTTATGTACAGGTATGTCTTGTGAACACTGACATGGTATTATGTCTTACAAAGTTTCTGATCTGATGAAATAAGTTCTCCCTTGTACGGTGGGTGGTGAAATACGACAATATGTGTAGGATATCTTTAGGACCATAGGAAATAGTAGCTCAGAATTTCTTGATAGTTTCTGTTGGTGAGGCTGCAGATCTAGTCGTCTTTAATATAAATTTGGAAAAAAATGAGATGGGGAGATATTTTATTTGTTTATTTTCAAGAAATGTGTCAAGCACTTGTGTACATTACTTGTGGATGGATTCACATCCAGACAAGTAGTTTGGTAGGAATGTCATCAAGCAAAGAAAGAAGGGAACTCACATAACTTTTCTTGTCTGTAGATACTTGGGAACATTCAGGTGGAGTGTTTGTCAGTGAGGGAGGTGGGAGTAAATATCTAATAATTGATATTTATGATCTTACACAAGCTACATGTCTAATTAATGTAAAGTACTTAACTGAAGTTAAAGACCAAACCATGGAAAAAATTGGGTGTTATTTTGTTTTAGTACTGTATGTCATGGTACAGTGGTCATGTGCAGGTAGAACATACTACAACTTGCAAGACTTGATATAGTAACTAATTTTCAAAAAAGTTCCTTTCTTTGTTGTTTGTTCTGCAGGAATTGAGAGTATAAATATTAGAATGTGAGCTTAGCTTCTTTTGCTTGCCTGCGTAATCATTTCTGTTTGTGTATGTCAACCATGGTCAACTTACGCTAGCCTGTTAACATTTTTAATGTTTGATATTTCATATTAATATTGCCCCATTTGCTCTCTTTCTCCCCCCTCCCAGGTGCGATGACATTACAGATAGATGTTTTCTGTGTTCTGACATAACCTACAAATGAAATCCAGTATACAGAAACTGTTTTTATGTCATGTAATATTTCTCTCTGCAGTCATTTGCACAAACCTTTTTGTGTGCACAAAATAAAGCTGTTAATTCTACCTTGTGTTTTGCCTCATATTATTGTCCTGATTCAGCAGATTTACTGTGGTCCACCGGACTCATTTAGAAACTGCCTTTAATATGTTTTTGTATTTATGGAGTCATAATGACATCATGGGCATTGATCCACGCTATTGGGATATGATGACGTGCATCAACCGACCCGTGAAGATTCCGGGGTGGAATAGGTCATCAGCAACCCATACTTGTCGTAAAAGGCGACTAACGGGATCGGGTGGTCAGGCTCGCTGATTTGCTTGATACATGTCATCGATCCCAATTGTGTGGATCGATGCTCATGATATCAATCACTGGATTGTCTGGTCCAGACTCAAATATTTACAGACCGCCGTCATATAGCTGGAATATTGCTGAGTGCGGCTTTAAACAACAAACCAAACCAACGTGCATCAACCAAGTCAGCAAGCCAGACCAGCCGATCCTGTTAGACGCCTCTTATGACAAGCACAGTCGCCTTTAATGGCAAGCATGGGTTGCTGAAGACCTATTCTACCCCGGAATCTTCACGGGTCTGTAAAAACAGATATACCACTAGGCTACCCGACCGCCCATACATGTAAAAACATTTATTTCTTACCTACTTACTTACTTTGGAGATTTAACGTGCGCTTTCCGACTGATGCATATTTCGCACACGGACATTTATTTCTTAGACTGGCTGCTTTTCAACAGAGGCAGTGGGCCCTAGTTATGACAAATGTGTGGCCTTAGTATTGTTTGGAAGGCAATTGATGAATGCAGTGTGTGAGTTCGGTTCTAAATGCTTTGAATTATGTCTTAATTTGGGATGTCAGATCATCTTTGTATCCACTAGTTGCAAATTTACACCTGATACTCCAAAACTGATTTATGTACAAAGGCGGTATCGGTTTTCAAAAAGTAATCTTGACAAAATTTTGCAATTACTGCAACTACTCGATGTAATCTTACTGCATACCCGAAACAAACGAATAAATCTCATTGCATAATACTAGCAGAATAAGCCTAAGTTAACCAGTCATGTTTGTTTAAATCTATTTGGTTGATGGTAACAACCACTAGGCCATATAGAAAATGGAGAACTTCACACAAAAATGATGAAAATAAGGCATGAAGATACTTATAATATATAGTGACCTATTGCACAATTGAAGAATAAACCCTTGTGGTCGTTTATCGTACAGAAAAAACTGCAGTGAGAATATACCATGTTTATTCTCCCTGCAGTGTTTTATTGTACGATAAACAACGACCAGAAGGTGTTTAATTTTTATAGGAGATATCAGCATTACATACATCCTCTATAAGAATGTTAGTAAAAAGTAAACGCTTAAAAAATATTACCCGTATTTACGTAATGACTATTCCCCGAATAGAAGTCCAATTTATGAACAGGGGTTGGGGGGTAAATCTGGTCTTTCCCGCATATTCTCACAATTTTCACATCCATAATCAGAACCTGTTCTCCCAGACTGAATGTCACATCTCTCCCACTTTTGGATGCGAACATTCGGCCATTGCGTTCACCTACGTTTCCATGTTACATCTATGGGGAACAACTCACTATAGACACTTCCCTCTAAAAAATAACGTCGTCCAATTTATGACGTCTTCAAGTTGTGTGAGCATTTTCAAATCATCTCCAGAAATGATGGCATGATAGAACAATGTTTTACTGTGCAATAAACAATGTTCTTTGCGATTTATTGTGTACCTATCTTTTATGTTGATAAGTGAGGGAGGTGTATCGTGTGACAGTGTGTCAGCTGGTGGGACAATAACCGCGAGAACCAATTACAGGTATGGTGCTAAGCAGATCTTTCATTATAACCTACTGCTGTGTTCAATAAAAGGTGCCCATCTACAAGCAACTACTCTGAGTAATATCACTTTTGTATATCACAACTCAATTCCCTTCTACAATTCCCTCCGTACATTGACCTACCACAATGACAGAATAAGTATCAGAGCTAACATGTTTATTATCGTACAAAAAATACAATCACAATGTTCAAAAGATACAAAATATTCATTAAATACCAAAGCTGCCACATGTCCTTGTATGTGATATGGAGGATTGAGGTGAGGTGGAATGGGGTTTAATGTCGCGTCCAAGATTATTGCACTTATATATCGACGTGCATGTACGTGTGTGTGTGTTTGTGCATCTTCCCGCGGCAAAGGTGTTAACTGACTTTATGATAGAACGCCTTCTCAAAACATTGGCCATGTCGCTTTACTCAATATCTCCGCAAACCCTAAAGAGTTCGCGTTTACTATAAACATCAGAAGCGGATCCAGGAATTTAAAAAGGGTGTTTGGGGCGGTGCACATAATACGCACGGGTGCAGTTGACATGTAAGGCGTTTGAAAAGGGTGCGTTTAAGTTAAGCACAGGGTCGAGAAACTAATAATAATAACAACAAACAAATTCACAGACGAGGCCGAAAAGTATTCGAACACGTATGCCTCTCCAAAGATAAATAACCAAGGGCGGGTAACCCCTTTTGGTTTTGAATTACCTCCCTTATTCCATCATGGCGTCGACCGGCAAATCCAGAAAATCTCGAAGTAAAAATTCGAGCCCAGGCGCGACTCCATCTAAAAAGAAACGACCGGGAACAGTGAGACATTTTACACGTCGAAGTTGTTTGCTTTCACTTTATGACCACGATAGTGGACAATGAACTGTCGTAGTAATGATTGCATTTGGATCGCACTGGTCGCAGCAATCGCCTGAATCGGTGACCAGCTGGTGATATGCATGATCACAACTTAGCCCCCTTTCAAAGTTTCATTGTGAATGAACCTCCGTAAATAATCCCTAAGTCACACGTTTTAGTGTTGGTGTTGCTACGGTGTAAGCAGAAAGCAGTCTATGTGGTGAACTTGCTTAATAACTAGCCTAGCATGGATATTCGATTGTGGAAAATTGGCAACAATGCAGCTTACCATAGCGCTAATTGGCTCAGACTGCCGACTGTGTCTTTCGCTTCACAGATCTTGCGTGCCTCTTCAATCCTTAGGGTTAGTTGTGTTTGGGTAAGATAACCCAACTCTAGCCTTGGCCTTTGGATCATCGTTCCGATCAAGCACCCCTTTACGATTATCACAATATTAGGGTTAGGTACCTCTTTCTGATCAAACACCCCATCACGATCCTTTGGGAAGGTCACCACTTCCCTATCAAACACCCCTTTATGAAACTTAGGGTTAGGCACCACTTTACGAGGGTTAGAGTTAGTTGTGGGGTAGGGTATGGTTTAGCTATGTCTTAATCAATGAATGAAGTGATCCAACATAATTTGAGCAAACTTCGTTCATTTTTTATGAAGTTTCTAGTTTCACAGACAAATTCCTACTGCATATGCGCATAAAGGTAAACAATCGGGTGCTGATGACTTAGTAAACAAGCACTAATTATTTGTGATAGCACTCGTGGTCCTGTGGTAGGGTGTTCATTAATTAGATTATTATTGCTCATTATTATTTAGCTTCAAGTTGGCAACATGAGTTTGATTCTCCACGCAGCGCTAATCATGCTAATTGAAATCGGAAAAAGTGTGCCCAGTAAAGTAGACCACTCTCGGAATATTCGTTGGCATCCAACAAAACGTGGATAAACGTAGATGTTTCTTGGTACCCTAAAGCGTGAGACCCAGAGGCATGTTTTAAAGGCCCCTGACATTGATACATGTAACTACCTTTGGTATCCAACTTTATTATAAGGTGGTAAAACCTGATGGGTCCAATCAATTCTACTCCTGTCGTGGTTATATTTGCAACATTTTGGTGTTTTCGACCATCAACATCGATTATGGTAACATGGGTAAAGTTTTCTGCTTGCCGAAGGCCAAATAGATATGATGTCTACTTGCTTCTCATCACTTACATTTATTATTTGCTGCAGCAGAGTTCCTGTATGTGTAATGCCTGAACTTCATCAGTAACTACAGATCTGTAAAGAAATACATTATGCAACTTGTTCAGTAACTATAGATCTGTAAAGAAATACATTATGCAACTTGTTCAGTAACTATAGATCTGTAAAGAAATACATTATGCAACTTGTTCAGTAACTACAGATCTGTAAAGAAATACGTTACGCAAGTTGATCAGTAACTACAGATCTGTAAAGAAATACATTATGCAACTTGTTCAGTAACTATTGATCTGTAAAGAAATACATTATTCAACTTGTTCAGTAACTACAGATCTGTAAAGAAATACATTATGCAACTTGTTCAGTAACTACAGATCTGTAAAGAAATACATTACGCAAGTTGATCAGTAACTATAGATCTGTAAAGAAATACATTATGCAACTTGTTTAGTAACTACAGATCTGTAAAGAAATACATTATGCAACTTGTTTAGTAACTACAGATCTGTTAAGAAATACATTAAGCAAGTTGATCAGTAACTGTAGATCTGTAAAGAAATACATTATGCAACTTGTTTAGTAACTACAGATCTGTAAAGAAATACATTACGCAAGTTGATCAGTAACTACAGATCTGTAAAGAAATACATTACGCAAGTTGATCAGTAACTACAGATCTGTAAAGAAATACATTATGCAACTTGTTCAGTAACTACAGATCTGTAAAGAAATACGTTACGCAAGTTGATCAGTAACTACAGATCTGTAAAGAAATACATTATGCAACTTGTTCAGTAACTATTGATCTGTAAAGAAATACATTATTCAACTTGTTCAGTAACTACAGATCTGTAAAGAAATACATTATGCAACTTGTTCAGTAACTACAGATCTGTAAAGAAATACATTACGCAAGTTGATCAGTAACTATAGATCTGTAAAGAAATACATTATGCAACTTGTTTAGTAACTACAGATCTGTAAAGAAATACATTATGCAACTTGTTTAGTAACTACAGATCTGTTAAGAAATACATTACGCAAGTTGATCAGTAACTACAGATCTGTAAAGAAATACATTATGCAACTTGTTTGGTAACTACAGATCTGTAAAGAAATACATTACGCAAGTTGATCAGTAACTACAGATCTGTAAAGAAATACATTATGCAACTTGTTCAGTAACTATAGATCTGTAAAGAAATACATTACGCAAGTTGATCAGTAACTATAGATCTGTAAAGAAATACAATACGCAAGTTGATCAGTAACTATAGATCTGTAAAGAAATACATTACGCAAGTCGATCAGTAACTACAGATCTGTAAAGAAATACATTATGCAACTTGTTCAGTAACCACAGATCTGTAAAGAAATACATTACGCAAGTTGATCAGTAACTATAGATATGTAAAGAAATACATTACGCAAGTTGATCAGTAACTATAGATCTGTAAAGAAATACAATACGCAAGTTGATCAGTAACTATAGATCTGTAAAGAAATACATTACGCAAGTTGATCAGTAACTACAGATCTGTAAAGAAATACATTATGCAACTTGTTCAGTAACTATAGATCTGTAAAGAAATACATTACGCAAGTTGATCAGTAACTATAGATCTGTAAAGAAATACATTACGCAAGTTGATCAGTAACTACAGATCTGTAAAGAAATACATTATGCAACTTGTTCAGTAACTATTGATCTGTAAAGAAATACATTATTCAACTTGTTCAGTAACTACAGATCTGTAAAGAAATACATTATGCAACTTGTTCAGTAACTACAGATCTGTAAAGAAATACATTACGCAAGTTGATCAGTAACTACAGATCTGTAAAGAAATACATTATGCAACTTGTTTAGTAACTACAGATCTGTAAAGAAATACATTACGCAAGTTGATCAGTAACTACAGATCTGTAAAGAAATACATTATGCAACTTGTTTAGTAACTACAGATCTGTTAAGAAATACATTAAGCAAGTTGATCAGTAACTGTAGATCTGTAAAGAAATACATTATGCAACTTGTTTAGTAACTACAGATCTGTAAAGAAATACATTACGCAAGTTGATCAGTAACTACAGATCTGTAAAGAAATACATTACGCAAGTTGATCAGTAACTACAGATCTGTAAAGAAATACATTATGCAACTTGTTCAGTAACTACAGATCTGTAAAGAAATACGTTACGCAAGTTGATCAGTAACTACAGATCTGTAAAGAAATACATTATGCAACTTGTTCAGTAACTATTGATCTGTAAAGAAATACATTATTCAACTTGTTCAGTAACTACAGATCTGTAAAGAAATACATTATGCAACTTGTTCAGTAACTACAGATCTGTAAAGAAATACATTACGCAAGTTGATCAGTAACTATAGATCTGTAAAGAAATACATTATGCAACTTGTTTAGTAACTACAGATCTGTAAAGAAATACATTATGCAACTTGTTTAGTAACTACAGATCTGTTAAGAAATACATTACGCAAGTTGATCAGTAACTACAGATCTGTAAAGAAATACATTATGCAACTTGTTTGGTAACTACAGATCTGTAAAGAAATACATTACGCAAGTTGATCAGTAACTACAGATCTGTAAAGAAATACATTATGCAACTTGTTCAGTAACTATAGATCTGTAAAGAAATACATTACGCAAGTTGATCAGTAACTATAGATCTGTAAAGAAATACAATACGCAAGTTGATCAGTAACTATAGATCTGTAAAGAAATACATTACGCAAGTCGATCAGTAACTACAGATCTGTAAAGAAATACATTATGCAACTTGTTCAGTAACCACAGATCTGTAAAGAAATACATTACGCAAGTTGATCAGTAACTATAGATATGTAAAGAAATACATTACGCAAGTTGATCAGTAACTATAGATCTGTAAAGAAATACAATACGCAAGTTGATCAGTAACTATAGATCTGTAAAGAAATACATTACGCAAGTTGATCAGTAACTACAGATCTGTAAAGAAATACATTATGCAACTTGTTCAGTAACTATAGATCTGTAAAGAAATACATTACGCAAGTTGATCAGTAACTATAGATCTGTAAAGAAATACATTACGCAAGTTGATCAGTAACTACAGATCTGTAAAGAAATACATTATGCAACTTGTTCAGTAACTATTGATCTGTAAAGAAATACATTATTCAACTTGTTCAGTAACTACAGATCTGTAAAGAAATACATTATGCAACTTGTTCAGTAACTACAGATCTGTAAAGAAATACATTACGCAAGTTGATCAGTAACTACAGATCTGTAAAGAAATACATTATGCAACTTGTTTAGTAACTACAGATCTGTAAAGAAATACATTACGCAAGTTGATCAGTAACTACAGATCTGTAAAGAAATACATTATGCAACTTGTTTAGTAACTATAGATCTGTAAAGAAATACATTACGCAAGTTGATCAGTAACTATAGATCTGTAAAGAAATACAATACGCAAGTTGATCAGTAACTATAGATCTGTAAAGAAATACATTACGCAAGTTGATCAGTAACTATAGATCTGTAAAGAAATACATTACGCAAGTTGATCAGTAACTACAGATCTGTAAAGAAATACATTATGCAACTTGTTCAGTAACTATTGATCTGTAAAGAAATACATTATTCAACTTGTTCAGTAACTACAGATCTGTAAAGAAATACATTATGCAACTTGTTCAGTAACTACAGATCTGTAAAGAAATACATTACGCAAGTTGATCAGTAACTACAGATCTGTAAAGAAATACATTATGCAACTTGTTTAGTAACTACAGATCTGTAAAGAAATACATTACGCAAGTTGATCAGTAACTACAGATCTGTAAAGAAATACATTATGCAACTTGTTCAGTAACTATAGATCTGTAAAGAAATACATTACGCAAGTTGATCAGTAACTATAGATCTGTAAAGAAATACAATACGCAAGTTGATCAGTAACTATAGATCTGTAAAGAAATACATTACGCAAGTCGATCAGTAACTACAGATCTGTAAAGAAATACATTATGCAACTTGTTCAGTAACCACAGATCTGTAAAGAAATACATTACGCAAGTTGATCAGTAACTATAGATCTGTAAAGAAATACATTACGCAAGTTGATCAGTAACTATAGATCTGTAAAGAAATACAATACGCAAGTTGATCAGTAACTATAGATCTGTAAAGAAATACAATACGCAAGTTGATCAGTAACTACAGATCTGTAAAGAAATACATTATGCAACTTGTTCAGTAACTATAGATCTGTAAAGAAATACATTACGCAAGTTGATCAGTAACTATAGATATGTAAAGAAATACATTACGCAAGTTGATCAGTAACTACAGATCTGTAAAGAAATACATTATGCAACTTGTTCAGTAACTATAGATCTGTAAAGAAATACATTACGCAAGTTGATCAGTAACTACAGATCTGTAAACTGATAACTAGTGACTGATAACTTGATCTATCGTCACTGATAAATTCCAGTATTTCATTCATATGTATATAATAAAAAGACGTTTCAAGCAAATTGTAAATCAGATAAATACAGTAAAAAATAAAATCAACAAACATATTTTTTTTAAATGTCAAACTTACATTAAGTTACCATGGTTACTATTTCCATCATTTTGTGCGATTGTGGAATGTAGTCAAATGATACCTCACCTTTTATCGCCTCGACACAATGTTTAATGCCAAAATATATGCATGAGAAATCTGTCAGCTTAGATTCTTATAAAAAACAAACTTATTTAAGTTATTGATGCATTATTTAAATAATGTGATAGACTTTACTTTCATATTTATCAATGTTTATAAACAGTAGGATTACACCTTTCAAAGGGTGTATGGCATGTAAGTAGCAAAGATGTTTAACAAGCTGTTTTCTGTCTCTGGGAACTCGGTGTGATAGCAGTAAAGCTTCTGGTTGACTGGTTGACTGGTTGTGTTTTGTAATATACATGTATATAGCAAGAGTATGTCTCCTTGCTTCAGCTATAACGTTTGGGCCTACAGTTTTTCCACTGGATCTTCAGTTTTTTAAATGTGCTGGCCCTTAAGGCTCTCAGGTTACTCTGCTGAGTTTCAGACACTGCTCACAACTGCCACTGTTCCTTGCTTTGTCACCACAAAGGATGTTTCTGTTCTCACAGCCTGGTATTGTGCAGGAAGGAGAGTTGCCTGTTGAGCTGGAGTTGTCTGTCCCTGCCCCTATAATAGATGAGACGCCAGAGAGAGCACCAGCTGTATTCAAAGACCCCAACTTCATTGTAAGTGGGCAAAGACCCGAAAGCAACGTTCTTTGAAAGTATTTTGCAGTGCCGATAGAAAATCTGTCAGTGAATGTTGAAACAGGCTGTTACCTGTATGATCATACATTTTGAAGAAATAGCATTACAAACTTTGCATAAAACTAGGAAGACTAAAAAAAAATAATAGTCTTGGTTCACAGGCACCGCAAGCATCATCATAAAGTCTGCCATACGCTTAGCTTTTATTTCCATTTTCAAAACAATGAAAAAAAATCAAACACTTAAAAACAATATGACACGCAGTTACTTCCCTTTACATCTCGTCTCATGGTCATGGCGACAACAGGAGTTTGTATGCTTGTTATGTAGGGAGGCCCTTTCCCAGGTTGATGGTACACAACTGTTTTGTTTTTTATATACTTGTTTGAACAACACGCTTTATTTTCAAAATTCATTGCCTGAGAACCAATTCTTAAATTTTTTAAGCCAAAAATTGTACTTTTTAATTGTTGTTTTGTGAAAACTATATGACTATGAACATGATGAATTCTAAATTTGTAGAGCATATAATATAAAGAAATAAAAACAGTTTGTGGAATGATACAGAATGAGGCATATTAATATCAAGGTTCATCTTGGAATCTTTTCAGTTTTGTTACCATTAAGTGACTGACAATCACAGAGTTATGTCCCTTTTGTCCCAGCATTCCAGTAAAGGCGCTGCAGGGAACAAGAAGACACGCATCTGGAAGAACCTCAAACAGATCATAGCAGCTGAACGCTCGTTACCATGGCAGCCAAATGATGTCACATGTAAGTTTGGTGTAACATTCAAAGATATCAATCAATAAATAAGACAACACTGTTTTCCAAGAAGGTCATGCGGGTTCTAAGCACCTCAAGCTTTTGTCTCAATTGTACAGAATGAGTAGTCTTTGTTATATTGCAGGATTGGGATATACTGTCTTGATATGTGTTGTTATTGACAGGTCGTTTACAAAGAATTTCAGTTGAGTGAGTGAGTGAGTTTGGTTTAGCAATATTCCAGCAATATCACGGCGGGGGACACCAGAAATGGGCTTCACACATTGTACCCATGTCGGGAATCGAACCCGGGTCTCCGGCGTGACGAGCGAACGCTTTAACCACTAGGCTACCCGACCGCCCCAATTTCAGTTGAAAGCATGAGTTTTGATATTATTCAGTTTCATTAAAATCAGATCTTTCACTCATGATTAATTACCTCTCTGGCGGACACTCCGCAGAATAACATTAGTTTGAGAAAATTCTCAGCTTCCCGAGGCAAGAGAGTTCACTGACAGTTTCCACCCTTGCCGTACTAGGCTGGAAATATGGAGTTCTATTTTGGCTGGACCCCGTCTTCTAGAGGCAAGGGAGTTAACTGAATAATGAGTCAATGCATTCGTCAAAATCGCGTAACGAAAGCGACATCTGGTTCGTAAACTGTCGTGCAGATTTTGGTCGATTGCAGGATTTGTAAAGCATGTGTACCATCAACTTGGATTCAATAGCTATTTTCCAAATCCTTTCATGTTTCTAATCAAGGTGCTGACGTGATTTGATGCACTTCGTTAAGTAATACCTATATTTTCTACAAAATAGATCTTCATTATCGATCTGATCGTCTTGACTGGGCACCCCCATTTTATTTGAAGTGAATGCAAGTGATATGAGAGGTAGAACCTGATTGGTCAGTTTTAGGGACATAGAAGGGACACGATTGAGCCCAGAAATTCCAGCCCAGTTCGGAAAAGATGGAAACTGGACGTTACAGTCAGTTAACTCCCTTGCTGTGGGAAGATGGTAACTCCTTGATAGAAAAGCATTTTACATTACAGATGGTGGAATAGACGCTCCACCCTCCTTTAAACCAGCTAAGAAATACTCCGACCTATCAGGCCTGCAGGTAAGTTATCAAATACACAAACATCATTCAGATTTACTTTCTCCTGTGAAACAGTTCGCAGTTAGGGACATGTGAAGATTCAGGGTAGAATAAGTCTTCAGTGACCCATTCTTGCCATAAAAGGCGACTATGGTTGTCGTAAGAGGCAACTAACAGGATTGGGTGGTCAGGTTCCCTGACTTGGTTGATGCATGTCATCATATTCCAATTGCGTTGATCAATGCTCATGATGTCAATCACTGGATTGTCTGGGCAAGACCTACATCATATATGTGGAATATTGGCCATAGGTAGTCTAACGTAACAAATTAGAGTGCCGATAACAGTCTGTGCTAAAATCTCCTGAGTCTAATAGCATGAACTTGACTCTTAGCATAATTTTCAATAGATTTTGTGGTTAGTTTATGACTATTGTTATTATTAGTGACTATTATTTGCTGAGCTTACTAGACCGAACAGAATTTTACTAGACTCGGGCTTTGGTCTCGTGGCTAATATCTCAGATTGCGGTAAACACGGTAAATGTAACTGCAGTTATCAGTCATTGCTGTTGTAATCAGTGGAAATGTTGGATAACAAAAGAAAGGGGTAAGATGTCTACAGGTATAGTTTGGAATCACTAAAACAAAACGTCATAATCGTTCAGTGTTCTAAAGCAGAAATATGGTGCCTAAATTTGCTGTGCAGAGTTACGTAACTTAGCTGTGCCAGGATCCTTACTGTGTTCTCGTCTTTGAATCCCAGATCCCCTTTGGATTATGTTTCTAGGTTTGTCAGCACCTGCCATGCTCTTGGGTGTCACCAAGTGGTAAACGTCTAATACCTGCATCACTTTGGGCTTTCCTATAGAGTTGATAGGGGGCATGGGTGGCCCATTTATCGAAGGTGCCGCGATTCGATGGGCAGAGTTCGTCCCTTGGGCACTCCAGAAACCTATGATTGTGGGTTCGAATACCGGTTCGCCCCGATTATGTTTCTAGGTTTGTCAGCACCATACCCGTGCTCGTGGGTCTCACCGAAGTGGTAAACGTCTAAGACATGCATCACTTCGGGCTTTCCACTCACATTATAGCTGACACGCCATGATGTAACTGGAATACTGTTAAAAGCCGCGTTAAATCCAACTCACTCACTCACTATAGAGAAATAAACACCTGCCAGTAGGCCTGTAGATGTCGTGTCGGGGCCAAAGTTGTATGGGTCCTTATAGCCTACAGCAAATTTATGTGTCTATCTATTTATATATAAAAATAAGCTGCATTTTTTTAAATGAGGTCCTGAAGTGGGAGTGACCCGTGAAGATCCGGGGTAGAATAGGTCTTCAGAAACCCATGCTTGCCGTAAAAGGCAACTATGCTTGTCGTAAAAGGCGACTAACGGGATCGGGTAGTCAGGCTCGCTGACTTGGTTGATGCATGTCATCGATCCCAATTGTGTGGATCGATGCTCATGATGTCAATCACTGGATTGTCTGGTCCAGACTCGATTATTTACAGACCGCCGTCATATAGCTGGAATATTGCTGAGTGCGACGTTAAACAACAAACCAACCAATCAAAGTGGAAGTAAACCAGATTCACTCACACATGTAAAAATGGGCTGCATTATTGCTGATGATCTGGGAGGATTTACTTGGTTAAAGAGACACCCACGAAGCAATGGATGTTACATTGTAAAAAAATATTATTCTAGCCATTAAGGATAGCCTTTCAAGACCAAACCACTATTCTCTGTATCTTCTGCTGTGATTATGCTGCTATGTACAACTGACATTCCTGCATTCACTATTTTAATAATAATGATATTATAGAGGATAAATAGAGGATATTTCATGTGTCAAGTGAAATATCATGTTTCTCTCATCTCTACCTCGTCATGAGATGAGAGAAACATGATATTTCATGAGACATGTGGAATATTCTATTTATTATATACTTTTTGTGTAGGTCTACATGATGAAAATTAAATTATTTCATTACAAATGTAAAACCTTTAAATGTAAATTCTCCCTACCTAACTCACAGGGATGGTTCACCCCCCCACTGCAGTGAAATATCAAGTGTTATGTTCACTGCAGTGAAAATGTCACTTTTCTCAACTTCAGAAACTCAGTCTTCACACTGAATAGGGGCGGTCGGGTAGCCTAGTGGTTAAAGCAATTGCTCGTCACGCCGAAGTCCCGGGTTCGATTCCCGACATGGGTACAATGTGTGAAGCCCATTTCTTGTGTCCCCCGTCGTGATATTGCTGGAATATTGCTAAAAGCGGCGTAAAACCTCACTCACTCACTCACTCAATTCACAGTGAATAATAACACTGGTTTATGTCACGTGTCATGTTGCAGGCTCCGTACACAGACCCTCAGACCAAGATGAGGTATGCTACGACTGAGGAGTTTACGAGAGCAAGGATGTTGCCGAGTGATCTCGTTACCGGGTACCTAGCGCTGCGGAAAGCCAACCCACCAGTACCATGATAAACGTACATATGATGGATGTTCTGATGAGTTGATCAAACAGGGTCAGGACTGTCAGTGACAAGACTATCAGTACATTATTCCATGAGGAGAGAATACTCCCCTGGGTCTGCAGCGACCACAATGGCAGCCGAGGGGGGATTAGATGGCTGCCTCTCTGTTGTCTCCTTGGTAACATTGCTGATTGACAGGACATGGGGCTGCTTACTGGTAGTCATAAATCGTGATATGATGCATGTTGTTAGTTATGGTGATATGATACAAGATGCTGTGAATAGAGTCTAATTACTTTCTCCGTAATGAAATATTTATTATATTTTCATCCTCTTCGTGTCACTACAAACCGCCCAATGGCACATCATTGTTCCAAAGTTCCTGCAGATGAAGAAAATTAGTGTATGTGTTGACTTCCTTCTTCATGATCATGAGCATACTGCTTCATAGTCAGACCAAACATTCAGGCATCGTATGAGTTAGACCTGTGAAGATCTGGAGTAAAATACATCCTTGCTATAAAAGACAACTATGCTTGTCGTAAGGTAACCCCGAGCCTGACCACCCGATCCCATAAGTCGCCTCTTATGACAAGCATAGTTGCCTTTTACGGCAAGCATGGGTTGCTGAAGACCTATTCTAGCCTGGATCTTCATGGGGAGACAAGCATGGGATGCTGAAGACCTATTCTAGCCTGGATCTTCACGGGGGGACAAGCATGGGATGCTGAAGATCTATTCTACTCCGGACCTTCACGGGGAGACAAGCATGGGTTGCTGACGCCCTATTCTACCCTGGATCTTCACAGGGAGACAAGCATGGAATGCTGAAGACCTATTATACCCTGGATCTTTACGGGTCAGAAGAATAATCTTGTGCATGACGATAAAAGCCATTTCACCTACCCTGACGAGGGTCTGATTCCGATTTATAGTGCGAGCCCACTGAGATACCATGCCACAGTTTAACATGGATATTCCACTCAGACATAGTAACCCCACTCCGAGCCGACCAACCCTTGTTTTAGCCCCTTAATGCAGAGCGCCAGACAGGGTAACAAGTACCGACTTTTAATGTCTTTTGGTTTGACGTGGCTGGGATCGACCTCAGACCTTCATCTCTCCGGGCAGAGGCTCTACCACTAGACCAGAGAGACAGTCTTCTCAGAACAGTTCAAGGACATGGCGGATCCAGGTACTTCAACACACCATATGTCATTTCTCCATATCACATACGACCGCCTCCGTGGTCTAGTGGTAGAGCGTCTGCCCGGAGAGCGGAAGGTCCGCGGTTCGATCCCTGACCGCGGCATACCTGAAGACGTTAAAAGATGATACTTGTTGCTATCCTGTCTGGCGCTTGGCATTAAGGGGCCAAAACAAGGACTGGTCGGCTCGGAGTCAGTATACTGTGTCTGAGTAGGGTATTTATGTTAAACTGCAGCATGGTATCTCAGTGACCTAGCACTATAAATCGGCATCAGTCCGGGCTAGTACAAGCAGCCACACACACACACACACGTACATGCACATCGATATATATGTGCAATAATCTTGGACGCGACGTTAAACCCCATTTCACCTCACCTCAACTCACCATATCACATACAAGGACATGTGACAGCTTTGGTATTTAATGAATATTTTGTATGTTTTGAACATTGTGATTGTATTTTTTGTACAATAATAAACATGTTAGCTCTGATACTTATTCTGTCATTTTGGTAGGTCAATGTAAGGAGGGAATTGTAGAAGGGAATTGAGTTGTGATATATAAAAGTGATATTACTCAGAGTTTTTCTTGTGGATGGGCAGCTTTTATTGAACACAGCAGTGGGTTATAATGAAAGATCTGCTTAGCACCATACCTGTAATTGTTGGTTGCACCAATCTGGTTCTCGCGGTTATTGTCCCACCGGCTGACACACTGTCAGATAATTCAAATTAAAGGTTACGATACACCTCCCTCACTTATCAACATAAAAGATAGATACACAATAAATCGCAAAAAATAATGAAGCATGGTTTATTGCACAATAAAACATTGTTCTATCATGACACATCAAGAGAGTTAACTGACTTTGAAAGTCCAGTTTCAACCCTTGCCAAACTAGGCTGGAATTACTGTGCTTGATCGTAGCGCCACTTACCAGTTATGTCCCTTCTAAGCCTCTCCTATGGACCAATCAGATTCCACCTCTCGTATTACTTGCGTTTGCTTCACACAAAATGGTGGCGCCCAGTCAGGACGATCTGATCGATAATCAAGATCTATATTTTGATAACTTGCATTGCGAAATGCATCAAATCATGTGAGCATCTTGATTAAACTCATAAAAAGATTTGGAAAATATCTGCTGTTGGTGGTGCACATGCTTTGCAAATCATGCAATTGATCAAAATCTGCACGACAGTTGACGAACCGAATTTCGATTTCAGTGCGCGATTTTGATTGGACTATACATAGACTCGTTAGTCCAGCCAAAATGTAACTCCATAATACCAGCCTAGTTTGGCAAGGGTGGAAACTGGACTTTTATAGTCAGTTAATTCTCTTGCCTCGGGAAGATGGCCTGACATCATTTCTGGAGATTTGAACATGCTCACACAACTTGAAGACGTCATAAATTGGATGACGTTATTTTTTTAGAGGGAAGTGTCTATGTTGAGTTGTTTCCCATAGGTGTAACTTTGAAACGTAGATGTAACGAAATGGCCTAATGTTCGCATCCAGAAGTGGGAGAGATGTGACATTCAGTCTTGGGAGAACAGGTTCTGATAATGGATGTGAAAATTGTGAGAATATGCCGGGAGGACCAGATTTACCCCCATCCCTTTTTCATAAATCCGACATTGCCGCGATCGGATTCTATTTTGGGAATAGTCATTACTTAAATACGGGTAAAGCATTTACTTTCAACTGACATTCTTAAAGAGGCTGTATGTAATGTTGATATCTCCTATAAAAATTAAACGACTTGTTTATCGTACAATAAAACACTGCAGGGAGAATATACCATGAGGGGCGCAGCAGCCCTCATGGTATATTCCCCCCTGCAGTGTATTATTATCAACCATTTTGATTTAAACAAACATGCCTGGTTAATTTAATCTTATTCTGCTAGTATTATGCAATGAGATTTATTAGTTTGTTTCGGGTATGCATTTAGTAGTTGCAAATCTTTGTAAAGATTACTTTTTGAAAACCGATACCGCCTTTGTACATGAATCGGTTTGGGAGTATCAGGTGTAAATTTGCAACTAGTGGATACAAAGATCTGACATCCCAAATTAAGACATAATTCAAAGCATTTAAAACCCAACTCACATACTGCAATCATCAATTGCCTTCCAAACAATACAGAGGCCACACATTTGTCATAACTCGGGCCCACTGCCTCTGTTGAAAAGCAGCCAGTCTAAGAAATAAATGTCCGTGTGCGAAATATGCATCAGTCGGAAAGCGCACGTTAAATCTCCAAAGTAAGTAAGTAGGTAAGAAATAAATGTTTTTACATGTATGGGCGGTCGGGTAGCCTAGTGGTATATCTGTTTTTACAGACCCGTGAAGATCCAGGGTAGAATAGGTCTTCAGCAACCCATGCTTGCGGTTAAAGGCGACTGTGCTTGTCATAAGAGGCAACTAACGGGATCGGCTGGTCTGGCTTGCTGACTTGGTTGATGCACGTTGGTTTGGTTTGTTGTTTAACGCCGCACTCAGCAATATTCCAGCTATATGACCGCGGTCTGTAAATAATCGAGTCTGGACCAGACACATTTTCTATTTTACGTTTCCTGGGCCCACTGCTCCTATTGAAAAGCAGCCAGTCGAAGAAAATAAATTACACATATAACATATATTTTCATTTTGTCTCTCCCTACAGATCTCTTATACAATACAAAATGTTATGATTTTATATAAATTCCATGTCTATCAGTGATTCAAGCGGCCACCTTAGTTTTAACTCCACATCAGAATGACTTCCATACAAATAGATAATTCACATTTATTTTAGTTTTTACTTTGACCGACCTGGTGTGGAAAAGCTAGAATAAATCTGTGAAACCAAATTTAAAAAGTGTGGCCTAAATAAAGTGATTGGCTGACAAAGCAATTTCTTCCCTCATTTGTTTCCATAAAGCAAAATGAAAATAGGCCATGACAACTATAAACAAACCTGTGGTTATCATTTTTTACATATTTACTTGATTATTTTACACTGTATGCACATCTGTTCTTATTAGTGAATTAGTGAGTGAGTGGTTTTACTCCGCTTTTGGCAATATTCCAGATATATCATGGCGGGGGACAACAGACATGGGCTTGACACATTGTATCCATATGGGGAATTGAACCTGGGTCTTCGGGGTGACGAGCGACAGCATTAACCACTAGACAACCCAAACGCCCATATCTGTTTTTGCAGACCCGTGAAGATCCGGGGTAGTATAGGTCTTCAGCAACCCATGCTTGCCGTAAAATGCGACTGTACTTGTCATAAGAGGTGAATAACGGATCGGCTGGTCAGGCTTACTGACTTGGTTGATGCATGTCATCGTATCCCAATTTCGTGGATCGATGCTCATGATGTCAATCACTGGAGTGTCTGGTCTTGATTATTTTCAGACCGCCGTCATATAGCTGGAACATTGCTGAGTGCGGCGTAAAACAACAAACAAACAACTGTTTTTACATTTATGACTCCATAAATACAAAAACATATTAAAGGCAATTTCTAAATGAGTCAGGTGGACCACTGAATCTGCTGAATCAGGACAATAGTACGAGTGCAAACACAAGGTAGAATTAACAGCTTTATTTTGTGCACACAAAAAGGTTTGTACAAACGACTGCAGAGAGAAATATTACATGACATAAAAACAGTTTCTGTATACTGGATTTCATTTGTAGGCTATGTCAGAACACAGAAAACATCTATCTGTATTGTCACCACACCTGGGAGGGGGGAGAAAGAGAGCAAATGGAGCAATATTAATATGAAATATCAAACATAAAAAAATTCAACAGGGTAGTGTAAGTTGACACACAAACAGAAATGATTACGCAGGCAAGCAAAAGAAGCTAAGCTCACATTCCAATATTTATACTCTCAATTCCTGCAGAACAAACAACAAAGAAGGGAACATTTTTGAAAATAAGTTACTATATCAAGTCTTGCAAGTATGTTCTACTAGCACATGACCACTGTACCATGAGTAGTATAGTGTCAGTCCGCAGCAACCCCCTTTTGGTTGAGGGAGGTTGAGTGAAAATAGGGAAGATGATTGGTTGATCCAAGTCACGTGATCGGATAGGATGACTCATGCATCAACAGCGCGTCACAGGTGAGGGGGAATGAAAGGTGTGTGTTTATAAGACAGAAAAGAATTCATAAGAATACAAAAGTAAAAGGTTATGAATAGAGCTATGCGTATAGCGTGCTGCCTTGAATAGACACACCGTACCCGTCAGCCCAGTTTGAATTGAGCGCGCTTGACAACTCACGTGACCACATATTTGTATAGAAGGCGTTCAGCCCTGTCCCGACTTGCATAGTTGATGTTTCAATGCTAGCTTTTCCATTTAACGCGATGACAAATAAGCCCTACGGTTTGAGTTTTAACCCTGTAACATGATGTGCACAGTTTTACTTCAGAACGTGCTATTTTGAAAATAGATAGAAAACTGATAAGTACATGTACCAGTGTGACGGCACGAAGCTAGGTTTGTTGGGAAAGTGATGGAAGCAATCTATAGGACATTTTCATGTTTACAATACTCGCCCTTAATTCGAAGAGAGAACAGAGTTTATCGTGGAAAATTGTTTGACGAGGAAAATGTTTTATTGGAAATATAGGTTTATTCATAGCTAATGTATAGCAGAGAGACTAAGCGACCGGCCGCCCATAACAATGTCAACATACCCCGGCCTTACAATTAATGTTATCATAACAGCCTCGCCTGAAGCTTCCCATTCATAACTTGTGTGACCAGCGTCCCGTATGTATGATACGTTAGGGAACATGCGTTGTACATTTGTTATTTTAAAAGGGAGTCATTTCAGAGAGGATATATATGGGTATTCCCCCCTCATTAAACTTTTCTTTCGTTGGTGTCTATTAAACGTATCCGGTATTTAATACATTTGAATGATGTAGGAAAGTATGTGCGTGAAGATGTTGTACCTATATCCGAACACGAATGTATGACACCTTTCAATAGATCAATTACCGTTCTAACCACGACACGCAACATGACTATGAGCGTGGTTAGCAGTTCATATTTATAAACACATCGTAAATGACAGATTTCTGATGAATGAACTCGCCCGCACACATGTCTATAGGGTTATGTTCGCCCGAACTGTAAACAGTGACACATTCATAACAGGAAGGGTGTGTGGAATGCACTCGTCCTTGTAAGGGTAAAATACGCGTTTAAACTCACCATTTAAACGATGACATTACTTTTTTAGATGTATTGGTATCAGTGAGTGAGTGAATTTAGTTTTACGCCACACTCGGCATTATTCCAGCTCTAGGACGGTGGTCTGTCAATAAACGAGCTTGGACCAGACAATCCAGTGATCAACAGCATGAGCAGCGATCTGGGCAACTAGGAACCGATGGCACGTGTCATCCGAGTCGGCGAGACTGACCAACCGATCCCCGTCAGTCGCCGATAAGCATGGGTTACTGAAGGTCAATTCTATAACCCGGACCTTCACGGGTGTAGTATAACGAAGACTATATACTAATATGCAAAAACTGAGAAAAAACAACAACAATTCATTCGTTTCATTATTGATTCGAGTCAATCGGTTCCATACAAAGCCGTGATATACGAATGGACAATAGTGTTCACTCTGGAACATTATTTAGTCACTCATATACACATGCTGCTGCTGCTGCTCGAAGGCCCTATTGTTTAAACAGCGAGTCCATGTTTTGAAACACATTTCGCACTGTTGAATGTTTCCTTTCCTACGCTGTTTTAAGGTTGAATGGTTGTCTATAGTCTATGCTTTATCCATTGCTTGTAACGATTTCCGTCCAGGAGGTCCCAGTTTCACCATTCCTCTCACGTAGAGGGAAATTCGGCGTTTCTTATCGTTCAAACGCCTCAGTTTAGGAGGTGTTTTCAAAATATGAATCAAACTAGACGCGTGGCGTTGACTCGGCATTCTCTTCTGACTGTTAGACTGATATAGTAGTGATGGGTATTTATGCCTAATCGTTCTGCTCACGATCATCATCCTCCTCCTCGTCATCACCGTCGTTATCCTCTGCAACGCTATCAGATTCAGTCTCACTTTCTATTTCCGGCATGTCCATCAAAGGCAGGATCTCTTTCATCTTGGGTTTTAGGAGGAGTTTGATTTTATTTTTGAGAACGGATTGTTCCGTGGAAGGATTCATGTCTCCCAGGTTGTATAGCATGTTTTGAAACAGAGGTGCCTCTTTAAAGTACGTGGTATATTCCATCGCATAGTTGAGAGTACTACGCACTAGATCCTCCCACCTCAGTTTCAATCTTCTCTCAATCCATTCTTGCGTTCGTCCCTGTCGCTTGTACTGTTTTTTCTGCAGTTTCATCTTGTCATGAAACGTATCGTACACCTGCTTCCAGATGCGTTGTAAGCCTACATTTTGCCACTCCTCGGCTTCCATATTAGTGAATGTTGACTTCCCACGTGGAGGTTTGACGGCAAGACCACTGCCTTTCTGGGAAGAGGCTAGGTCGTCAAAGTCACTGTCATCGTCATCACTCTCGAGTCTGGCACGCTTTCTCTTAGGTTGAAGGCTATTGGCCGGACACCAGTGTTTGATATGTCGCTGTAGATCGTGCATGTTATCTATCAGCACCCCGCAATCTGCGCAAGCCGTGGCCATAGTCAATGATGTCTCACTACTCGTGTCTGAATCGGTTTCAATTGGCGTGAGCTGATGTTGGGGCAATCTCTCTTCTTGTGTCAGAGGACGATCCAGAGATTCTGTTGTAGTCAACTTCTCCCTACGCAGATCAGGTTCAGTCTGTGCTGTCATTTATGAGGTTAACATGCAGTCGATCCTTATCTTTGGTGGTAGGTTTTAGATCGATGGTGAGTTGTCCAAAGGGTGTTTCAGCAACCTTTTCATACATAGCCATAAAGTGATCCATATGTTCGGTGAAAATTCTACGAGCGAAGAGTTAGATTTGCTGTTTATCTATGGGGGAATGAAACAGGGTCACATAATGCGCGTTCAAAGCAATGTCTCTCGATTCCTTACCTCTCGGAAACAGATTTTGTATCAAGAGAAAGATCAATACATTCTTGTGATGTGAGGTTTGAGTAAACAGCCGCGAAATACGCTTGTCGTGCTTTGCTTCGACCAGGAAATCATCCAGGACCAACACGTTCTGTTGACGAGCATCAAAGTAATCCTCGTCCAAGATATCGTAGGGAATTCCTTTGACAAAGGTCAGCTGAGGCAGCTGCTCACCGAGGTCCTGATATAATGGCTGCCATTGAGTATAATACCAAACGATGCGGGTAGGTTGGGGTTGGATCAGGCCATGCCGGAGTACATGAGAGGTAAACACAGACTTTCCACAACCACTGGGTCCCACAACGAGCGCATTTGAGGGAATCAGGAACTTGATTTGTTCTCGAAGATCAGATATACATGGTAAATGAGGCAGCCACGAGTGGACTTGCGATGGCGGCGGCGGCGGCGGCGGGTGTGCTTGAAACGGCGGGTTGGCTTGACGCAGCGGCGGCGGCGGTGGATGGACTTGCGGCGGCGGCGGCGTTAGCGGGTGGGCTTGTAATGGCGGGTGGATTTGCGGCGGCGGCGGCGGCGGCGGTAGCGGATGGGCTTGCGGCGGCGGCGTTAGCGGGTGGGCTTGTAATGGCGAGTGGACTTGCGGCGGCGGGTGGGCTTGTAACGGCGGCGGCGGTATGCTATGTTTATTTCTCCTGTGTCGTTACATGACATCTCTCCTTGAAAACATTTTTTCACAGACCGGACAGGTGGCAACCCCCATGGTGATCCAATACGGTGTGCGATTAGAGGGTATGAAGCTTTCTTTTATACCCTTGACTCTGTTGACGCTTCAAAGCAGCAAGTGCCCGTTCCACCACAGCCTTCACCTCCGACACATGTTGTATTTTTACGGGTTGGGGTGTTGTCTTCGATCCCTGTTTGGTTGTCATCGTTTTCATTTTAGGTGGTACCTGTCTCTTCTTTGTCTTCAGCGTCGACTTCTTGGCTGTTTGTGGTTTCTTTCTCTGTTGTGATTTTCTCAACGTAGTCTTCCTAAATATATCTCCAGGGTCAAGTCTAATCTCTGATGCTTTCTTCATGTTGTTCACGTCCAATCCGTTTGCTGGCGAGAGTAAAACTGTTTGTCGGGCTACACTACTGTAGAGTTTATACTGTCTTACACGTGCAGGGATTCTTGGAAGACACTCTTTTCTCCACAGCACACTTGTGAGTATGTTAAAAAAGCGATCATATTAGTATATAGTCTCCGTCATACTACACCCGTGAAGGTCCCGGGTTATAGAAACGACCTTCAGTAACCCATGCTTATCGGCGACTGACGGGGATCGGTTGGTCAGTCTCGCCGACTCGGATGACACGTGCCATCGGTTCCTAGTTGCCCAGATCGCTGCTCATGCTGTTGATCAACTGGATTGTCTGGTCCAAGCTCGTTTATTGACAGACCACCGTCCTAGAGCTGGAATAATGCCGAGTGTGGCGTAAAACTAAATTCACTCTCTCACTGGTACCAATACATCTAAAAGGTAATGTCATCATCATTAAAATTGTGAGTTTAAACGCGTATTTTACCCTTACAAGGACGAGTGCATTCCACACACCCTTCCTGTTATCAAAGCGTCACTGTTTACAGTTCGGGCGAACATAACCCTATAGACATGTGTGCGGGCGAGTTCATTCATCAGAAATCTGTCATTTACGATGTGTTTATAAATATGAACTGCTAACCACGCTCATAGTCATGTTGCGTGTCGTGGTTAGAACCGTAATTGATCTATTGAAAGGTGTCATACACTCGTGTTCGGATATAGGTACAACATCTTCACGCACATACTTTCCTACATCATTCAAATGTATTAAATACCGGATACGTTTAATAGACACCAACGAAAGAAAAGTTTAATGAGGGGGGAATACCCATATATATCCTCTCTGAAATGACTCCCTTTTAAAATAACAAATGTACAACGCATGTTCCCTAACGTATCATACATACGGGACACTGCTCACACAATTTATGAATGGGAAGCTTCAGGCGAGGCTGTTATGATAACATTAATTGTAAGGCCGGGGTATGTTGACATTGTTATGGGCGGCCGGTCGCTTAGTCTCTCTGCTATACATTAGCTATGAATAAACCTATATTTCCAATAAAACATTTTCCTCGTCAAACAATTTTCCATGATAAACTCTGTTCTCTCTTCGAATTAAGGGTGAGTATTGTAAACATGAAAATGTCCTATAGATTGCTTCCATCACTTTCCCAACAAACCTAGCTTCGTGCCGTCACACTGGTACATGTACTTATCAGTTTTCTATCTATTTTCAAAATAGCACGTTCTGAAGTAAAACTGTGCACATCATGTTACAGGGTTAAAACTCAAACCGTAGGGCTTATTTGTCATCGCGTTAAATGGAATGCTAGCATTGAAACATCAACTATGCAAGTCGGGACAGGGCTGAACGCCTTCTATTCAAATATGTGGTCACGTGAGTTGTCAAGCGCGCTCAATTCAAACTGGGCTGACGGGTACGGTGTGTCTATTCAAGGCAGCACGCTATACGCATAGCTCTATTCATAACCTTTTACTTTTGTTTTCTTATGAATTCTTTTCTGCCTTATAAACACACACACCTTTCATTCCCCCCTCACCTGTGACGCGCTGTTGATGCATGAGTCATCATATCCGATCACGTGACTTGGATCAACCAATCATCTTCCCTATTTTCACTCAACCTCCCTCAACCAAAAGGGGGTTGCTGCGGACTGACACTATACTACTACCATGACATACAGTACTAAAACAAAATAACACCCAATTTTGTCATGCCATGGCTTTGTCTTTAATTTCAGTTAAGCACTATACATTAATTGGACATGTAGCTTGTGTAAGGTCATAAATATCAATTATTAGATATTTACTCCCACCTCCCTCACTGCCGAACACTTCTGAATGTTCCCAAGTATCTACAGACAAGAAAAGTTATGTGAGTTCCCTTCTTTCTTCGCTTGATGACATTCCTACCAAACTACTTGTCTGGATGTGAATCCATCGAAAAGTAATGCACACAAGTGCTTTACACATTTCTTGAAAATAACAATAAAATATCTCCCCATCTCATTTTTTTTCAAATTTATATCAAAGACGACTAGATCTGCAGCCTCACCAACAGAAACTATCAAGAATTTCTGAGCTACTATTTCCTAAGGTCATAAAGATATCCCACACATATTGTCGTATCTCACCGCTCACTGTACAAGGGAGAACTTATTTCATCAGATCAGAAACTTTGTATGACATAATATCATGTCCTTGTTCACGAGACGTATACCTGTATAAGTCCATGGAATGTTGTATGTTTGTGGTGGCTAGTTCGTGTGACAAGGTAGTCGTGTTAATTTCCGTCACTGGCATAACAGGCAGATATCTTTTGACATGCTACATACCATAAAAAACATTATCAGATGGCAAGATAGGTATAATACTAAATTATTTTTCATTTTATTCGTATTTGAGGTGCACATTTTGAAATGAGTGTCGCTTCAGAAACCACATTCACCCCTTGAGATTTCTACTCCAAGACATTGTATGCCCATTTTACATGTTAAAAACCAAAAAAACAAATGATTATCAATAACAGTTTGGATCAGCGATTTGGCTTGTTTTTGAGACAATATATGCCCATTTTACATGTTAAAAAAACATGTTAATTGATTAACTATCAATAATAATGTTGATCAGCGATTTGGCTTGCTTTTGAGACAATATATGCCCATTTTACATGTTAAAAAAACATGTTAATTGATTAACTATCAATAATAATGTTGATCAGCGATTTGGCTTGTTTTTGAGACAATATATGCCCATTTTACATGTTAAAAAAACATGTTAATTGATTAACTATCAATAATAATGTTGATCAGCGATTTGGCTTTTTTTGAGACAATATATGCCCATTTTACATGTTAAAAAAACATGTTAATTGATTAACTATCAATAATAATGTTGATCAGCGATTTGGCTTGTTTTTGAGGCATTATATGCCCATTTTACATGTTAAAAAAACATGTTAATTGATTAACTATCAATAATAATGTTGATCAGCGATTTGGCTTGTTTTTGAGGCATTATATGCCCATTTTACATATTAAAAAAACATGTTAATTGATTAACTATCCATAATAATGTGGATCAGTGATATGGCTTGTGAGATGATATGCATTCTGATTAAAGATACATAAAAACATGAAAATGGTTCATGTTATGGAGTATGACAAAATAATTTGAATAAAACATGGCTCCCTTTCTTCGATGAAATGCATGATGAAGTATTGCACATCAAGTTGAATAGAAAACATGGCTCCCTTCCTTCGATGAAATGCATGATGAAGTATTGCACATCAAGTTGAATAGAAAACATGGCTCCCTTCCTTCGATGAAATACAGGACAGAAATGATCTTCTGCACATTGACAAAATAACATCAATTCTAAAAATGATGTCATTCTAATACTACAAAGCAAATAAATTAAATAATACTAAATAACCTTGTACATCATGTCCACAATCCACAATACAAAATACTCTCCAAATATATCGGTGTTGTAAAATTTGCATTGAATCTCAAACAGTTGCATCATTAACAGTGTAACAGCATAACAAAAAGTGCTATGTAAAAAGCAAAGCTTGGCCAAATGGATTTGTTTCTTTGGCACAAAAGTGTCACTTCTCATTGTTGTTTTTTATTACAAGGTTGTTTGTTTGTTTGTTTGTTTAACGCCACTCAGCAATATTCCAACTATATGACGGCGGTCTGTAAATAATCGAGTCTGGACCAGACAATCCAGTTATTAATATCATGAGCATCAATCCACGCAATTGGGATCGATGACATGCATCAATCAAGTCAGCAAGTCTGACCACCCGATCACGTTAGTCGCCTTTTACAACAAGCATAGTCACCTTTTACGGCAAGCATGGGTTGCTTAAGACCTATTCTACCCTGGAATCTTCATGCAAACATGGCACACTAACTATTTACTGTTAGCAGTGTTTTCACTACTCATTTTCACTTATAATTAGTGTTGGTGTAAGATTTATTAAAGAATACATTTGAGGTAAGAATCGATACTGTTTACTTAATGTGCGATTGTGATCAATACTTGTATGGAGAGATAAAAATTTGCAATCCTCCTGATGCATCGGTGTATCGTCCAACCACTGGACGACATATCTTCATGGTCATAGAAGGCACACCTTGGTTTGTTGGAACTATATCGACTGTATAAACACTGATACAATACAAGTATAATACAAGTATAATACAAGTTTAAAGGTAATCCAACATGGAGCAATGGCACAAGAGCTATGTACAATAATGAGACATTTCAATAAAATAAAACAAGAACAAAATAATGTGTGCTGCCAGGTTATGAAAGAATACAGTCCATTGATGGAACACAAGATATGTTTGAATAATAATACTGTCACTCATGTCCCAGACTCAGGAGAATTAGTTAGAAATACAAGTAGGGCCAAGTAAAAATACCATTTAAAAAATACAAATAATGTAAAAGTGATGCCCAGCCCATATGTTCCCTTATTTCCTCAGTATATAGGAGAAACTATTTGTTCCGACAATAGGAAACAAATGAGATTTCTCTTGAGATCTTCATGATAGGGTAGTGCTGATTCAACAAGTAGCTCAACATTGGGGAACGGAGTAAGTGAATACGGTATTCGACGTAATAAGCTCTAATAAGCGCCCACGGCGATATTTGCTATATTGGCTAGTGAACAAACCCAATTAGAACCCTTCCGATTGATCAATGTACACAAGACTTATTTATTCGCGTATAATACGCACTCGTGTGTTATATGCACACTTAATTATGGGCAAATAAATTCTCGAAACATATCTCTGTCGTATATAAACATTTCAGGCTGTCAGCATAAACCACGAAATTTATCTTTTAACTCTGTTTTTTTTCACCAAAATAATATTCTAATTAGAGCCCCCTATTATTAATTTTGAGAGCGCCCTGGGCGCTTATAACGTCGGATACGGTATGTCCCTTTTGGCAATGCTCCTCAACACAGGGTGAGTGGGACACCAGAAATGGTCAGATGAAGACTACTGACATGGTACTACTGGGCAGTAGGAGACATAGCTTATTCTCACAAAACAATCTCAACGGTCGTAGTACTTTCTGTGCTACTGTTTCAGAACACACGAGTGATGAGGAACTGTCATTCATAATCTTGACTTCATGGATAAGCTGTTGTAGACTAGATATATTTGCATTTCAACACTCAAGATTGAACATGAAAATATTATAAATGCAATATCAAGCAGAGATGATATCCTCAAAATAAAGTTCCAGGAACTACTGGGATCTAAAATCAGTAAACATTCATACATTGAGGGTATGACACTTTATCCCCAAACAACTCAAAATCCAGAACAAGTGATTATTCATTTATTGTATATGTAATAATTATGCTGATTATGCTGATGCCTGTATCAATGCCTGGGTCATTACTGTAAGTTGTGAAATAAATGCGACTCCAAAAGAATGCAACCGCTGGCCCCAAGCCAAAAATGCGACTCACTATGAATGCGACACCCCCCTCCTCTCAAGACAGTGGATTTGCCTTAAGAAAATGTCCTCTGTCAGGTTTACAGAATTCTCACCTTTATCCAACCTTACATTAATCCAATCACACACCAAATAGCACCGCTTATAAGCGCTGAGTAGAGTACTTCCGCTAAAACAATACCTGTCTGCTGGCTCTTGTCGGCCCTTGACGCAGTAGCAAAGAACTAAGACGCCGTGCTGCGTGGGCAGCGTCTGTCTGGACTTGCAGGTGCGATCAGTGATGACATAGAACTCTTGTCTTGAGTGACAATTCAGTGTTTGAATGGCATTGTTTAGATAATTGTTACAAGTGCTGCTCAATAAACAGTGATGTGGAATACATGTTTGTTTTCAGCGTATGTCTAAGTTGGTATTTCTGCTATCCAAAATGTCTTATTGTTGATATAAATGCAATGTTTAATAATGTGAGCAAAGACCACTCCCATTTTTCGCATTTCATTCACGCTCACGTTAATTTCAAGATTTACAGTATTAATTAGTCTAAAAATGATGATTTCTAAAAAATATGTTTCACTAAATCATATTCACAGAATTTGGTTCAAAATTTTATAATGCTTCTGTACAATCAATTATGCCATCGGAGTAAGCGATATTACATAAGATGCAGTATCTTGTAATTTGATCGCATTGATACACTCAGAGCACCGGTATACAGGCCAGCTGTCGCACACAGCTGTTGCTGACTCAGCACATCTGACAGTTTCGTGGTCATTAAATAGTACCACAAGAGGTAAACTCAATATTCATTGTTACTAGCACCTGGTTACTAAACATAATGATTACTCTGACAATAGCATTAACAAGGAGCCGAGTCTACTAATAAGTGTGTTAAGTGTATTTATGCTTGCTTGTCACATGTTACTACACATTATGCTGAAGGACAAGGCAGGTTTGATTTACAAGTCTTGGTTATGATTTTGATTACAAAATATTTGGAAGCACGAAGAAGGTGTATTATTATAATTATTATGAACTTGTAGCACTAGTATTGCAATGGAGGTTACAATGAGATCCTTCGCCCATGGAATACAGTCCCCTTGCAAAATAGAAGGAACTATATTCATGAATATATATAACCAATCCATAACAATGTATAATACGACCTTGTCTGTAGTACTTACCAAATTCAGTGGGCTTATTTTTTGTATAATGTAAAGGACATGTTTAAAATATACTACTCAAAAGAAGTTAAAGAACACCTGATTCTTTCATATGACTAGTTGTTGTCATGAGAGATTAACTATAGAAATATGAAAATTAGGTGTTCTTTGACTTTCTTTTGAGTAGTATACTTTTTATACATTTGGATGCAAAATACCTTGAATGCCTCACAAAACTAAGAGGGCTCATTTTATTGAAAATTTAAAGGAATTTCATTATTGGCCACAAACTCCTTGAATACATTAAATGCTTTGTTTGTGGTCCCTATCAAGACATCATCCTTTACAAACACACTTCACACATTTCAAACACACACCTCTTTCATTTCTTCCAAAGGAACCAATTTGGCAGTCAAAGATGCTATATACTGGTTCCCTGGCAACACTATGATAGTGTCATGTTGAACACCATGGGTATAGTGTCATTGAGCACGGAATATGATGTGTCGTTGAGGACGGAGTTCGATGTGATGTTGATCGCCGTTGCGTTGTTGATGCAGGGGTTGGATGATGCGGAGTGGTCCGCCATCAGTAGACCTGGACAGAGAGGAAAACATCCATGTACATGTCGAAAACATTATTAAACGTTTGTGAAAAAAACCCAACTTGATTTGCAGTTCAGTTGTAGGGACTGGTCACTTTGTTTGTTTGTTGTTTAACGCCGCACTCAGCAATATTCCAGCTACATGACCATGGTCTGTAAATAATCCAGTCTGGACCAGACAATCCAGTGATTGATATCATGAGCATCGATCGACGCCATTGGGATACGATGACATGCATCAACCAAGTCAGCGAGCCTGATCACCCGATCCCATTAGTCGCCTCTTACAACAAGCATAGTCGCCTTTTACGGCACACATGGGGTGCTGAAGATCTATTCTTCCCCGGATCTTCACGCAAACCTGGCACACTAACTATTTACTGTTGGCATAATATTTTTAGAAGACTTTGCCCAAGTGTACATTTTATTTCATGACCTTCATATGTGTCTTATTTTTTAGAACCCTATCCTAGAGACACATATGTGTTGATGACCCTCTCCTGATACCTTCTTCGAAAACAAATAGCAGAAATATATCTTCTTAGCAGCTAGGGTAACTACGGTTTAAGCCTCTTTTGTGAGCCCGACAGTTGAATACACAGGCTGTTCAGCCAATCACCCCAACTGTACCTACCTGCAATGGAGGCTGTCATGAGACATGCCACAATTCCTCCAAACAGTGCACGGATGACAATCTGGGCCAAGTCTTTCACACGTTTGGGTGCCATTGGTCCAAGGCCACCCAGTTGGATGCCGATGGAGCTCAGGTTGGAGAAGCCACACAGTGCGTACGTGGCGATAATCTCAGACCGCCGCTGGTGACAAATCAAAATATACCATACAATCAAAGAAAAGTAACATATATGTACGTGACACGATTTACTTATTTTCATTTGAGGGGTCGGGGGTCAATTGTCAATATACTCGTGTCCTTGATGTGAATGATATTATGTATTTTCAAAAGGGGAATCAAACCTCTTTTGAGTGTCTTAAGAATCTACAATACACTTTCTAGGACATTATCATCTTCCCGAGGCAAGGGAGTTAACTGACTTTAAAAGTCCAGTTTCCACCCTTGCCGAACTAGGCCGGAACTACTGGGCTCGATCGTTGCGCCACCAGTGGCTATTACCAATTATGTCCCTTCTAAGCCTCTCCTATGGACCAATCAGATTCCACCTCTCGTATCACTTGCGTTTGCTTCACACAAAATGGTGGCGCTCAGTCAGAACGATCTGATCAATAATCAAGATCTATATTGTGATAAAACGGGTCTTACATCGCGAAATGCATCAAATCACGTGAGCACCTTGATTAAAAACATGAAAAGATTTGGAAAATATCTGCTGACAACGAGTTGGCGGTGCACATGCTTTGCAAATCCTGCAATCAATCGAAATCTGCACGACAGTTTACAAACCGGATTTTGATTTCGGTGCACGATTTTGATTGGACTATGCATAGACTCGTTAGTCCAGACAAAATGTAACTCCATAATACCAGCCTAGTTCGGCAAGGGTGGAAACTGGACTTTTATAGTCAGTTTACTCTCTTGCCTCGGGAAGATGGGACATTATATGAGGTCAATACCTGTTTTGATTGACCCCAAAAGAAGCAATATTGACAAAATGATTGATTTACACATCTTCCTGAGGCAAGGGAGTGAACACAAATACAATTATAGTTGCCACCCTTGTCAAACTAGAATGGAATTTTTGGCTCGATTGTAGCGCCACCAGTGGCTATTGCGAGTTGTGTCCCTTCTATGTCCCACCTACTGACCAATCAGATTCCACCCCCAATATCACTTGCATTTGCTTCAAACAAAATGTTAGCGCCCATTGAAGATGACCTGATTGATAATCAAGATCAGTGAGCACCTCATTAAAAAACATAAAGTTTCGGAAAGTAAAGTTGACGGTTCACATGCTTTGCAAATCCTGCAATCAATCAATATCTACACTGCAGTTTTCGAACCAGATGTTGATTTCGTACGTGATTTTAATTGGACTTTACATAGACTCGTTAGTCCAGCCAAAATATAACCCCATAATTCCAACCAAAAGCAAGGGTGGAAACTGGACTTATACAGTAAGTTAACTCCCTTGCCTCAGGAAGATGGGGCTTACACTGCTTTTAGCAATATTACCACAATATATCGACAGGGAACACCAAAAACGGGTTTCACAGATTGCACCCATGTGGGAGTCTAACCCAGGCCATCGGTGCGACAAGTGAATACTTTAACCACTAGGCTATCCAATCGCCCGATATATTTACAGAGGGCAAAGCACATGATGATATTGGTTTTTCTCAGGTTGATAAAAACAAGTATTAACCGCATATAAAGTACATAATTGATTTATTATGAAATATAGAGACAAAGGCAGATTTAACATTTCAATATACATTAGCTACAATAATGTTAGTTGGTTCCAACAAAAAGAGAAATCTGAATGACTTAGGTATGGGGAATACCATTTCTAGGTAATTCCCATTCTATCATAAATAACACAGGTCACTACCGTAATTAGTCAGACCTGACACAGAGTCAATATGTTTTTCTGTCAAATGACATGTGACTACTTCTAGGCCAATGAACATGAAAATACTTTGCATTACTTAATGATGTTAGGGGTATAACGATAAAGCCAGGACACGATACGATAAGTATTGCAATACAAATATTTACGTCAAATCTTGTGGAAATTCCTTGACTATAAATATTTCAGAGCTGGTTTAAAAGGAAAAGCTAGCTATAGACACATGTTCATAGCGGCTTTTCTTAGTAGAGAACTTGAAAAAACCAATTATGACACAAGTGTTTTGTCTTGTATTGATACAGAAAAAAAAGTTTCATGTATGGGATAATCACATGAACATTCACGATGCACCGGTGTATCACTTCACCCCTAAATAATGTGGACTACCACATTCGACGTACACAAGACTTATTTATGCGCGTATAATACGCACTCGTGTGTTATATGCACCCTTAATTATGGGCGATTAAATTCTGGAAAAATATATCTGTCGTATATAAACATTCCAGGCTGTCAGCATAAACCACAAAATTTATCCTTTAACTCCTTATAGAGAGCCCCTTATTTCTAATTTTGAGAGCGCCCTGGGCGCTTATTACGTCAAATACGGTATTTTGCTGTTATCTTGATTAAAATCTTTAGTTGAGAAACACTTACGGAGATGGTGGTTCCATCCTTGCAATCTTCACGGTTGGTGATGAACTTGGCTAGCTCCTTATAGGCCACAAACTCATTGAGGAAAGTCTTGATGCCGACTAGTTCGCCCACCACCCCTGCGTCCTTCCACTCCACCCCCATCAGGTACGCCACGGGCATAAAGACATAGGAACAGATTTTCTGGAGCAAAAGGAAGTTATACGGTTTGGGAAAATTTAAATTCATTGTTCTTCTTAGTTCTATTTTAAAGAGGAATTTTTCAAATGGGTACAAAATGTCTGATTGGGATTGTTTTACTGGAACCATGGCTAAAACTATTTAGATAGTCAGAAGTAAGATGTGCATAGTCAGAAAGCAAAGATGTGCATATTCAGAAAGCAATGTGTACATTAGCAACTTGTAGTGTAACCATGGTGTTTTATTGTTATTGTCATTATCAATATATCACGTGAATAACCACGGGTGTGGTAGTCCCTTGGGTACCCAGGTCCTACTCAGGGCCCACCCGACCTGAGTGCTTGAGTTACCCCATCCCAGCATTCACCCACACAGATCAGCAATAAACAAGTCCTCACCTCAAACGAGAGCTGTGGGAAGCAGACGAAGGCCCCAAACCAGGACAGGACTGCATTGACGAAGGCAAGCAGAGCCAAGAAGGCGATGAGGTTGGCGGTGATGTTGGCGACGAGGCAGATGGAGGTGGATGCCCCAGCAGCTGCAGCCTCAAGGAAGTTGCGAGGTTTGCTGGAAATACAAGTATGAGCGAGTTGGGATCTATGTGTGGTAGTTTACTATTTGAGGCTTTATCATGGCGTGGTAGTTTTCTAGTCAAGGCTTTATCATGGCGTGGTAGTTTTCTAGTCAAGGTTTTATCATGGCGTGGTAGTTTTCTAGTCAAGGTTTTATCATGGCATGGTAGTTCTCTAGTCAAGGTTTTATCATGGCGTGGCAGTTCTCAAGTCAAGGCTTTATCATGGCGTGGCAGTTCTCAAGTCAAGGCTATATCACGGGTACTGGAGTTGGGTGTACCGACCACATCCCTACTTGTCATGGCGTGGTAGTTCTCTAGTCAAGGCTATATCACGGGTACTGGAGTTGGGTCTACTGACCACATCCCTACTTGTCAAGGTGTGCCTCACTCACTTGTCATTGTCCTCTTGCTCCAAGTCATCGATGTCCTCCAGCTTGCTAGTCTCCGTCTCTGGGTGGAGCAGTTTGGACACGGCCAGGGCACAGGGGGCGTTCATCACACTCGCACACAACAGGTGTTCTGCAGGAACACCAAACGACACATAGGCAGCCAGTACACTCCCAGCAATAGTGGCAAAACCTCCCACCATGACGGCGTGCAGCTCCGAACGAGTCATCACGTTCAGGTACGGTCTGATTAAGATGGGAGCCTCCGTCTACAAAAGACATTAATGTTGAACGAAAGTTAGATATTTTCACTGTAAACAAAAGCAGGGTTTTATGCTACAGACAGATGTGCGTCAAGTATGGATGGAGAAAAAAATATATATAGCGCGTCCCAAGGGACGCACAATAATATTCATCATTCCTACAGCACAACAGAATGGGTTATGGGTGTCTGTTATTTCATCCATCAATCATGGACACTGTCCACATGATCATTGATTCATTCCAGGCTCTAAAGAAATGACTTACAGTACACTACACTACACCATTTATATTTATAAAGGACCCGCACATTTCCTGTAAAGACCCTTAAAATTTATTATTGGGGATCCCCTAGTCCTCCACTTTTGTAAGACAAGGTAAACCCTGCAAATGGACAGTTTGCTTGCTTAATACCACAGTCAGCCGTATTCCAGGTGACCGTTTCCTGTAATTCATCATATCTGGAGTGAGTGAGTGAGTGGGTGGGTGGGTGGGTGGGTGGGTGGGTGGGTGAGTGAGTGAGTGAGTGAGTGAGTGAGTGAGTGAGTGAGTGAGTGAGTGAGTGAGTGAGTGAGTGAGTGAGTGAGTGAGTGAGTGTGAGAGAGAGAGAGAGAGAGAGAGAGAGAGAGAGAGAGAGTGATTTTTATGCCACTTTTTGCAATATTCCAGCAATACCACGAAAGGGGGACATCACAAATGGACTTCACGCATTGTAGCCATGTTGGGAATCGAACCCGGGTCTTTGGCGTGACGAGCGAATGCTTTAACCACTAGGCGACCCGACCGCCCCCATCATGTCTGGACCAGACACACCTGTGATGTGCATTCTGAAAGCATGATGATGCAACCAAGTTACCAAGCCAGACTACCCGACTAGTCGTGCCTCGTTTATACGGACACTTCACGCGTCATTTCACAATTCGTCCGTATAAACAAATTTCCGTATAACTGAAACCAGCTTCTTACTGGAAGAGTTACTTCCCTTCAATTATGCAACTCATGACAGATGACAGAGCTCGTCTCAAACGTAACTCAGTGTCACTTGGTTAATTGACTTCTCGCGAATCAAACGATTACCACCAGCGGAAGGATTAACGAGGTTTCCGGATATCTGAAGTCCATATAAGCGGGGCATGACTGTATATTTACAGCAATGGAGACAATGGACAGATTATTTGCTAACCTGGCCGACGAAGATGTTGCCAGCAGCACACAGACTCTCGGCAGCGGTTGTACCCAGCAAGCTCTTCATCACGAAGGCGATGTTGCCGATGATGAACTGCATGGTGCCGAGGTAGTACAGGATAGAGATGAAGCAGCTGAAGAAGATGATCACCGGAAGCACCTGTAACCATGGAAACAGAAGTTATATATCATCTTTTAGTAGTATAGTATTTTTGTTTATTTGTTTAACACCATGTTCAGAAATATTAAAGGTATATGACAGGGCCTGAATAATGTTTGCACCAGAAAATACAATGACTGATACTTCAATGAAATCACTGCAGTGGATGTTAGACAAGCTATCAACGAAGACAACAAGTCTGACGACAGGATTCATATAGCATCACTCATTACCATTTAATGTTGTTTGGGAAGTGTTCTACACCCTGAATGCCCTGTAACATGATGAGAAACACAAAAGGAGCATGAAACAATGAAGTCAAGATCAGATCCAAGTTTAACAGCTGTTGTTTGCATTCTGGTGTCTGCAATAAACTATTGGTGGAAACTGTGTGTGTGTGTTTGTTTTATGTTGCACTCAGCACTATTCCAGCTATATGATGCCGGTCTGTAAACAATTAAGTCTTGACCAGACAATCCAGTGACTGACATCATGAGCATCAATCCACGCTATTTGGATTGATGACATGTATCAACCAAGTCAGTGAGCCTGACACCTGATCCCATTAGTCGCCTCTTACGACAAGCATAGTTGCTGAATACCGATTCTTCCCCGGATCTTCACGGGTCACTTGTGGAAACTGTCATAGAATTGCTTCAGGGAGAAATCAGAGGACACATTTCTTTTAAACTATTGTAAGAAGTGCTGATCTCAAGCCAAGCAAACTATTCGTTACAAATTGTGAACATGATACCAGAGTATGACAGGAAGTGGGTGGACTTACCTTCATAGCAAAGATGTGGTCAGTGTATTTATCTCCGAAGACAAATTTGGAACCGAAATCGGTAAATGCCAGGAACTTCTGAATCTCCTTCCCAAGAAAGTAGAACACCCTGTAGCCGATATCCCACTTCAGGATTAGCACAGCAAAGTAAAACTGAAGCGTGAACCCGCCGAGCACCGGCCGCCATCGCACCTGAAACCAGCACCCATTAACAGATGAAGATAACTTACTGGATCATCACCAAGGATTTGTGAAGCACTGCAGTCAGTAATATGACAGTGTAGGGATTTATCTTGGATTCCAGACTATGTGCCCTTGGCTTGGGACAATAATGAGATATACCAGTCGATGATCAGGAAATCATTAACTCCTATGGTAGCCAGCATTGAGAAAGTTTGTTTGTTGTTTAACACTGCCACTTAGCAAAATTCCAGCTATATGACATTGAGTCAGTGAGTGAGTGAGTGAGTATGGTTTTACGCCGCTTTTAGCAATATTCCAGCAATATGACGGCGGGGGACACCAGAAATGGGCTTCACAGATTGTACCAATGTCGGGAATCGAACCCGGGTCTTTGGCGTGACGATCGAACGCTTTAACCACTAGGCTACCCGACCGCCCCCATTGAGTCAGTGGGGAAGCAAGCAGTGTGAGTGGTGCAAGTGTGTGTGTGTGTGTTGTAGGGGGGTGGGATGGGGGGGGTATTGGGGTGTAAACAGTGGGAGTGTTGTGTGTCAGTGGGTGGGTGAGCACTTGGTTGGCGTGTGACTGGTTGGTCAGTGTATGTGTGGTCATTGTGTGTGGTGTGGGTAGTTGTGACCGGTTGGTCATAGGGTGTTTGAGCGGTTGGTTGGCGTGTGACTGGTCAGTGGGTGTGGGAGTGGGAGTGGGAGTGGGTGTGGGTGTGGGTGTGGGTGTGGGTGTGGGTGTGGGTGTTTGAGCGGTTGGTTGGCGTTTGACTGGTCAGTGGGTGTGTAAGCGGTTGGTTGGTGTGTGACTGGTCAGTGGGTGTGACAGCGGTTGGTTGGCGTGTGACTGGTCAGTGGCTGTGTAAGCGGTTGGTTGGTGTGTGACTGGTCAGTGGCTGTGTATGCGGTTGGTTGGCGTGTGACTGGTCAGTGGGTGTGTAAGCAGGAGTGGGTGTGGGTGTGGGTGTGGGTGTGTGAGCGGTTGGTCAGTCTGTGATCGGTGTGTGTGGTGTGGGTAGTTTTGACTGGTTGGTTAGTGGGTGTGTGAACAGTTGGTCGGTGTGTGACTGGTCAGTGGGTGTGGGAGAGGTGGTTGTAGTGTGGGTGTGTGAGCGGTTGGTCAGTCTGTGATCGGTGTGTGTGGTGTGGGTAGTTAAATTGACTGGTTGGTTAGTGGGTGTGTGAGCAGTTGGTCGGTGTGTGACTGGTCAGTGGGTGTGGGAGAGGTGGTTGTAGTGTGGGTGTGGGAGTGGGTGTGACAGCGGTTGGTTGGCGTGTGACTGGTCAGTGGCTGTGTAAGCGGTTGGTTGGTGTGTGACTGGTCAGTGGCTGTGTATGCGGTTGGTTGGCGTGTGACTGGTCAGTGGGTGTGTAAGCAGGAGTGGGTGTGGGTGTGGGTGTGGGTGTGGGTGTGTGAGCGGTTGGTCAGTCTGTGATCGGTGTGTGTGGTGTGGGTAGTTTTGACTGGTTGGTTAGTGGGTGTGTGAACAGTTGGTCGGTGTGTGACTGGTCAGTGGGTGTGGGAGAGGTGGTTGTAGTGTGGGTGTGTGAGCGGTTGGTCAGTCTGTGATCGGTGTGTGTGGTGTGGGTAGTTTTGACTGGTTGGTTAGTGGGTGTGTGAGCAGTTGGTCGGTGTGTGACTGGTCAGTGGGTGTGGAAGAGGTGGTTGTAGTGGGTGTGTAAGCGGTTGGTCAGTCTGTGATCGGTGTGTGTGGTGTGGGTAGTTTTGACTGGTTGGTTGGTCGGTGTGTGACTGGTCAGTGGGTGTGGGAGAGGTGGTTGTAGTGTGGGTGTGTGAGCGGTTGGTCAGTCTGTGGTCGGTGTGTGTGGTGTGGGTAGTTTTGACTGGTTGGTTAGTGGGTGTGTGACTGGTCAGTGGGTGTGGGAGAGGTGGTTGTAAAGTGGGTGGTTGTGACTGGTTGGTCAGTGTGTGGGAGTGGGAGTGGTTGTAGGGTGGGCGATGACTAATTCTGTGGTCAGTGTGCAAGATGTTACCTGTGTGGGGCTGGAGGACAAGAGAAAGAGGACGATGATGAAGGTGATGATGCCGACGAGGGACACCAGGTTGCTAGGGACCTCCCACACGGTGTAGACGATCAGGGCAAGCATGCCGCCATACACCAAGAACAAAGCAACCCTGAAACAGTCACAGTTCAATACTAACATGATAAATTATCTCAAAATGTCACTCATGCAGCGTTTTTATGGGTTTTACAATACATTATAATTATAAGGACCAGTGGACTAAAACCGTTAGTTTCTACCGCTGTCATGAAGTAATAAGTGTTGAAATAACTTAACATAAGGCAACTAATAATTGATAGTCGAATAATCTGTCATCTCAAATACTAAAATATGATGACGTCGTCGCTGGAAACCAGACTTTCAAAACAAGTGCTGAAGGGGACTGACATGATATAGATGAGCCATGACACCGGCAGCATGATCAGCAGACATGTTACACGCCTGTAGTGTGTCGTAAACATCAATGGTACATAGTCATGTGTGCTCTAATACTTTCATTAACAAGTATATGTCATTTGGTACACATGCAAGGCTTTTCAAGCCATTTGTGATTTTCAAGGCTTTTCAATTTTGACACTAAAAATCAAGGCTTTTCAAGAGGGACCTTAAATTTCAAGACTTTTTCAAGTCTATGCGAACCTTCTTCTCTATCTATGGCATATTCAGACCAATATTTTCAATCTTAAAGAAGAGTGTATGAACACAGTAGTCATACTTGTGGTCTTATTTGTCAACACAGTAGCCATGCTTGTAGTCTTATTTGTCAACACAGTACCATACTTGTAGTCTTATTTGTCAACACAGTAGACATGCTTGTAGTCTTATTTGTCAACACAGTAGCCATACTTGTAGTCTTATTTGTCAACAAAGTAGCCATGCTTGTGGTCTTATTTGTCAACACAGTACCATACTTGTAGTCTTATTTGTCAACACAGTAGACATACTTGTAGTCTTATTTGTCAACACAGTAGCCATGCTTGTAGTCTTATTTGTCAACACAGTAGCCATGCTTGTAGTCTTATTTGTCAACACAGTACCATACTTGTAGTCTTATTTGTCAACACAGCACCATACTTGTAGTCTTATTTGTCAACACAGTAGACATACTTGTAGTCTTATTTGTCAACACAGTAGCCATGCTTGTAGTCTTATTTGTCAACACAGTAGCCATGCTTGTAGTCTTATTTGTCAACACAGTACCATACTTGTAGTCTTATTTGTCAACACAGCACCATACTTGTAGTCTTATTTGTCAACACAGTAGCCATACTTGTAGTCTTATTTGTCAACACAGTAGCCATGCTTGTGGTCTTATTTGTCAACACAGTACCATACTTGTAGTCTTATTTGTCAACACAGTAGCCATGCTTGTAGTCTTATTTGTCAACACAGCACCATGCTTGTAGTCTTATTTGTCAACACAGTAGCCATGCTTGTGGTCTTATTTGTCAACACAGTAGCCATGCTTGTGTGGTCTTATTTGTCAACACAGTAGCCATGCTTGTGGTCTTATTTGTCAACACAGTAGTCATGCTTGTGGTCTTATTTGTCAACACAGTAGCCATGCTTGTAGTCTTATTTGTCAACACAGTAGCCATGCTTGTAGTCTTATTTGTCAGCACAGTAGCCATGCTTGTAGTCTTATTTGTCAACACAGTACCATGCTTGTAGTCTTATTTGTCAACACAGTAGCCATACTTGTGGTCTTATTTGTCAACACAGTAGCCATGCTTGTGGTCTTATTTGTCAACACAGTACCATACTTGTAGTCTTATTTGTCAACACAGTACCATGCTTGTGGTCTTATTTGTCAACACAGTAGCCATGCTTGTGGTCTTATTTGTCAGCACAGTACCATGCTTGTGGTCTTATTTGTCAGCACAGTAGCCATGCTTGTAGTTTTATTTGTCAACACAGTACCATGCTTGTGGTCTTATTTGTCAGCACAGTAGCCATGCTTGTAGTCTTATTTGTCAACACAGTAGCCATGCTTGTAGTCTTATTTGTCAACACAGTAGCCATGCTTGTAGTCTTATTTGTCAGCACAGTAGCCATGCTTGTAGTCTTATTTGTCAACACAGTAGCCATGCTTGTGGTCTTATTTGTCAACACAGTAGCCATGCTTGTAGTCTTATTTGTCAACACAGTAGCCATGCTTGTAGTCTTATTTGTCAACACAGTAGTCATGCTTGTAGTCTTATTTGTCAACACAGTACCATGCTTGTAGTCTTATTTGTCAACACAGTAGTCATGCTTGTAGTCTTATTTGTCAACACAGTACCATGCTTGTGGTCTTATTTGTCAACACAGTAGCCATGCTTGTAGTCTTATTTGTCAACACAGTAGCCATGCTTGTAGTCTTATTTGTCAACACAGTAGCCATGCTTGTAGTCTTATTTGTCAACACAGTAGTCATGCTTGTAGTCTTATTTGTCAACACAGTACCATGCTTGTGGTCTTATTTGTCAACACAGTAGCCATGCTTGTAGTCTTATTTGTCAACACAGTAGCCATGCTTGTAGTCTTATTTGTCAACACAGTAGCCATGCTTGTAGTCTTATTTGTCAACACAGTAGTCATGCTTGTAGTCTTATTTGTCAACACAGTACCATGCTTGTGGTCTTATTTGTCAACACAGTAGCCATGCTTGTAGTCTTATTTGTCAACACAGTAGCCATGCTTGTAGTCTTATTTGTCAACACAGTAGCCATGCTTGTAGTCTTATTTGTCAACACAGTAGCCATGCTTGTGGTCTTATTTGTCAACACAGTACCATGCTTGTGGTCTTATTTGTCAACACAGTACCATGCTTGTAGTTTTATTTGTCAACACAGTAGCCATGCTTGTAGTCTTATTTGTCAACACAGTACCATGCTTGTGGTCTTATTTGTCAACACAGTAGTCATGCTTGTAGTCTTATTTGTCAACACAGTAGCCATGCTTGTAGTCTTATTTGTCAACACAGTAGCCATGCTTGTAGTCTTATTTGTCAACACAGTAGCCATGCTTGTGGTCTTATTTGTCAACACAGTAGCCATACTTGTGGTCTAATTTGTCAACACAGTAGCCATGCTTGTAGTCTTATTTGTCAACACAGTAGCCATACTTGTGGTCTTATTTGTCAACACAGTAGCCATACTTGTGGTCTTATTTGTCAACACAGTACCATGCTTGTGGTCTTATTTGTCAACACAGTACCATGCTTGTGGTCTTATTTGTCAACACAGTAGCCATACTTGTGGTCTTATTTGTCAACACAGTAGCCATACTTGTGGTCTTATTTGTCAACACAGTGACATGCTTGTGGTCTTATTTGTCAACACAGTACCATGCTTGTGGTCTTATTTGTCAACACAGTAGCCATACTTGTGGTCTTATTTGTCAACACAGTAGCCATACTTGTGGTCTTTTTTGTCAACACAGTACCATGCTTGTAGTCTTATTTGTCAACACAGTAGCCATACTTGTAGTCTTATTTGTCAACACAGTACCATGCTTGTAGTCTTATTTGTCAACACAGTAGCCATACTTGTGGTCTTATTTGTCAACACAGTAGCCATACTTGTGGTCTTATTTGTCAACACAGTAGCCATGCTTGTGGTCTTATTTGTCAACACAGTAGCCATGCTTGTAGTCTTATTTGTCAACACAGTAGCCATACTTGTAGTCTTATTTGTCAACACAGTAGCCATACTTGTGGTCTTATTTGTCAACACAGTAGCCATGCTTGTGGTCTTATTTGTCAACACAGTAGCCATGCTTGTAGTCTTATTTGTCAACACAGTAGCCATACTTGTGGTCTTATTTGTCAACACAGTAGCCATACTTGTGGTCTTATTTGTCAACACAGTAGCCATGCTTGTGGTCTTATTTGTCAACACAGTAGCCATACTTGTGGTCTTATTTGTCAACACAGTAGCCATACTTGTGGTCTTATTTGTCAACACAGTACCATGCTTGTAGTCTTATTTGTCAACACAGTAGCCATACTTGTGGTCTTATTTGTCAACACAGTAGCCATACTTGTAGTCTTATTTGTCAACACAGTAGCCATACTTGTGGTCTTATTTGTCAACACAGTAGCCATACTTGTGGTCTTATTTGTCAACACAGTAGCCATGCTTGTGGTCTTATTTGTCAACACAGTAGCCATACTTGTGGTCTTATTTGTCAACACAGTAGCCATACTTGTGGTCTTATTTGTCAACACAGTACAATGCTTGTAGTCTTATTTGTCAACACAGTAGCCATGCTTGTGGTCTTATTTGTCAACACAGTAGCCATACTTGTGGTCTTATTTGTCAACAGTAGCCATACTTGTAGTCTTATTTGTCAACACAGTAGTCATGCTTGTAGTCTTATTTGTCAACACAGTAGCCATGCTTGTAGTCTTATTTGTCAACACAGTAGCCATGCTTGTAGTCTTATTTGTCAACACAGTAGCCATGCTTGTAGTCTTATTTGTCAACACAGTAGCCATTCTTGTGGTCTTATTTGTCAACACAGTAGCCATGCTTGTGGTCTTATTTGTCAACACAGTAGCCATACTTGTAGTCTTATTTGTCAACACAGTAGCCATGCTTGTAGTCTTATTTGTCAACACAGTAGTCATGCTTGTAGTCTTATTTGTCAACACAGTAGCCATACTTATGGTCTTATTTGTCAACACAGTAGCCATGCTTGTAGTCTTATTTGTCAACACAGTAGTCATGCTTGTAGTCTTATTTGTCAACACAGTAGCCATACTTATGGTCTTATTTGTCAACACAGTAGCCATGCTTGTAGTCTTATTTGTCAACACAGTAGCCATGCTTGTAGTCTTATTTGTCAACACAGTAGCCATGCTTGTAGTCTTATTTGTCAACACAGTACCATGCTTGTAGTCTTATTTGTCAACACAGTAGTCATGCTTGTGGTCTTATTTGTCAACACAGTAGCCATGCTTGTAGTCTTATTTGTCAACACAGTAGCCATGCTTGTAGTTTTATTTGTCAACACAGTACCATGCTTGTGGTCTTATTTGTCAACACAGTAGTCATGCTTGTGGTCTTATTTGTCAACACAGTAGCCATGCTTGTAGTCTTATTTGTCAACACAGTAGCCATGCTTGTAGTCTTATTTGTCAACACAGTAGTCATGCTTGTAGTCTTATTTGTCAACACAGTAGCCATGCTTGTGGTCTTATTTGTCAACACAGTAGCCATGCTTGTAGTTTTATTTGTCAACACAGTACCATGCTTGTGGTCTTATTTGTCAACACAGTAGCCATGCTTGTGGTCTTATTTGTCAACACAGTACCATACTTGTAGTCTTATTTGTCAACACAGTACCATGCTTGTAGTTTTATTTGTCAACACAGTACCATACTTGTAGTCTTATTTGTCAACACAGTACCATGCTTGTAGTCTTATTTGTCAACACAGTAGCCATGCTTGTAGTCTTATTTGTCAACACAGTAGCCATGCTTGTAGTCTTATTTGTCAACACAGTACCATGCTTGTAGTCTTATTTGTCAACACAGTAGCCATGCTTGTAGTCTTATTTGTCAACACAGTAGCCATACTTGTAGTCTTATTTGTCAACACAGTAGCCATGCTTGTAGTCTTATTTGTCAACACAGTAGTCATGCTTGTAGTCTTATTTGTCAACACAGTAGTCATGCTTGTAGTCTTATTTGTCAACACAGTAGCCATGCTTGTAGTCTTATTTGTCAACACAGTACCATGCTTGTGTAGTCTTATTTGTCAACACAGTACCATGCTTGTAGTCTTATTTGTCAACACAGTAGCCATGCTTGTGTAGTCTTATTTGTCAACACAGTACCATGCTTGTGTAGTCTTATTTGTCAACACAGTACCATACTTGTGGTCTTATTTGTCAACACCGTAGCCATGCTTGTAGTCTTATTTGTCAACACAGTAGTCATGCTTGTAGTCTTATTTGTCAACACAGTACCATGCTTGTAGTCTTATTTGTCAACACAGTAGCCATGCTTGTAGTCTTATTTGTCAACACAGTACCATGCTTGTGTAGTCTTATTTGTCAACACAGTACCATGCTTGTAGTCTTATTTGTCAACACAGTACCATGCTTGTAGTCTTATTTGTCAACACAGTAGCCATGCTTGTGTAGTCTTATTTGTCAACACAGTACCATGCTTGTGGTCTTATTTGTCAACACCGTAGCCATCCTTGTAGTCTTATTTGTCAACACAGTAGTCATGCTTGTGGTCTTATTTGTCAACACAGTAGTCATGCTTGTAGTCTTATTTGTCAACACAGTAGTCATACTTGTAGTCTTATTTGTCAACACCGTAGCCATGCTTGTAGTCTTATTTGTCAACACAGTAGTCATGCTTGTGGTCTTATTTGTCAACAGTAGCCATGCTTGTGGTCTTATTTGTCAACACAGTAGCCATACTTGTAGTCTTATTTGTCAACACAGTAGCCATGCTTGTAGTCTTATTTGTCAACACAGTAGCCATGCTTGTAGTCTTATTTGTCAGCACAGTAGCCATGCTTGTAGTCTTATTTGTCAACACAGTAGCCATGCTTGTGGTCTTATTTGTCAACACAGTACCATACTTGTAGTCTTATTTGTCAACACAGTACCATGCTTGTAGTCTTATTTGTCAACACAGTACCATACTTGTAGTCTTATTTGTCAACACAGTACCATGCTTGTAGTCTTATTTGTCAACACAGTACCATACTTGTAGTCTTATTTGTCAACACAGTACCATGCTTGTAGTTTTATTTGTCAACACAGTACCATGCTTGTGGTCTTATTTGTCAACACAGTAGTCATGCTTGTGGTCTTATTTGTCAACACAGTAACCATGCTTGTGGTCTTATTTGTCAACACAGTAGCCATGCTTGTAGTCTTATTTGTCAACACAGTAGCCATGCTTGTAGTCTTATTTGTCAACACAGTAACCATGCTTGTGGTCTTATTTGTCAACACAGTAGCCATGCTTGTAGTCTTATTTGTCAGCACAGTAGCCATGCTTGTAGTCTTATTTGTCAACACAGTAGCCATGCTTGTAGTTTTATTTGTCAACACAGTACCATGCTTGTGGTCTTATTTGTCAACACAGTAGTCATGCTTGTAGTCTTATTTGTCAGCACAGTAGCCATGCTTGTAGTTTTATTTGTCAACACAGTAGCCATGCTTGTGGTCTTATTTGTCAACACAGTAGTCATGCTTGTAGTCTTATTTGTCAGCACAGTAGCCATGCTTGTAGTCTTATTTGTCAACACAGTAGCCATGCTTGTGGTCTTATTTGTCAACACAGTACCATGCTTGTAGTCTTATTTGTCAACACAGTAGCCATGCTTGTAGTCTTATTTGTCAACACAGTAGCCATGCTTGTAGTCTTATTTGTCAACACAGTAGCCATGCTTGTAGTCTTATTTGTCAACACAGTAGCCATGCTAGTAGTCTTATTTGTCAACACAGTAGTCATGCTTGTAGTCTTATTTGTCAGCACAGTAGCCATGCTAGTAGTCTTATTTGTCAACACAGTAGCCATGCTTGTGGTCTTATTTGTCAACACAGTAGCCATGCTTGTAGTCTTATTTGTCAACACAGTAGCCATGCTTGTAGTCTTATTTGTCAACACCGTAGCCATGCTTGTGGTCTTATTTGTCAACACAGTAGCCATGCTTGTGGTCTTATTTGTCAACACAGTAGCCATGCTTGTAGTCTTATTTGTCAACACAGTAGCCATGCTTGTAGTCTTATTTGTCAACACAGTAGCCATGCTTGTAGTCTTATTTGTCAACACAGTAGCCATGCTTGTAGTCTTATTTGTCAACACAGTAGCCATGCTTGTAGTCTTATTTGTCAACACAGTAGCCATACTTGTAGTCTTATTTGTCAACACAGTAGCCATGCTTGTAGTCTTATTTGTCAACACAGTAGTCATGCTTGTAGTCTTATTTGTCAACACAGTACCATGCTTGTAGTCTTATTTGTCAACACAGTAGCCATGCTTGTAGTCTTATTTGTCAACACAGTAGCCATACTTGTGGTCTTATTTGTCAACACAGTAGCCATACTTGTGGTCTTATTTGTCAACACAGTAGCCATGCTTGTGGTCTTATTTGTCAACACAGTAGCCATGCTTGTAGTCTTATTTGTCAACACAGTAGCCATACTTGTAGTCTTATTTGTCAACACAGTAGCCATACTTGTGGTCTTATTTGTCAACACAGTAGCCATACTTGTGGTCTTATTTGTCAACACAGTACCATGCTTGTGGTCTTATTTGTCAACACAGTAGCCATACTTGTGGTCTTATTTGTCAACACAGTAGCCATACTTGTGGTCTTATTTGTCAACACAGTACCATGCTTGTAGTCTTATTTGTCAACACAGTAGCCATACTTGTGGTCTTATTTGTCAACACAGTAGCCATACTTGTAGTCTTATTTGTCAACACAGTAGCCATACTTGTGGTCTTATTTGTCAACACAGTAGCCATACTTGTGGTCTTATTTGTCAACACAGTAGCCATGCTTGTGGTCTTATTTGTCAACACAGTAGCCATACTTGTGGTCTTATTTGTCAACACAGTAGCCATACTTGTGGTCTTATTTGTCAACACAGTACCATGCTTGTAGTCTTATTTGTCAACACAGTAGCCATGCTTGTGGTCTTATTTGTCAACACAGTAGCCATGCTTGTAGTCTTATTTGTCAACACAGTAGCCATACTTGTGGTCTTATTTGTCAACAGTAGCCATACTTGTAGTCTTATTTGTCAACACAGTAGTCATGCTTGTAGTCTTATTTGTCAACACAGTAGCCATGCTTGTAGTCTTATTTGTCAACACAGTAGCCATGCTTGTAGTCTTATTTGTCAACACAGTAGCCATGCTTGTAGTCTTATTTGTCAACACAGTAGCCATTCTTGTGGTCTTATTTGTCAACACAGTAGCCATGCTTGTGGTCTTATTTGTCAACACAGTAGCCATACTTGTAGTCTTATTTGTCAACACAGTAGCCATGCTTGTAGTCTTATTTGTCAACACAGTAGTCATGCTTGTAGTCTTATTTGTCAACACAGTAGCCATACTTATGGTCTTATTTGTCAACACAGTAGCCATGCTTGTAGTCTTATTTGTCAACACAGTAGTCATGCTTGTAGTCTTATTTGTCAACACAGTAGCCATACTTATGGTCTTATTTGTCAACACAGTAGCCATGCTTGTAGTCTTATTTGTCAACACAGTAGCCATGCTTGTAGTCTTATTTGTCAACACAGTAGCCATGCTTGTAGTCTTATTTGTCAACACAGTACCATGCTTGTAGTCTTATTTGTCAACACAGTAGTCATGCTTGTGGTCTTATTTGTCAACACAGTAGCCATGCTTGTAGTCTTATTTGTCAACACAGTAGCCATGCTTGTAGTTTTATTTGTCAACACAGTACCATGCTTGTGGTCTTATTTGTCAACACAGTAGTCATGCTTGTGGTCTTATTTGTCAACACAGTAGCCATGCTTGTAGTCTTATTTGTCAACACAGTAGCCATGCTTGTAGTCTTATTTGTCAACACAGTAGTCATGCTTGTAGTCTTATTTGTCAACACAGTAGCCATGCTTGTGGTCTTATTTGTCAACACAGTAGCCATGCTTGTAGTTTTATTTGTCAACACAGTACCATGCTTGTGGTCTTATTTGTCAACACAGTAGCCATGCTTGTGGTCTTATTTGTCAACACAGTACCATACTTGTAGTCTTATTTGTCAACACAGTACCATGCTTGTAGTTTTATTTGTCAACACAGTACCATACTTGTAGTCTTATTTGTCAACACAGTACCATGCTTGTAGTCTTATTTGTCAACACAGTAGCCATGCTTGTAGTCTTATTTGTCAACACAGTAGCCATGCTTGTAGTCTTATTTGTCAACACAGTACCATGCTTGTAGTCTTATTTGTCAACACAGTAGCCATGCTTGTAGTCTTATTTGTCAACACAGTAGCCATACTTGTAGTCTTATTTGTCAACACAGTAGCCATGCTTGTAGTCTTATTTGTCAACACAGTAGTCATGCTTGTAGTCTTATTTGTCAACACAGTAGTCATGCTTGTAGTCTTATTTGTCAACACAGTAGCCATGCTTGTAGTCTTATTTGTCAACACAGTACCATGCTTGTGTAGTCTTATTTGTCAACACAGTACCATGCTTGTAGTCTTATTTGTCAACACAGTAGCCATGCTTGTGTAGTCTTATTTGTCAACACAGTACCATGCTTGTGTAGTCTTATTTGTCAACACAGTACCATACTTGTGGTCTTATTTGTCAACACCGTAGCCATGCTTGTAGTCTTATTTGTCAACACAGTAGTCATGCTTGTAGTCTTATTTGTCAACACAGTACCATGCTTGTAGTCTTATTTGTCAACACAGTAGCCATGCTTGTAGTCTTATTTGTCAACACAGTACCATGCTTGTGTAGTCTTATTTGTCAACACAGTACCATGCTTGTAGTCTTATTTGTCAACACAGTACCATGCTTGTAGTCTTATTTGTCAACACAGTAGCCATGCTTGTGTAGTCTTATTTGTCAACACAGTACCATGCTTGTGGTCTTATTTGTCAACACCGTAGCCATGCTTGTAGTCTTATTTGTCAACACAGTAGTCATGCTTGTGGTCTTATTTGTCAACACAGTAGCCATGCTTGTAGTCTTATTTGTCAACACAGTAGTCATACTTGTAGTCTTATTTGTCAACACCGTAGCCATGCTTGTAGTCTTATTTGTCAACACAGTAGTCATGCTTGTGGTCTTATTTGTCAACAGTAGCCATGCTTGTGGTCTTATTTGTCAACACAGTAGCCATACTTGTAGTCTTATTTGTCAACACAGTAGCCATGCTTGTAGTCTTATTTGTCAACACAGTAGCCATGCTTGTAGTCTTATTTGTCAGCACAGTAGCCATGCTTGTAGTCTTATTTGTCAACACAGTAGCCATGCTTGTGGTCTTATTTGTCAACACAGTACCATACTTGTAGTCTTATTTGTCAACACAGTACCATGCTTGTAGTCTTATTTGTCAACACAGTACCATACTTGTAGTCTTATTTGTCAACACAGTACCATGCTTGTAGTCTTATTTGTCAACACAGTACCATACTTGTAGTCTTATTTGTCAACACAGTACCATGCTTGTAGTTTTATTTGTCAACACAGTACCATGCTTGTGGTCTTATTTGTCAACACAGTAGTCATGCTTGTGGTCTTATTTGTCAACACAGTAACCATGCTTGTGGTCTTATTTGTCAACACAGTAGCCATGCTTGTAGTCTTATTTGTCAACACAGTAGCCATGCTTGTAGTCTTATTTGTCAACACAGTAACCATGCTTGTGGTCTTATTTGTCAACACAGTAGCCATGCTTGTAGTCTTATTTGTCAGCACAGTAGCCATGCTTGTAGTCTTATTTGTCAACACAGTAGCCATGCTTGTAGTTTTATTTGTCAACACAGTACCATGCTTGTGGTCTTATTTGTCAACACAGTAGTCATGCTTGTAGTCTTATTTGTCAGCACAGTAGCCATGCTTGTAGTTTTATTTGTCAACACAGTAGCCATGCTTGTGGTCTTATTTGTCAACACAGTACCATGCTTGTGGTCTTATTTGTCAACACAGTAGCCATGCTTGTGGTCTTATTTGTCAACACAGTACCATACTTGTAGTCTTATTTGTCAACACAGTACCATGCTTGTAGTTTTATTTGTCAACACAGTACCATACTTGTAGTCTTATTTGTCAACACAGTACCATGCTTGTAGTCTTATTTGTCAACACAGTAGCCATGCTTGTAGTCTTATTTGTCAACACAGTAGCCATGCTTGTAGTCTTATTTGTCAACACAGTACCATGCTTGTAGTCTTATTTGTCAACACAGTAGCCATGCTTGTAGTCTTATTTGTCAACACAGTAGCCATACTTGTAGTCTTATTTGTCAACACAGTAGCCATGCTTGTAGTCTTATTTGTCAACACAGTAGTCATGCTTGTAGTCTTATTTGTCAACACAGTAGTCATGCTTGTAGTCTTATTTGTCAACACAGTAGCCATGCTTGTAGTCTTATTTGTCAACACAGTACCATGCTTGTGTAGTCTTATTTGTCAACACAGTACCATGCTTGTAGTCTTATTTGTCAACACAGTAGCCATGCTTGTGTAGTCTTATTTGTCAACACAGTACCATGCTTGTGTAGTCTTATTTGTCAACACAGTACCATACTTGTGGTCTTATTTGTCAACACCGTAGCCATGCTTGTAGTCTTATTTGTCAACACAGTAGTCATGCTTGTAGTCTTATTTGTCAACACAGTACCATGCTTGTAGTCTTATTTGTCAACACAGTAGCCATGCTTGTAGTCTTATTTGTCAACACAGTACCATGCTTGTGTAGTCTTATTTGTCAACACAGTACCATGCTTGTAGTCTTATTTGTCAACACAGTACCATGCTTGTAGTCTTATTTGTCAACACAGTAGCCATGCTTGTGTAGTCTTATTTGTCAACACAGTACCATGCTTGTGGTCTTATTTGTCAACACCGTAGCCATGCTTGTAGTCTTATTTGTCAACACAGTAGTCATGCTTGTGGTCTTATTTGTCAACACAGTAGCCATGCTTGTAGTCTTATTTGTCAACACAGTAGTCATACTTGTAGTCTTATTTGTCAACACCGTAGCCATGCTTGTAGTCTTATTTGTCAACACAGTAGTCATGCTTGTGGTCTTATTTGTCAACAGTAGCCATGCTTGTGGTCTTATTTGTCAACACAGTAGCCATACTTGTAGTCTTATTTGTCAACACAGTAGCCATGCTTGTAGTCTTATTTGTCAACACAGTAGCCATGCTTGTAGTCTTATTTGTCAGCACAGTAGCCATGCTTGTAGTCTTATTTGTCAACACAGTAGCCATGCTTGTGGTCTTATTTGTCAACACAGTACCATACTTGTAGTCTTATTTGTCAACACAGTACCATGCTTGTAGTCTTATTTGTCAACACAGTACCATACTTGTAGTCTTATTTGTCAACACAGTACCATGCTTGTAGTCTTATTTGTCAACACAGTACCATACTTGTAGTCTTATTTGTCAACACAGTAGCCATGCTTGTAGTCTTATTTGTCAGCACAGTAGCCATGCTTGTAGTCTTATTTGTCAACACAGTAGCCATGCTTGTGGTCTTATTTGTCAACACAGTAGTCATGCTTGTAGTCTTATTTGTCAACACAGTACCATGCTTGTAGTCTTATTTGTCAACACAGTAGCCATGCTTGTAGTCTTATTTGTCAACACAGTAGCCATGCTTGTAGTCTCATTTGTCAACACAGTAGCCATGCTTGTAGTCTTATTTGTCAACACCGTAGCCATGCTTGTAGTCTTATTTGTCAACACAGTAGCCATGCTTGTAGTCTTATTTGTCAACACAGTAGCCATGCTTGTAGTCTTATTTGTCAACACAGTAGCCATGCTTGTGGTCTTATTTGTCAACACAGTAGCCATGCTTATGGTCTTATTTGTCAACACAGTAGCCATGCTTGTAGTCTTATTTGTCAACACAGTAGCCATGCTTGTGGTCTTATTTGTCAACACAGTAGCCATGCTTGTGGTCTTATTTGTCAACACAGTAGTCATGCTTGTAGTCTTATTTGTCAACACAGTAGCCATGCTTGTGGTCTTATTTGTCAACACAGTAGCCATGCTTGTAGTCTTATTTGTCAACACAGTACCAATGCTTGTAAGCAACTACAATCAGAACACTTTTAAATAACTTTCCTCCCACACTAAGCTGACATTCTATGGAACTGATAACCAATACTATTCAAACGACTTACCATTTTAGAATGTGCCATTTCCTCTTGATGGCAGACTGAATGACTTTCATGAACTTTCTAATGTTGTCACCAAACATGTTGTTGATGTATCTGAAGACGATGAAGACTAGAGCGATGATGGTGACAACGATGAGAGGGACAGCGCTGGTCTCGCATTGACGGGTGGCGTCCAGGTACAGTGCATATATGAAGTAGGCCAGGTAGGCGACTGCCAGTACAACCAGAAGGCTCTGTAAGGGGAGACAAATCAGTTAGGAAAAGGGAGACAACTCATGATGCATCTCTCTAGCAGATTATTTTAGCAGATTTACTGTAGTCACCAATTAGCACCCCACTGGCTTAAAAATCGGTTTTCAGAAATTGAGCAGTAGTGAGCAAACCTCTTTCGTTGGTTGGTTGGTTTGTTGTTTAACGCCGCACTCAGCAATATTCCAGCTATATGGCGGCGGTCTGTAAATAATCAAGTCTGGACCAGACAATCCAGTGATTAATATCATGAGCATCGATCCACGCAATTGGGATCGATGACATGCATCAACCAAGTCAGCGAGCCTGACCACCTGATCCCGTTTGTCGCCTTTCACGACAAGCATAGTCGCCTTTTACGGCAAGCATGGGTTGCTGAAGACCTATTCTACCCCGGAATCTTCACTGGTCGCAAACATCTTTGATAATAGTTACAAGTCAGTTATACACCCCTTATCCGCTGTTGAGGATTTTTTAGCAAAAGATCTGTAATATACACAAGAAAATATGGACTGTTGTGTAAACTTTAGGACTTTGTCGGGGCCCTGATACGGTCGTACAGATTGGTCTAGTGTGGGCAGGGGCGCTTCCTGGAGTTGGGCGCCGTGGACAACAAATACAGTATTGCCATTGGTTGATTTATTTTCACTGGGGTTGTGTAAAAAAACTTGTGTTACCAAATAACTTGTGTTACCAAACTTTGTTAATGATCTAATATGCCGATACTATTCAACTTGGTATGGCTGCCATCCAAAAGAATACACCACAGTAAACACTACTGCTGCAACGAATACACTGTGAGATACGATTCGTATCACAAATATAGGGTAACGAATATGAAGAGCAATTCATGAATACAATAACAATTCAGCAGTTGATGTATTATCTGTTGTAATCAGTAAAACAATAGCAACATAAATTATTTGACATGGTTTGTTAATTATTAATATATCATACATTTATATACTGCACTTATCCAGGAACTAGTATCTTCACAAATGCGACTAGGACCAGTGACCACAATACTATCAAATTAAATATTATGAGAGTGTTGTCTTTTGAAGACATCTATGTATATAATATGTTCTTATGGATATTTTTAAGTACAGGGTATGTAAATGCACATGACTGCATATTCATAAATATTCATTTGGGCCACGAATAACGAATTCAATTCATGAATGGATACGGTTCGATTCACTGAATACGCGAGTGAATTAAAACAGCCCTAGTAAACACATGTTGGAACAAAAATACAGTACTCTACTTGAAATGAAAACAAAAGGTAAAAAAACCAACGTAATCCAAATTATTCTGAAGCCGACTGACAAAAGATAGTCTGGTATTTTCTCATGTCGCGGGCCCTGATATACAGGGACTAGTGTCTGTAATTCACAGGTTCTTTTTTATACAGGATGAGGACGAGGATTTTAGTTTTAACAATCAACCCTGATGCACTCACTTTCATGAAGATCTTCTGCTTCTCCTTGAAGAAGTCCTCCATCTTGGAGTGGAGGAGCGTCAGGTTGGAGATGAGGCTGCTGGAGCCCAAGTCCACGCTAGCTGAGGACGAACCTGCACAACACAAAGCTCCAGTTTATCAGATGCCATCACTGTGATTGATCAACGATCATGGGTGTGCGAGCCACTTTCAACATGTTCAACAGTACTACATTTATATAACAGTGTGTTAGCCTGATGTGAGAGGAAGACCGAAGTGATGCAGGTCTTGTGCTGGTGCTGGTGCTGGCGCTGACAATCCAGAAACATGATCAGTGAGGACCGGTGAGCTGTTCCTCAAAGCGATCTTAGCGCTACGATGATCGTAAACCTATGTTAAAGTATTGGACTTACAATCACCTTAGTGCTAAGATCGATCGCTTTGTGGAACGGGGCCCAGGACTCCATCCCCACATTCACACGTTTCGGGCAATCCTACCAGATACAATTCCGAGTGAATTCTGTCACGTTAGATGACTAGTCCAACCTTGCCTCAATGATCAGAGCATGCAAACAGGTAAACATAAGACAAGCTAAAACAATAGAAGCTACTACTAAATTATAAAGGTCAATGTTTTTTCATATAATTTGTATTTGTTTGTATTTGCCTGCAACCTGATAAGCCACTTGGTTATTTAACGCAGCTCTCAGCAATTTTCTAGCTATATCACACAGCCTTAAATAATCAAGTCTTGTCTAACACACACAGACACAGACTCAGACACAGACACACACAGAGACAGACAGACAGACAGCTTGTGATCAATTCGAAGCCGACATAGCCATGAGAGGGTGAGCCATTTGAAAGTACACACTCCACATAATATGTATGCAGTAGCCTGCCTCACCTCTGACTTTCCTAATTTGATGTTGATTGGTTGGTTTGTTGTTTAACGCGCACTCAGCAATATTCCAGCTATATGATGGCGGTCTGTAAAATAATCGAGTCTGGACCAGACAATCCAGTGATTGACATCATGAGCATCGATCCACGCAATTGGGATCGATGAAATGAATCAACCAAGTCAGCGAGTCTGACAACCCGATCCCGTTAGTCGCCTTTTACGACAAGCATAGTCGCCTTTTACGGCAAGCATGGGTTGCTGAAGACCTAATTTGATGTCTTAAACCATAAGATTTTATTTTAAATCTGCCCCATGCTTAGATTGGATTCTTATCTTAGAATCCCAGGAGCGGCCATGACACTTACTCTGTGTATCCTCTATGGCTATCTTGACAGATTCGGAGCCTTTCATGGGTGTTGACGTCAGCGTTGTTTCCTTGTAGGTTGGGGGGTCATCATCAGTGATGAAGCCGAGAGCTGAATCATTGTGTGTGTTCATCAGTGGCTTCATAGATTCACTGGTTGCAGAGTGGTTCCTGGCCATCTTTTCTTCCTCAGCTCTGAAACATACAATGTGCGCTTACTTAGTTCCAGAACTGGCTGATTTTGTTAGGCAGAAATCTGTTCTAACCATGTTTAGTACAACATGATCTGCAGAAGGACAAGGCTAAAGATAACCTTTTGAGCATATGAGTTTTTACTCTTGGGTTTCTTTTTTAATTGCGTTATTACATTTTTCATTGGGTAACCAATATTTTTTCACTCATCTATTCATCACCCTATTGGGTTTTTCCCAAAATAAGTGGTCATTTTAAGTTTTAAAAAAAAAGAAATAATGTTTTAGATGTATAGAACTGTTCCAAACATATAGGCTCGTAATACTGACTGACTGAGTATGGTTTTACGCCGCTTTTAGCAATATTCCAGCAATATCACGGCGGGGGACACCAGAAATGGGCTTCACACATTGTACCCATGTCGGGTCTTCGGCGTGACGAGCGAACGCTTTAAAGGGGCACTGATCTAACGCAATTCCCCGGACTGGTTGTTGCCTTTGTTATTGTTTTTTCCCCCGTGAGTACCCGGATGATACGCAACGCAACTGAGCGTGACCAGAGACTGGGCTACCGTCTGCAAGGACAGTTAAATAAACTTGGAGGCTGGAGGCAATATTTGTTTTACGCATTTTTGCATAAACACTGATTGGTTAACAAAAGGCGCATGTTAATTAATTTCTTCAGCCCAAACAAACAGACAAAAAGAACGGCGGAGCTCATCGGATGTTGTCATTTGGAAATACCCCAGATGGTTATAGTTTAATACTAACAAAAGTATCCATGCAGTGAAAGCATTTTCGGATTTCAGATTGCGTCGATAATACGATTACTACTCCCTTGTCATCCACGTTTTCTCGTATAACCCCTACACTTGTGTATTTGTTGTCATTCACTTGATGCTCAGTTAATGAATTTATTACAGGTACAATTAGTGGTAGCATCACTTAGATTACCTGACAAAGGTTCCCATTTGGCATTTATTGTGTCTGGGGTAATTATTCAATCTAAATCCATGTTTGAAGTGAGGTGAAATGTGTGTTATGTAATATGCACGTGGCAGCCCAGCAAGAGATGAATGATCAGTTGATTTACTTTTTTTTGTATATCAACGGATCGTTCCTAGTCATCAAAGGATTAACAGAAAATACGTTGATTGATTAATCACTGTTATCTTGCACAGTGGATATGTCAAAAGTGAGTGTGTACATGTCTAGGTTAACTAAAACAAAGGGAATACACTCATATCATGGCGTGAAGTGCCCATGTAAAAACAACATACTTTGTTCAAAGGGTTAACTGATAATACGTTGATTCATTGATCATTGTTATCTATCACTCAATGGATGTTTTAGGAACCGTGGACGTTATGAAAATAGTTGTCACGTGGGCTTTCTCAGCCGACCCTTGAGACTTGACACCTATGTGAAACACCTGAAACAATCCAAGTGATCAGTTGAGAAACGAACACGGGTTATAATATCCCGAAACGATATATATCTTTTAAAATATTTGATTGTTACAGAGGCACGAGACATCGAATAAGTTTCTTTATACAGCTGCAGACGAGTGTCATATTGTTCCTTTGTGTGGATATTCACGGATACATTCCTCGAACAAGGAAGCTGCCTAAAATTTATACACATAAATTTGGTAGGTTGTAATTATGGTATTTGCATTTTGTTTTCCTTCATTTGAACCGATAATTCGTTCTTGTTTCTCTACGTCTTGGTTGGGAAATTCTTCAATGCGCGATAGACGTTGTTTTCACAGGTCTTTTCCTTTGTAAGCGTGTATATATTACCGTCAATTTGTAAAATGTGATTCTCTCAGGCAATTTATAAAAAGTGTAAATATTTCAGTCCTTTATTCCAAATTTAAAAATTCCAAAAATCCAATACAAGCAACCCCTAAAAGCCCCCTCTTGGGTAGCACACACCACTTTCACCCTTTTCGGAATACACTAAATGGTCCGGCCAGGGCCGTGTGCGAAATACACTACAGTCGGAAAGCGCACGTTAAATCTTCTATATCAGTCAGTCAGTCAGTCATTTTGACTAAAAAATCTGTCCAGATTGATTAAGACTATCAAAAGGGCCTACAAACATCACAACAGATTATTATGTAGGATTAGAAGCCAAACAACATAGAAATGTACTTTTCAACTAACATTATCAGTCTCTTGGTGATGACATTAAACATCAAAATGTTTGGAATTCGTTATCATAATAATAGAGATGGAAATGTTTTTCAGTCAATTTGTAAAATAACTGAATATTTAGACGTTTCATAAATATGTTACACATTTTGACAGTAAAATAATATACACACTATAAAAAAAGCAATGCTCAGGTGAAATATTTACTTTATGTTGCAAGTAAAAATAGTGTAAACGAAAATCGCAAAATTACCAAGCAAGTGACTTATCAAAACTTCGTCACCATTACCGATGCTACCCACAAATATACCTACATTTCCTTATTATCTCGAAAACTGTATTTCATTTTGTTGATCAATGTGACCATACGCCCTAATTACTACCGGTATCCATAAAAGTGACAATGCGCTTACGAATGGCGCAGCAGAGGTCGCGAACTAGTCTAGATTTCTGCTATACATCCGGGTACTCACTGGGAAAAAACAATAACAAAGCCAACAACCAGTCCCGGGGAATTGCGTTAGATCAGTGCCCCTTTAACCACTAGGCTACCCGACCGCCCCTAGGCTCATAATAAGCTCCTTTGTACACATGCTGGAAAAGCTCCATGGGTATTTACCATGTTTTTATACATTTGAGTTTTTCATTTAATGCATGCGTTTCGGTACGCAAGTTAATTGAAAGTACAGTAGGACACGGATATAACGAACACGGATAGAGCAAACAAACGGATACAACGAACTGTTAAAAAATCCCCGATTGATCTCCTATATAATATCATATAAAATTTGCGTATATAATGAACTCTCTACAGCGAACTAACATCTGATCACCGACAAGCCCATCTATCACTAATATTAGTGACGTGTATAGCGAACAGAGAAATCTCACTCAGTGTCAAGTGTCACTGACAACTGGCTGTACGCAATCAGCGGCGAATCAACACAATGGCGCCAAATCAATACAATCCGCGGTGACGGATCAACCTTGTTAAATAAGCATTGTGTGTGAATCTTACCTGTACATGTAATATTGTCTGTAAAATCAGAGACCATATAATATATTATATGGTCTCTGGTAAAATATTATGTCTGTCACTGGAAAATCTGTGTTATGTCATCCAAGATGGCGGACGTTTCCGAGCGAAAACGTGTTAACCCTCATGGTGCCTGGACGTCAGTCAGCCTGCAAACCGCACAGTGCCGCACCGTGCTGACGTCGCGGTTACAAAAACGTATACATTGTATCAAAAGTGTTGCAACGTCAACGTATAAAAACAGGACAGCTAAACAAGCAATACACCATAGGCATATTCCTCGACTTCTCTAAAGCTTTCGATATGGTATGGCACCACGGGCTAATACAAAAACTAAAAAAATAGGACTAAAAGGCCAAATAATAAACTTCATCCAAGATTTCCTAAACAATCGCAAAATTACCGTGGGTATAGACCATACGCTATCGGACCAGTGTCCCCTAGAAAATGGCACTCCCCAGGGCAGCATTCTCAGCCCAACCCTCTTCAATATAATGATAAATGATCTATTCGAGGGCTTATCCCCTAAACTAAACACTTCAAAATTCGCGGATGATGGAGCCCTATGGATCCGCACTAAAAGCATTAAAATGGCAGAAAACTTAATCCAAAAATCTCTAAATAAAATACAACAATGGGCAGACAAATGGGGCTTCTCCCTTAACTCAGATAAAACAACAGGAGTAGTATTCAAACATAAAAACATGAAACCTGCCTACCCAATCCTCCAGCTAAACAACCAAACAATCAAATTCCAAAAACAAACCAAATTCTTAGGACTTATGTTCGATCAACACCTCACCTGGGAGGCTCACGTCCAAAACCTAAAAACTAGATGCAGCAAAGACCTTAACACATTAAGATGTCTCACCGGCTCCAACTGGAGAGCCTCCAAAGATACCCTCCTCTCACTATATACAACACTAATTAGATCAAAACTAGACTACGGCTGCGCCATATACAATACCCTAAACAACTCTCTAACTAAAAAACTTGACTCAATCCAATACCAAGCCCTTAAACTAATTACACGCACCCAACATGGCACCTCCTACACCTCACTTCAGGCCCTTACAGGAGAAATGCCACTAAATCTACGCAGGGAACATCTAAGCCTTAATTTCTGGGCCGCGTCCCAAACAAACCCTCTCATCCAAAACCTAATTAACCAAAACATTAGCCCAAGAAACCAAGCTCTAGCTCGCAAACACCCCTTACTCACCCCAATATCCCAAAGAATAACTAACTACCTCAATGAACACCAAACTCAAAATCTTAAACAAAACTGCAAAAAATCAAATATCTTCACCCCTAAACTCAAAATACCCCAAATAGACACAACGCTAACTAACCAAATAAATAAACAAACCGACCCAAACATAGCTAAAACCACCACACTTTCATACATACACGAAAATTGGCCAAATTGGTGTCACATATACACTGACGGATCTTCAGACCCGATCTCCAACCACACAGGTTTCGGAGTCCATACCACACAACCAGTTATATCCACCCAATCTTACCGACTCCCTAACAACCAATCTATATTCACGGCCGAACTTATGGGCATGGCCTCAGCCCTGCATAACCAACAATCAAAAAACAAAAACAAAATCCTAATTCTCACTGACTCGCTTAGTGGGCTACAAGCCCTCCAAACCAAAAATACCAAAAAACGACCTAAATTAATAAACCAAATACTTAAAAGCTCCAACGACCTAACAAAAGCAGGCAAACAAATAACCTTCTTGTGGATCCCCGCCCACGTAGGAATTTACGGCAACGAAAGCGCCGATAAAGCAGCTAAATTATCTCTCAAAATACCAGAAATAAGCCTAAACCTACCCGTCTCAAAATCAGAAATTAAAAGTGTAAACAAACAAAAATAACCAAAAAATGGCATAATCAATATCAAAACTCAAATAGCCAAATCCAAAAAGTGCTCAGAAAACCACTAGCGAAACCTAAAATCCTACACCCCTCAAAAAAAATTGACAGATTAATTACAAAACTCCAAACAGGACACACGTACCTAAATAACCACCTAAAACAACTTAAAAGACACACCACAGGCAACTGCCCCCACTGCAAACAACCCGAAACCACAGAACACGCACTCATCCACTGCACCCACTACCAAACACACAGAACCACACTACAAACCAACCTCAATCTAAATAAGGTTCCTACTCTAGATGAAATACTAAACCCTCAAAATAAACTAGAAAACTTCAAGGCCCTAGGCGTATTCCTAATCAAAACAGGCCTAATCAAGCGCATCTAAAAACTAATTAATCTACCAATCCAAAATCCAATAAACATACATACACCCACCTCACCCGGCTCCCTTAGTTCCCTCCTCCACCCACCTCGGCATTTATTCCAAATTTTAAAATTTCAAAAAATCGATGTAAGCAACCCCTAAAAGCCCCCTCTTGTGTTGCACACACCACTTTCACCCTTCTCGGAATACACTAAATGGTCTGGCCAGGCCCGTGTGCGAAATACGCTGCAGTCGGAAAGCGCACGTTAAATCTTCTATATCAGTCAGTTGCAACGTCTTTATTTCTTCACACAGTGTAACCAAATTGTATAACATGCAACTCGAGTTGATTGTCTTTCCAACAGTATCTAAAGTCACCAATTCCAAAAGATCTATGCACTGCCCAGCCATCGATGAAAGTGCTAGTATTAATAAGTTTCCTACTTTTCCACATTAATCGTAATATGGACGCACCCGAATATGGCAAGCAAAGTCAAGTAAGCGCCCTTGTTTGAAATCTAAATGACCAATAATTCATATCATTGGCAAGTACATGTCCTAACAGTGATAGACATATGATATTTATGTTGAAGTACACATTCACTGAGAATTTTCCGTGAGTTATATTTACCGATAAAAAATCCCGATGAAATTGTGCGTGTTTTTGACGTCAAAATAAAATTGACGGAAGTGGTCGTGATTAATTCATAGCAGACTGTTTCAAAGATTATGTCACAAAACGAATGACAGTTTGGAATGTATATCTTGAAGAAATCCCGGTTACGTCCACGTATGTTTCAATGACCGTGCTCTTTTATTAGTGATAAAAACAACTTCGGGGTAACTGACATCGTACATTTTCAAAGGACAAAATGTGAAAGATCGCTAAACAGCCCTAACAATACTCAAATTGACATCGCTCAATATCGGGCATCATTATTATTTTTTAATAATTAACAAGATTATACTAACGTTACACCACCCAAGAGTAAGTACATGTTGATTCAATCAAAATTGTTGAAACGTTTTCATGGGCAGCAAATCTATTCAACAAACCTATTTTCGATCACTCGCAACTCGGGCGCCATATGTCATTTTTTCACTATTGCCACCAGAAAACATACATCCTCGTATCAGCTCGTATTTCAGAGGTCGTGTTCAGTACTTTTGCTTGGCCTAAAATGCCAGTGGATGATATCACAGAACAGGGAATTTCCCACCTTATTCAAAACTGTAAAGTGGAGTTGTGAGGGTGATGTATTTTGAATTTTATTCGACTTCAAAGTGAGGGTTGTAGAGGAGGGACATATATGTCCCTCTGGCATCCAGGGGGTTAACGAACAACGGATATAACGAACTGATTTCTCTGGTCCCTTGCAGTTCGTTATATCCGTTATATACTCAAATAGGCTGCTTATCTGCAGTTCTGATAGGATGCTTTTTTATGGATTTAGAAAATACAAAAACTGTATAAAGATGAAAATGACCATTGATGGCAATAGGGCTCCATGATACAGGAAGGTCACCATACGATACGCATCTCGATATTCTGGTCACGATACGATACATGTCTCAATACGCAATGATAAAAAAAAAACAAGACTTAACATGCTTAAAGCATGTCAAGATTGAAGCTTTTCGCGATTTTGGAACAGTCAAAATTATTTTATAATAACAAGACTACTGAAGTGGTTAGGCTTCAAAGTGGAACTCTCCCTAACTTTCCTTCAAAACAATTCAAAGTTCAAACACCAGAAAAAAATTAATGTACTTGACCAGTGATACAACTTTAAAGAATTGTGGTGCAATGGTCGAATAAATTGTATCTGAAATTATTGTTTTAGCAGGAATAATATATTCCGATATCGTGTTACTTTAGTTGCAGCTTTTACTACATATATTCTTAAAATTATAAGAACCACAAGCGTAGGATTTTGGTACTGGTGATTGCTTTTGCAGGATATTTTTACGTATGAAACAATTTGAACAGTCACTGCAAGGACTTCCCGCACTACATGTATTTCAATTGCGAAAACGTTATGTTGACATATATTAGCCAAATTGCCACAAATATGACTTTTAAAAAGTCAAAGTAGGGCATTGTTAATATATGTATCCATTCTCTAACAACCTAAAGTTTGTTTCAATGCGTCAAAAGCGGTAATCTGACCGTGGTTGCTGTATCTCTTCACACACGATTTCACATAACTTAATGAAAACAATATTAAATGAAATTTTGAATAAAATCAATAAAATATATTACAAACACAAGTCCAGATATACAATGAACACGTTTTAATAACAAGATAGTATAATAATGGTATTGAATTGCGTACTTCAGTTCGGATTTGCTGACTGGTATTTTCGGTGTTATGTGCTTGCGGTGATCAGCTGACAATGTTTTTGAGATGGGGAAAAACACCTGTCAGTGTAAAACCCGAGCTTATTAAAAATGTAAGTACGTTTTTTGGAGCCATGCGTTACCGCGCGCTATAACCAAGTTAGCGATTTATTGAAAGGCACAATAGCGAAGAAACGCTGTACTTGAGATTTGCGTTCCGTATCGTGGCGTATCGATAAATGGGCCCACGTTTATCGTATAGTGGGTCAAGCATCGCGATGCATCGGAATATCGGTGTATCGTTCCATCCTTAGATGGCAAACTAATAATGTTTTATTTTGACATGTTTGTGCATATGTTGAGAAAAATACCTGTAATATCTACATATTGGTTTCCCAAATATATGGCAAATCATCTTGTAGATGTCCATGTATTAAGTAAAATTCAACCTGTACTACTTCGCCTGCATATTTCCAGAAGCTGAATGTAGAAAGCTTGCAGTGCTAGGTGGTAACAAATCAATGATGTTGAAACACTACAGATCCAGTATTTCCAGTTATGGCAACCATGATAATAGACGCCAAAGACAGGTGAGCAGCCCTACCTGCACACAAACTGCTTACAGTACAAGGATAAAACAAAGTGCACCACAGAACACTCAAAAAGATGTTCAAGAGCCGCTTTTGGAATTTAAGTGCACCAACAGAGTGAGGGAGTATGGTTTTACGCCGCTTTTAGCAATATTCCAGCAATATCACGACGGGAGTCACCAGAAATGGGCTTCACACATTGTACCCATGTCGGGAATCAAACCCGGGTCTTCAGTGTGACAAGCGAACGCTTTTACCACTAGGCTACCCGACCGCCCTTGCACCAACAAGAAGAAAATGTTTCAAAGAAAGAAAGAAATATAAAAAAATCAGCCCATTGAGCTTATTCTCCTATTTATCATTTTCCTGTGTTTTTCCAGTTTATCATATTTACATATCTCGATATAAATGTGATTTGTAAGTTTGCCATTATTATTATTATTATTATTATTATTATTATTATATATACCACAGGTATCCAGATACTGGTATCTTCTCAAATGCAATTATATTTGTTCCCAAACAAGTGGATCTGTTTTCAGTCCAGTTATCATTTTCAACTCCTTGGGGAGTATACAAGCCAAGCTGCCTAGGGGCGCTAGGACATTTTTACACCCACCTCACAAATCCGGTACCCATTCCCTGCTGATGAGGTATCCACGGGGGGGACGAATCCGTAGTTTTTAGTGGGCTTCGTGTGTAACTACACACATGAATGAAAATGTCTGCACCTCAGATGCGCGCCGATTGGTCAATAAGGTAGGATTGTCCCACGCGCTGTTCGCCGCCAAAAATAATATTTCCGTGTTATTTTCGTGCTCTTTGTCTAAATGTTCACTGACCAAGAATGGTCGATACAGTTTAATTTCTCCCCGAGTATACGTAAATTCATAACCACAAACGAAAGGAGGAGAGATCGCTTGACGCTCAAGGAAGCAGGATATTATTCGCTGCTAGGATATTGCGTCATCAATCTGCGGAGTTGCAATTGTTTACGTCGCCGGAGATGTTTTGCAACGTGCAGTAATCGATATGTATCCACGAAATAAATGTGAAAAAGAAAAGTGAAAAGATAAGAAAAAATACCATGCATGGACACGAGTAGATTCGTTATTCAATTTCCTAGACTATATCGGCCTATATCATCATATGTACCTATATAACCCTGGGTGGGTGCAGGCTAAAACGGCACCTCAGCAAAACGTCACCGATTTCTCTGGCGAAAACGGCTACTATGTGTCGGGCGAAAACGGCACCTCTATTTTGAATGATAAGAATGATAAGAACGATTTTTGTAGTAATATATATGGTTTATTTACATGGTATTTGATGCTGCATGTTGATTTTTTCTGACATTCTTCTCGCATGCAACACATCGAATCGTCTAATTTCTTACTTGTTTTATGTAAGTTTATTATCATTTATTTGACCAAGGTGTAAGTTATAGGTACGATCATGAGGGTTTGGTACCCGTTTAGTGGCTATTAGATTATCCGAACTCTATCCTTAGCCCTTGGATCCCCTTTACGATCAATCAACCCTAGCTTTATGGTTATAAGGGTTAGGTACCCGTTTAGTGGCTATTATAGATTCTACAGCGGCTCCTAATATTCTTCACACAAAAAACGTCGAAAAAGCAGGATGAAATGGTTTAGTGTCGAATATTTTAGCGAATGTAAACTGTCCTAGAACATTCATAGAAGCTAGGGACGAGTCCAAAGTTACTACCCGGGTACTCCCCCCCCCCCCCCCCACCCCCACACCCCACACCCCACCCCCCCCCCCCCCCCCCCCCCCCCCCCCCACCCCCTATTACCCGACTCTACCCGGGTATCCACTGTAGGTCTTAGGAGATGTCTCAAAATGTCCGATTGGGAATATTTTTAGCATCGCCCTGACAAAACGTATTTAGATACACGTATATTCAACAATTTGGTCACACATACACTGAAGTTGAATTAAGTTATATCTTTATTCAACCATATGAAAAATCAGAAGGAATGGATGCACAGTCAGAGAGAAATGCGAACATTAGTGACTTGTAATGTAACCATAGAGTTCTGTATTTTTTTTGTCATTAAACAATATATCACGTGACTAACCACGAGTCCGGGTAATCCTGTGGGTACCCGGGTCCTACCCAGTACCAACCCGACCCGGGTACCAAAGTTACCCGTCCCAGCCCTAATAGAAGCCACTTTCATCTGCAACGTTTGTTCAGTGATGATTCAGAAGTGGACTGACCCATACATGTGGCGTCACTACCCATGCATATTCCTCCCTCGTTCCTTACCGTGATCCACAGTGTTCTCTACCACACTTTTCTGTCACAAAAATCCCCATCATCATCATGACGCCTGACACTGTGCCAATGGCATCGGTATCACCCGTAAGCGTCCGTAGATTAAAGTCACGAGACACCACGCCAACGTGTGACCTTCGTAAGTCTCCGTTACCTATTCGACCCTTTTCGTTTCGATGCTCATGATATCAATCACTGGATTGTCAGGTCCAGACTCGATTATTTACAGACCGCCGTCATATAGCTGGAATATTGCTGAGTGCGGAGTTAAACAACCAACAAACCATCCAGTTCACGCACAAACTGTTTCAAAGATTGTGTTCCGAAGGCTGGTAGTTTTGGTCCGTTGATGCCGTTTGTATATTAGTGGAAGCCAGTTGAACGTGAAATGGGTCCAAATGGGCACAAAAATGGAAAAGTACGAGTACCGAGGAGTCATTAAGTTTTGACTTCAGAGAAAAAGTACTTCCCAAAAAAATCATGACCACATGTCACAAGTGTATGGGGATAAGTGCCCTAGCTATTCCACCGTTGGGTAGTTATGTTTTAGGCTGGGAGAACAAGCCTTGTTGGCGACCCTCGGTCTGGACGTCCCTCAACTTAAAAAAGGAGGTAGAAAAAACTTATGCTAAGATATCTGCTCGTTGTGTGTCAACGTTTCTAAATTCTGATCTAAGACAAAAAGCTCTGACACTGCAGGAGAAAATTTAGAGCTAATCGAGGAGGATTTCGTCAAATTGAAAAAGAGATTAGTAACGAGTGATGAAACATGGGTCTGCCAATATGATCCCGAGTGAAAACGTCAATCCATGGAATGGCACCATTCCACTTCTCTGGCACGCAATTAATTCAAGTCTTCAAGCAAGATCAGTTAAGAAAGTTATGGCCACTGTATTCTGGGATGCAAAGATTATTTAGAAAGTCAAAAGAGGATTACTGGTGCCAACCATGCTGATGTCCTTCATCGCCTGAGAGATTCTATCAAAGAAAAGCGACGAGGAAAGCTGACTGCTGGAGTTCTTGGATTTCATGACAATGCCTCTTCTCACACCTCTCAACTTGCAAAGGCTGCTGTGCGAGAGTTCGAAAAGCTTCCCCACCTCCATACTCTCCAGACCTGGCACCAAGTGTTTTCCACCTGTTTCCTAAACTGAAAGCTAGAACACCTATGACGACAACGATGACCTCAGTGCTGCCGTGAATGGGTTTTTCAGGGTGGCTTCAAAACACTCCATTCCCGACTGGAATTGAAAAGCTTCACTGTTGATATGAGTAGTGTATTTAAAAGCAGGGAGATTATGTTGAATAATAAATTAAAAAACACTTTCATAATTGTTGGTTTTTGTGTTAGGCTTAGAACTTTCTGACCAGCCATCGTAGCTAGATTTAGTGAAAGAGAAAAATACGAAAATATAAATTACCTGGATTAAATTATTGTTAAAAACATTTTCTTTCATATTATTTTTTAATAAATGCTACTTTAGAGCACGGAGTAAGGCCCGTAAGTCTGTAAAATATTAACTTACGACACACCGATTTTCAATCTCATTAAAATCAGATCTTAGTTCTCGCTACCGCTGAACAAAGATCTGAGGACATCCCATTGCGGGTCATGTCAGAACGACCTTTCATCTGACCAAGTTAGAATGTGATTTTCGATCGTGCAACCTCGAAAAAAATCACACACCGGGTTTTCCGAACGACAGTTATGGGCTTTATGACTGTATTCATACAATCTAGACCACCCATTCTCCATTCCAGGACATTCTGTTGTTCAGTTTTTAATTTTTCAATCGAGTATATGTCAGAATATGTTTCGAAGCGTGGTCGCCAGTTTGAAATTCGTACCTTAAAAGTCGATTAAGCTGCCTTCTGATTGGCTATTGTCGACTTCTTGTTAGTCATTCCATTGGTCGGTCAAAGTTCGCGAAAGGTCGGTCTGACGTGACCCGTAATGGGATGTCCTCAGATCTTTGTTTAGCGGTAACGAGGACCAAGATCTGATTTAAATGAGGTTGCACCGATTTTCGAACTCAAATAGTTTTTTGAGAAAATTGGTCCCTTTTGAAAACTTTTTAAATATTCAAAACGACATCACAAACAATGCAAACATTTTGTCATTCAGAAATCGATTATCTATAAAGTTTTTGTAATTACTATTACTGTTTATGTTATTAATTAGACCATTTGAGATTCTAATGTGTATGGCTAAACTATTAAAAAAGCTGTTTAATGTTGGATCTATTTTGACAGCTTTCTCACTGTAAAACAATAGGCTTACTCAACAATATACCCAAATTGTTTTGAAATATCACGCCTTCAAACAGATGAAAAGTACATGTCGACATGGCAAAAATTAGAAGCTGCGCCAAATTCTAACAGTGTTAGCCAAGCGATAAACGGTCTCTTTTATTCGCTGTGGACATTTTCCCAATCGTTTTGTAGTGGATCTATGTTCTCGTTCAGATCGGTTCTGTTAAAGATAATATCATTACTTAGAAACCGAAAACCATATGTGTATCAGTTATACGTCCACAACATTAGTTCAACTGTTTGACTTGAGGTCATCCACGTCACAACCCGCGCGGTCAAACCACGCGCACCTGTCTATCAGAGGGAAATCACCGACCGTCTGTTAGCCTACACCATGGTCCCTAAATAAGTATTAAGTGTCCATGCCTACACAAATAAAATTGCAAATTGTGAGACCATTGAACATAAAAAAACACCCTAAAAACACATTTACTCATAGCTGATACTACAGATATCATGTCAAATGAAAGTTAAAGACTTGCGATAAATTATCAAACGATAATCGTGAGTACACTCGACATCAATATTGTAAATCTAAAATTGATTAGAACTCATGGTCATATTGCAGAATGTTTGAAAAACGAACCCTATCGTGTTACGATGATATATTCCATTTTTTGAGGAGATTTATAATGAGTATTTGATAAAAAAATATATATATACATAATTAGATATCAGTTATCTTGTACAATCACATCATGTTACACGTACACTCAGCACACGGAAAATACTATTTCAGCAAACCTATCGTAGCACCATTATCCAATTTTCAATAAAAGGAAAAACAAATAGACATCGAACTTGACAGCACATCGTATCCATGAGCGCTTAACCGAAATACAAAAGGTATTGGTGTCATCATTTTAGAAGTTATGTTGATGTTTCAAAAGTTGTATCATGTTTGTATCGCGTGTACCATCAACAGAACCTTGGGCCGAGGTACCATATGTCAAATCGACCGTGACACAATTTATTTACAATATGGCGTCAACTCACGTTTAGATGTCTGGACCCGTGAAGATCCGGGGTTGAATAGGTCTTCAGCAACCATGCTTGCCGTAAAAGGCGACTATGCTTGTCGTAAGAGGCGACTAACGGGATCGGGTGGTCAGGCTCGCTGACTTGGTTGACACATGTCATCGTCACCCAATTGCGTCGATTGATGCTCATGATGTCAGTCACTAGATTGTCTGGTCCCGATTCGATTATTTACAGACCGCCGTCATGTAGCTGGAATGTTGCTGAGTGCGGCGTTAAGCAACAAACAAAACAAACAGAAAAATATGTCATGGCCAAACTTTTGAAAACTCCTCTTGCGACAAAATGTGAAAAATGTTAGGCAAATGCATTTACAGTTTTATCAGTCAGGTAGTGACTCTTAGTCATTTCATATAAAAAAGAAACAGTTTTTTGACGAAACGGGCGAGCATGCAGGACAACTGGAAGACAAGAAATCATGGCACAGCTATGATGCGAACGCGCCCTGTCGATCACTTCGTCGATAATGACCAATCGGTTGGTGTATACGAATGACAATAGTCAATGTTATTTTGTCATATTGTCGTATCAGCAGGCTAATGATGGTCATATCATTTGTAGGGCAAGGGACTGCATGACGGTCATGCATGGTTAACCTAGTATGCATACAAAACTAGTTAACTGAAAACCGAACTATATACTCTATATGTTTGTTGATATACTACCATTGTTCATTTGACAATAGCAAATAATTAATGTGTGTTCACGGTTCATTGTGCTGTGACTGTAAGCTAAACTTTATGGCTGAACATACAAAGCACTGACGTGACTAAATATACCCAGACGCCTCTCGTAAACAACGTTTTTTTAAAAGCCAATTAAGGGCATATGAAAAATATTTTTCAAAGCGGCGTTTTCCCAGCCCACTCACTCACACATTCGCATAACCATACAATTATGAATTAATGAATTTCTTTATTTCATCCAGAGTTGAATCCGAAGATTTTACATAGGCAAATACATTATTTACAATACATCAATTAGATTACTTGACTATATGAAAATGAAATTATGTTATACAGTGACATGAATAAACAATTTACCATGTACATTTTGCGAGCAGTAAGGTATAAGTGTCTAGTAGATATACATAAGGTGTTTCTTCTTTATCGTACAAGACTGGTAATAATTCCCATCCATAAAAGCTTGTCGATAAAATCATTCTCTTCCATATATTGACACATGCAACTGGGTGGAGATCGGAATTGTTAAGACCAAGTGATCGTAATGAATTAACACATTTTCTTGCTTTTGCAACACGTCATGATTCTTTCTTTACAGGATAGATTACTGTTTATGATTATTCCGCCATATTCGACAGAGTCAATTGTTGCATCGCCAAGCTTGTAGCTTACTTTATTATGAAGCTTGCGTGTTTTGCAGAATACAAGTGATTTACTCTTGGAGGCATTATAGGCGAGTCTCCATTTGTTGGCATTTAAACGAACTGATTCAAGTGAAGACTGTAAGCCCCGAGGGGTTGTAGACAAGAGTGTTGTGTGATCGACCAATAAAACACAGGGTGTACAGATTCCATAAACAGAGGCCATCGTTTGCTTTTCTTAGTTCACATATAAGATCATTTATGAAAACGAGAAAGAACCATGCTGACATAACTCGACCTTGCCCAACACCTTGTTTAATGGGAAACTTATCAGATCTTTCTCCGTTGTAGGATATAAAAACACAGCTATCTGTATAGCTATGAAAAAGTAGGTTCCATAATGTACTCTTCACACCAAGGTCGTGTAATTTGACAAATAGACCGTCATGCCAAATACGATCCAAATACATTATCTAAAAATGCAGCAAACACTTGCGATTCTCTTTCCAGGTAGAAATTAGCAGATTCTAAAACGGTGAATACAGACATGATTGCGCCATGTTCTTTTCTGAAACCAAATTGTAAGACATTGTATGTGTATATTTTTCAATTCTACTTAAAATGATTTTCTCTAGGAGTTTAGATAGACACGATATAAGAGTTATGCCCCTGTAGTTACGTGGATCATGTTTGTCGTTTTTGCCTTTATAAATAGGTATTATCATACCTTTTCTGAAGGCACATGGATAATACTGGGATGCAAGTATTTGATTGAATAGGTGTTTGAGTGTTACAAAAAGCGCCTCTCCTTCAAATATTAGATGCTCATTTGTGATACCATCAAGTCCTGGAGACATGTTTCTTTTAAGGTTGTGTATATGTGACCTTATTTCTGAGGACCGCCTCCGTGGTCTTGTGGTAGAGCGTCCGCCCGGAGAGCGGAAGGTCCAGGGTTCGATCCCGGGCCGCGTCATACAAAAAGACGTTAAAAGATTGTACTTGTTGTTACCCTGTCTGGCGCTCGGCATTAAGGGGCTAAAACAAGGACTGGTCGGCTCGGAGTCAGTATACTGTGTCTGAGTGGGGTATTCATGTTAAACTGCGGCATGGTATCTCAGTGAGCTAGCACTATAAATCGGCATCAGTCCGGACTAGTACAAGCAGCCACACACACACATACACGTGCATGCACGTCGCTATATAAGTGCAATAATCTTGGACGCGACGTAAAACCCAATTTCACCTCACCTCACCTTATTTCTGAGAGTTGGATTTGTGTATACAAGATATCATCTAGTGGATCATGATTATGACGGCTTTCTTCTACAATATATGAATTTTTGATACAATGGTGCGTTTGAAGTTTTCGTCAAAAGAGTGGTGAGGTTTTGCCAAGTCTGAATAATAGTCACCCCACAGTTTACATATACTCAACAACAAAAGTTCCCGTGACACAAATATTTTAGTGTATTTTTCAAACAAGTAAAGTTTGGTTTTTTAATATTGTAGTACATGTATGGAATGAAGTCACAAAAACGCAACTGCTACAGAAAAGCATGCATTCCATGCAAAAGTTGACTTTTATGCAAGCCCCATGCATTTCACCCCCTAAGAATGGGTATAAAAACGTGTGCGTTAACGGGATTCCATATGCATTGCTTAGCATCGTGCTGACAACAACCACTCAGAAAAACAACAAAATTACGCAATTATTCAACGTTACGAAATGCCACGCCTGTCCAAAAATGAGTCAATGAGTTCATCTAATGCATTTACATACACTGAATGTAAGACGTTAGTTGAGGGGAGACGGCAACATATGACGAAGACATCAAAATAACCCTCAACATTAATAGTAGCAACTACAAAAAAATGAGAGTTAGAAAGAACGACATTTTGTTGTTTCTTGGTTTGTTGTTTAACGCCGCATTCAGCAGTATTCCAGCTATATGACGGCGGTCTGTAAATAATCGATTCTGGACCAGACAATCCAGTGATTGCCATCATGAACATCGATCCACGCAATTGGGATACGATGACATGCATCAACCAAGTCAGCGAACCTGACCACCCGATCCCGTCAGTTGCGGGATCTTACGGCAAGCATAGTCACCTATTCTACCCCGGAATCTTCACGGGTCTCTGATTTTAATGAGATTGGTGTCTACTGGAATGCAAGGGCTACCCCTGGATGTCAGGGCTCGGGCTATCAGGGATTCACTGAAGGGAGATGCCGCCAAGATAGCTGTGAACATGAGGCCTGGAAGTGATACCTCCGCACTCCTGGGGAAGTTGAAGATTATATTTGATGCTGAAGCGAGAAAGGAATCTAAGATGGCGCAGTTCTACAATGCAAAGCAGAAAGAGGATGAAGATGTTTCTATGTGGGGTTGTCGCCTGGAGGAACAGTTGGCTCATGCAATAAAGGATAGCCATGGACAAATGGATGGAGATGAGATGCTTTTGAAGTTCTGGACTTGACTCAGACCATCCTTAAAGAACATCTCTGGGCACAAGTTTGATTCTTCGGACAACTTCGATGACCTATTGTAGGCTTTAAGACAAATTGAGAATGATCTGCTTTGCCCAGCCAAGTAAACCCACCACAGCCACTGCAAGGTGTGCCAGAGAGCAGCAACTCGGGCTGTGACGAGTCCAAATTTAGTACCCGGGAATCCGACCCCCTATTACCCGACCCAACCCGGGTGCCAACTGCAGGTCTCAAGAGTTGGGAACAAAATGTCTGATTGGGAATTGTTTTACCGCAGCCCTGGCCAAAACTATTTAGATATATGTACCAAACGATGAGAATTTGTCTGAAGCGTTACCTTTTCTCAAACATATGCAAGTCAAAAGGAATGTGTGTGTCGTCAGAAAGAAATGCGAACATTAGCGACATGTAGTGTAACCACTGAGCTGTATATGTTTTTGTCATTAAACAAAATATCACATGACCAACCACCGGTCCGGATAGTCCTGTGGGTACCCGGCTCCTTCTCAGGACCCTACCGACCCGAGTACCCGAGTTACCCGTCCCAGCCCTATAGCAGCGACCTCCTGCGTAGACGGAGGAAACGGATGGCCAAGCTTACAACAGAGGTAGCTGGAATTAAACAAGCAATTACAACAGGAGGGGACTTACAATATCGTGGTAGGGGAATAGACCAAGACAACAAGCACGTGGACATTATAACTGGACCAGCAACCCAGGTCGTGGTCAATCACAAGCAACGTATGCTTCCCAGTGGCATACTCAGTAAAAATATTTATGCCACTTCAGCCTTGAGCTTGACTGAGTGAGCGAGTGAGTTGGATTTAACGCCGCTTTTAACATTATTCCAGTTATATCACGGCGTGTCAGCTTAATGTGGGAGGAAAGCTCGAAGTGATGCAGGTCTCGGACGTTTACCAGTTCGGTGAAACCCACAAGCACGGGTATGGTGCTGACAAACCTAGACACATAATCGGGGCGAACCGGGATTCGAACCCACAATCATAGGTTTCTGGCGTGCCTAAGGGACGCAACTCTGCACAGCGAATCGCGGCGCCTTAGACGACTGGGCCACCCGTGCCCCCCTATGCCACTTCAGCCTTGAGATTGAACAGAGAGACAATACACCCAGACACTACGGGATAGACTTACACAAGCCTACAATCTTGCTTCTAAAGCTGGGAATAAATCTCAAGCAAGACAGAAAGAGACTTATTACGTCAAAGCTAGAGCAGGATGGGGATGGGAGATCAGGTTCTGGTGAAAATAGTAGCATTTGACGGCAAGCCCAAGATCGCTGATGAATGGGAAGAGGGCGTCTATGTCGTTCTTTAACAACCAAACCCAGCTATCCCAGTATGATTGGACAGGGAGGAAAATGGAGAAGGGAAGACAAGGACACTCCATAGGAATCTGTTACTTCCCGTTGGTTCTTTACCAGTCCAAGACACATCTGTACCAGTTTTACGATATAAAGCCAAGATGTCAAGTCCTGATGCATTCTGGAGCATCTGACAAATAGCCCACCAAGGAGAGGTCAGAGGATGAGGTGAGGTGAGGTGAAATTGGGTTTAACGTCGCGTCCAAGATTACTGCACTTACATAGCGACGTGCATGTACGTGTGTATGTTTGTGTGGCTGCTTGTACTAGTCCGGACTGATGCCGATTTATAGTGCTAGCTCACTGAGATACCATGCCGCAGTTTTAACATGAATACCCCACTCAGACACAGAATACTGACTCCGAACCGACCAGTCCTTGTTTTAGCCCCTTAATGCCGAGCGCCAGATAGGGTAACAACAAGTACCATCTTTTAACATCTTTTGGTATGACGCGGCCGGGGATCGAACCCCGGACCTTCCGCTATCCGGGCGGACGCTCTACCACAAGACCACGGAGGCGGTCGGTCAGAGGATGACAACGATGATGATGATGATGATGATGATGATGATGATGATGATGATGTTGATGTTGATGATGACGATGACGATGACGATGATGATGATGATGATGTTGATGTTGATGATGATGTTGATGTTGATGATGATGATGATGGTGTTGATGTTGATGTTGATGTTGATGATGACGATGACGATGACGTTGATGTTGATGTTGATGTTGACGATGACGATGATGTTGATGATGATGATGATGTTGATGATGATGTGTCTTACATCCACAGAACAATCTAACAACAGGGCAGCCCGCAAGCGCCAGTTTCCGTGCAAGGGTGAAGGAGGAGAAGAAGAAAGTGGATACAAAGTGAGACAAGTTTTAGTATCGCTTTGTATATAGGTACATACCGTAAATGTATTAGGGTTGTTCAACAGACTACTGTTTGTTTACAACAAGTGTCATAATTAGTTGCCTATCTCTATCACAGGTTAGTCAGGTTATAGGGTCAGTACATTCTTCTTTTAAGGGTAGTCAGGTTATTTCATTTTAGTTTTCTTGTTTTCGTGTCTCGATCAAAAGGCTGAAGCCCAGGTCTTTGCAATGACTGGTGATTTTGAATGTCTGTGTCACCGGCCATCTTAACACCTGTCGCCATTTGTCATCACTGTACTGCACCACAGTACAAGTTCACAGGGTAGTTAATTCTATTACTTACGGAACTAAGTCTAGTGTCTAAAAGCATATCAAACTCACAAATTACATTAAATAACTGTTAGTAATCTGATATTTGTGATATTGTAAATGGTTATGGATTAGTGAGCATGAATATAATAAATAGGTTTAATAATGAATGTTTTAGATTTGACTGTGCTGGTTGTGTACTATTTCAATCTAAATGCATAATGTAACCTTTATCTGTATGAATATTATCCGATTTGTAATAATCAGGGATATTGTAAATATTGGCATAATGCTGTTTAGGAAGGTATATGTTGTCTGTTGTGTATTCATGATCAACAATGTTCGATAGTATATGAATCTTATTTGTCATGTTGTTGTTAGTTTGTTGTTTAACGCCGCACTAAGCAATATTCCAGCCATATGGCGGCGGTCTGTAAATAATCGAGTCTGGACCAGACAATCCAGTGATTGATATCATGAGCATCGATCCACGCAGTTGGGATCGATGACATGCATCAACCAAGTCAGCGAGCCTGACCACCCGATCCCGTTAGTCACCTTTTACGACAAGCATAGTCACCTTTTACGGCAAGCATGGGTTACTGAAGACCTGTTCTACCCCGGAATGTAGGCCACTGCGTGCAATACTGTAACGTCTAATTCATCTTCATATGCCAAGATGTAAATATCATACTGTGGGGGTGCGGTCGGGTAGCCTAGTGGTCAAAGCGTTCGCTCGTCACGCCGAAGACCCAGGTTCGATTCCCGATATTGATGAAGGATGTGTGTTTAGGTGTTCTTATTACATATTGTGTCATGCCATGGCGACACTATCGACAGGGTCAAGCAGTTTCAAAACAAATACCATCGTTTACGTATTTTGATATCACGTGGCCAGTGGATCGAAACCGCGACCTTCCGCTCTCCGGGCAGACGCCCCTTTCACTCTAGACCACAGAGACGGCGCTGGTTATGTTAAACAGTGTGCGAGCTTAGCCTCAATTTTGTAATTGATATCTTTTCCCGTGAAAACCAAGCCTCGTTCTCAAATGCGACCTACAAACAGTAAATACAATTTGCTAGCAGATGACATATTCACTCTCTAGTTTCTGTCAGCTGGATAAACAGGTTTCTACTAAAACAACTGTGTTTTTGTACTTTTATTAGTTTTCCATGTTACGAAATATATTCACTGAATATTCATGCTTTTCACCTGGGTGATAAGGTTTATTCATTTCATGATGAGGACCATCTTTGATAAAATGTTCCCAACTGTATGCATACCTGACAGGGACTACATGGGCTACCATAATGATGCGATGTCTTACATTTTTTCTCAGGAGGAATGCCATCATTCCAGCTTTTGTTTCTATTTCCTTTCTGACTTTTTGGCACAAAATGCACACACATTCACAAGATGCAAAATTATGCTAGCGTTTACAAGTTCTACATAATATTAATGCATACACAAGCATTACTTGTAAAAATGTACTCTTGATATTTTCCACTTGAAAATTCATCAGTTTTAGAGGCGTCAGAATTCCAATATGTTCATACCTTTCTTGACAAATCTTCAGTGGTGTCAGTTGGAAGTCGCATCATGATAAATAGTTAGTAAGAAACTGGTATTCCAAGTGAGTGCCAAGAAAATAACAGTTGAAACACACAATTTGGCCATGATTGGGCATAAAAATGCAATAGCCAAGGTATTATCCAAAAGTAATCGTCCACCACAACAGAAACAGTAGAATACTGCTACAGCAGACGATGGGTTTGAGCCAATCATTTTACTGATAGAGGTCACGTGACTAACATCCTGACTACTTCCGGTGCTGTGAAGGGTTACTTTTCCTAATTAAAACTAACAAACCAATACATATTTGAGATTTAAGTTCTGATTTATTTAAGCGCAAATGTCTGTTCAGTGTGATAACACTCACAAACTATGTCCAGACAGCTTAAGACAGAAAGAACCAAATGTCAAACACCACAACCTGTAAACCATCAGTTTAGACCCCTGACACACAAATTAGACCCTCAATGACATATCAGTCAACACAAATTTAAACAATCGGTGTAAAACTGCCTAAAGTAACATATCTGTCATTAGAATGTGATGCTATCAGTTAGGTGCCAGATTTATTTATGTTTCTGGCCGCTCTGTGTGGGACTCCTTGGACGCTTCGAGGGGGAAACTGGGGACTGTCTTTTATCCAATTAAAAACATGTTTACAGTTCTAGCTCCTCCTATTTTAAGTTGGATATAGGAAGCTTAGTGATCAGTGATTGCAGGAAACACAGGAATTGGCCCCTCCTCCGATGGAACCCATATTTTTGTGAATGACTTCTTACCCGTGAGAGAATATTTTGAGGTCACGTGACTTCAATAAACATGTTCTCACAACTTCTACAGTGCATGGATGGGTTATATTTTGGTAGTATTTTGATAAATTGACATATGTGGAAATGGTAAATATATGAAAACACTACATGTTCATATAGGATTTGTAATAAAAGTTTTATATGAGGTAGGTGTAGAGCCCGATGATCCAGGTAGAGAATAGGTTTTTAGCAACCAATGATTGCGATAAGTGCCGACTATGCTTGTCGTAAGAGGCGACCAACGGGATCGGGTGGTCAGGCTCGCTGACTTTGTTGATGCATGTCATCGTATCCCAATTGCGTGGATCGATGCTCATGATGACAATCACTGGAGTGTCTGGTCCAGACTCGATTATATACAGACCGCCGTCATACAGCTGGAATATTGCTGAGTACGGCGTTTGACAACAAACAAACATGATATCAGTTACTGTTTAATATCATGAAATTAATCCATAATATCTTTTACCTAGGTGTATCAAAATAATTATTGGTGTCATAAATATAACTTATGATATCATGGATTGGATTACCATAAAATTCATCGACTGATGTCAATACGTGTAATTCATTTCATGATAACATTAATTCAGTCAGGATATTTATTCATATACATACCATAAATGGTTGTTATACATTACTGATAAACAATATTTACAAATGTTATAAATAGATTTTATTTCATTATTTAATAAATACCTATCTCATGAAAAGATTCAATGAAGCTACTTTGTACATAGAGAAATGAATTTCACTGAAGCATGCATTTAGCATGCATGCCTCATATACAAACCATTCGACGTTATAAGCGCCCCGCTCTAATAGCGATATTTGATAATATATTGGCTAGTGAACAATCCCAATTAGCACCCCTTCCCATTGACCAGTGTACACAAGACTTATTTATTCGTGCATAGTCGCAATCGCAATGCACAATTAAGTATGGGCATTTAAATTCTGGAAAATATATCTGTCGTGTATAATACGTACAGACTTCTCTTTTGTATCATAATAGGCTGTCAGCCACATAAACCACGATATTAACGATCTTTCGACTGTTTTTTCTTACCCAAACTATATTCTAATAAGAGCTCCCTTTTTTCTAATTTTGAGAGCGCCCTGTGCACTTATTATGTCGATTACGGTATTATTGTTTCCGCGAAGATGCATAAATATATGGCACTACACCATGCCATATGTTTTTCAAATGAACATGTGCTCCATAGGAATCAATTTCACATATATATTTCACATTTCATAAGAGTTTTCTAAAATGTGGCTTAATTTATTGTTATTCATACAATTAAGGAAAACACTACGTTTCCAAGATCAGGAATGAAATATTTAACTACGTCTTCAGCATTAATAATCAATATCATAATTAACTCAAAATATTTTGTATTGCGAATGCTATTCCACAGTAAATTTGCCTTTACACACCATCCTTCTGTATTAAAGTAAGACGTGTCAGTGTGTTAATATGCCATGTCCACAACAGTGTGATTTCTTCATCTTACTAAATTGTTAGAATGGATGTTTATCAACAATGAAAAACAAACACACACGCGCAAGTGAAGGCAGTGTGGAATGTCGATCAGTTGAGCGTGTCGCCTTGCATTCGTAAAGCTCACATGCAATACTGCTGTAATTAGAGAGTGTTCGGAGTTTCCAAAACTCAGAGCACCGCTGTTATCCATCATGTATCATCTCAGCGAATGCTACTACTGAAAATGGAGTTTAAATCAAGGGAAGTAACTGTTATGCATCGTCGTTTTGAGATCTTTGTTGATGTGTGGATTTCTGACTCTTTTCTTCGATGGCTGATAAAATGAGCGGGGTATGATAAACTCTTTCAGTTTGCACCTCTCATCTCTAATAAATAGCTATTTTTGTGTTCATGCCGTGGTATTTATTATCGTTAATTCGATAAATGTAGCCTACACATCGAAGAAACATGCACGCTTCTTGGAATTTGAAATCCGACTCTAAGTCTCAAATAAAAACCTATATCTTTATCACATGTCCAACCGAGAGGTTAAGACCACTTGTAATGGCACGACACATCTCTGTTCAACAGAGAACCTAGGCGTAATGGCATAACGAACGGCTTTGATGTAAAACTAGGGGGGGGGGGGGGGGGGGGGACCAAATTGATAATCTATATTTGGATATGTTGTGAGAGTTCCCTCATCTTGAATGCCTGTTGCACGCTCTCGAACGCACATGTCGCTGTTTTATTCACAAGAAAACACAGAAACTGGAAGAGCCAGTTGTTTTCTCCATTTTGTATTAGTTGTGTTACATATTCGTTTCGTTTGGAAATTAGCTGCAGTTCTTATAGTTATAATGTATTACTGGCAATTAATACGTTCTGCTGATTTGATGATAAATGAAACTGATTTTTTAAAAATATTTAGCCTTGATAAATTTTAGCTCCAAGAGAATTGTGTAAAAATAATATTTGCATTAAAACTAAACTCAGATTCTGTCTTGTACAGTGTAGCAAATTTGAGATTTTCCACAAAAGTTGTTTGTTTTGTTATACTTTGTTTGACAGTTACCAGCACCCCCCTGATCAACGAACAAATTCAGTTAACTCCATTTCTTCGCTATCATGGTGTCCAGGTTATTGATACATGCCATGTGAAGATCTGACGAATAGGATCGAATGACTTGGTTGAGGCATGTCATTGTATCCCTATTGTGTAGACCGACATCATATAGCTGGAGTATTGTTAAGTGTCATGTTAAACAACAAACAAACAAAACAAATGATATATACCATGTATGCAGATTTGAACCCAACCCCATATTCATGACAGTGCCAAGTTTGCAATTCTTTTAGTAAGCAGCAAGACTGTTATTAATTCTAGTATTAATAGTAATACATCCTGATCTTAATCTTCAAAACATTACTTTCTGCTTCTAAGTTTTTTTCAAACCATGACATATAGTTAGCTTTAGGGAATAAATCCAAATGCAATTTTTTTTTATGCCATCCTGAGTTATCTTGTGTAGTACTGTATATCTAAATTCTATCATGATAAATTCCCTGGACCAATTCTTGGGCATGGATGTGATGTCACAAACTCCATTTCTCCTATCATTAACTCAACACATAATTTTGTACTAGGGCAATCTATAGATATATATCATAGAGATTAATAATCACTAACTAAATATAGTTCAATTATCAATAAATATCAGGAAAAAGGAACTTTTCATCTCACCTGACTTACTATAGCCCTGAAAAGCAAGATTTTAGTTTTGTAAAGGTCTTAAAATGGACATATTTTGTGTACCATATTTTGTATGAACTGTGTAATGTACAGTGAATGAAAATATGGTTCATCTCTCAATTAAATTGTGACAGGCAGGTGAACGGATGTTTCACAAGGGAGGTGATGGCAAGCCCAGAGGATTTGGATTTGGAGGATTTGCCCTAGGAAAGAAGGAAGATGGGGGACAGCCCAAGGCTCTCTCGGGGTTTGCCGGAGTGCCAGGAATGGCCGGGAACTCCAGCACCTACATGCCCGGCCGAACACTGGGCTACCACATGAACCTGGGCAAGAAGAGGGTGAAGAGTGAAGAAGAGTAAGTGATTTGACATTATCATTATTGGAAATACTCCGAAACATTGTGTTGAGATTCTTTAGAGCTATTATTTTGGGTATTCCTCAACTGAATCACAGGTAGGTCAGAGGAGCAAGAGGCATGGTCAACCAAGTACTCTCACCTGCCTCTCCTATCAGCTTGTGTTGTGTCCTCCCCAGGGAGTTGAAAAATCAGTTTTAAAGCACAGCAATATTTTTAACTATTTTTAGAAAATTTCTTTTAAAAATTATTTTCATGTTTTTAATCAAGGTGCTCATGTGATTTGATGCATTTCGCGATGTAAGACCCGTTTTATCACAATATAGATCTTGATTATCGATCAGATCGTTCTGACTGGGCGCCACCATTTTGTGTGAAGCAATCGCAAGTGATACAAGAGGTGGAATCTGATTGGTCCATAGGAGAGGCTTAGAGGGGACATAACTGGTAATAGCCACTGGTGGTGCTACGGTCGAGTCCAGTAATTCCAGCCTTGTTCGGCAAGGGTGGAAACTGGACTTTTAAAGTCAGTTAACGCTCTTGCCTCGGGAAGATGGTTAGCCAGAATCAAGGCATTCAATCATCTATTCTATTCAGTATCATAATTTGATGATTGGTGTTACAAACACCATGATGTGGGAATCAAATGTTCTGAAAAAGTGTAGGGCAGGAGTGGCCCAGTCGTCTAAGGTGCCGCAATTTGCTGTGCTGAGTTGCGTCCCTTGGACATGCCAGAAACCTATGATTGTGGGTTCGAATCCCGGTTAGCCCCGATTATGTTTCTAGGTTTGTCAGCACCATACCTGTGCTCGTGGGTTTCACCAAAGTGGTAAACGTCTAAGACCTGCATCACTTCAGGCTTTCCTCCCACATCAAGCTGACACGCGGTGATATAACTGGAATACTGTTAAAAGCAGCGTTAAACCCAACTCGCTCACTCACTCCCGAGAAAATCCTGGATCAAAGCCGAGTTTCTACCCTTGCCACATCAAGGCCACTTATCTTGGCTCGACCCTGGCGCCATCTCGCAAAGATCATGAAAACATGTAATCATGGTAATGAAAACGTGATATCCAATCAGATCACTGTTCTTATCTCGTATAGCTTCACAAAGATAGTGGACCCGTGAAGATCCGGCGTAGAATAGGTCTTCAGCTACCCATGCTTGCCGTAAAAGGCGACTAACAGGATGGGGTGGTCAGACTCGCTGACTTGATTGATGAATGTCATCGTATCCCAATCAAGTGGATCAATTCTCATGATGTCAATCACTGGATTATTTACAGACCGCTGTCATATAGCTGGAATATTGCTGCGGCGTTAAACAACAGAAAAACAAACAAAACAAAGATGATGACTACCAATAGGCAATCAGACATCAAAAACATTCACAATTTCATCCCTGACGCAAAAACATAGGCAATCGTTGGGGGGTTCAAAGATGAAAAAGACATATTCGTGTCAACAAAGACAGGCAGCGGTAAATCACTTTCATCCGAAGGTGTACCAGTCTAGATGTTGAGTTTGTGAAGCATTGTCTCATTGGACTATCGATATGTGCAGTCATATTTAGCACAGGAAAGTGGGCTTGATGTGGCAAGGGTGGAAACAAGACTTTGGTAATACGGCGAGTGGATGCTCTTGCCTCGGAAGACGGTACATTGTGTAACCATGACAGCAGTGAGCTGATACTTATATATACATTGTTAAACATCATTCTTACACAGTAACACAGTTGTCATGCTATATACACCTTGTAATTAAATGTATAGAGATATTTCAATACATCAGAGAAAGGGATTCAGGATGATAGAGTGTAAACAATATTAGCCAGTGTCTTGGCAGTAAAGTTGCAGCTGTAGTCTCATGCCTCAATTAGCCTGACCCCCATGCTTGTCATAAGAGCTGTCATAAGAGCTGTCATAAGAGCTGTCATAAGAGCTGACATAAGAGCTGTCATAAGAGCTGACATAAGAGCTGTCATAAGAGCTGTCATAAGAGCTGACATAAGAGCTGACATAAGAGCTGTCATAAGAGCTGTCATAAGAGCTGACATAAGAGCTGTCATAAGAGCTGTCATAAGAGCTGACATAAGAGCTGACATAAGAGCTGACATAAGAGCTGTCATAAGAGCTGACATAAGAGCTGACATAAGAGCTGTCATAAGAGCTGTCATAAGAGCTGACATAAGAGCTGTCATAAGAGCTGACATAAGAGCTGACATAAGAGCTGTCATAAGAGCTGTCATAAGAGCTGTCCTGATGTGACCTACAATGGGAAGTCCTCTGATCTTTGTTTGGAGGAAGTGAGCACTAAGATATGATTCTAATGAGACTGTCTTCTGTGTGACTTGAACTTTGTTATTTAGTTACCAGTATTAGTCTGGGACACTAGCCGCTAGTCTGAAGCCCATGTCAAGTAAAATTTTGTTTGGTTTAGTATCAGTTAAATCAGCTGATACGAGTCCAAATTATGTGACTAGATTTACTTAATAATGCAGAGGTATATGTTGAGGCTAGTAGACATGAAAGGTCTGGCAGTGACTGCTGTAGTGTGATATAATGGTGTCATGGTGCCTTTGTGGGTTGAGTCCCATCCAGGATTCAAACCCACACTGTCTGAGTGACGCACCTTATCGCCTGACACAAAGTCAGCGAACTAACCCACTCAGCCACCAAGACTTCCAGAAAAAGGAAAGTCCAACAACTGGTAGTCTAGGTCATACACTGTGTGTATCCCTCCCGGACAGGACTTAACCCCCCAAAGTACTAGGATCTGTACTTTTCTAAGAAAGTCTTATCCTAAACATGCTAAATATAACATTTGTTACATTTGACCACTTTCTAAATGAAATTAGTGTTCATAACTTTTGAGCCATGGGATCTGTGCAAGTTTACACTTGTCAGAGTGGTACACAAAGTGATCTAGATTTGTGTGGCATTGTGTGTTCATAATGGCGTCATGTTTCAGGTACTTTGACGATGATGAGGAGGAGTCTGGCTTGGACTACCTGCCAGCCCCTGGGAGCCCCGGCACCAACCGCAATGACAGCGACAGTGATGACCCCCTGGATGCCTTCATGGCCGGCCTTGAGGTAGTTGTTGAACTATGATTGTTGGTTCGAATCCCAGTTCGCCTTGATTGAGTTTCTAGGTTTGTTAGCACCATACCTGTGCAATCGGCTTTCACCAAAGTGGTATACATGTATACACATGATCAGGTTCTGCTGTAAAGATTTTTAATTCTTTTCTGTGTCATTAAGTCAATGAGCTGGGTGTGTGTTAATCATAATATTGAAGATGTTTATGAATACCTGTATACTTTATTGAGGTCTTGCAACCCGTGAAGATCCGGGGTAGAATAGCTCTTCAGCAACCAATGCTTTCCGTAAAAGGCGACTATTCTTGTCGTAAATGGTGACTAACAGGATCTGGTTGTCAGGCTTGCTGACTTGGTTGATACATGTCATCATATCCCAATTGCTTGGATCGATGCTCATGATGTCAATCACTGGATTGTCTGGTCCAGATTTGATTATTTACAGACCGGCATCATATATCTGGAATATTGCTGAGTGCGGCGTTAAACAAACAACAAAAACAAACGTACAGTCAAGTCCCGTTAATCCGACATCGTTGGTTGCATATGATTATGTCGGATTAACGCGTATGTCGGATAAACAAAATTAAGTAGTATCAACATCTGTGATCGAAAATCGGACAACTACACGATAGGTAACGATACAAACACGTGATAAAAAATGAAATATTCATATTGTTTTATTACATTGTTAGCAGAAAATGCTTTCTAATCATGCAACCTTTAAAGCTTAGCACAAAACAACTGTTATGGACTGTATGACTTATTCAAAATAATTTAAAAAGGATAGTCTGGAATGGAAGTCGCCAGTTAGAAACTGGTACCATAAAGCTTGAGAAATCTGCTTTCTACGTGGCCAACGTTGACTTCCTGTTAGGCATTTCATTGGTCGGTCATAGTGCGTGAAAGGTTGTGCTGACGTGACCTGTAACGGGATGTCCTCGGCGATAGCGAGAACTTGTATCTGATTTTAATGAGATTGAGGTAATCTAAGCATGTGATTAATCCTGTTTTCTTTATTTAAAGCATTAATTGTTTATTGTTAAGCAAGTTTATCTCTGCAGCCGTTGTAATATGCAGCTCCCAGCAGATTCGTCTCGCATCAAAACACGGGCTGTGTACTCGGGGGCAGATGATCACGGAGTAGGCTGATCACTGTGTCAGATTAACGAGACTGATTAATGAGTGATTTCGGTAATTCGTTGCAAATTTGGTGTGTC
>NW_025963780.1:42152771-42220271 GCF_023055435.1 Haliotis rufescens | reverse complement strand
CGTCATCCTCCCTGAGCGGAATAAGGTGGGTGACATCTTAAATCTTAAATTAACCATCGTGATTAGAGAATACAATTTCTTATGATCATCAAAATCTTTCTAGTAAGGCTAAAAAAAATAATGGTCTTGTTCTCAGGCACCACCCACATCATCATAAAGTTTGCCGCAGGTTTTTTTTATATTTCCATTTTTAATTTTTTGAAAAAAAATCCTTAAATATTCCAAGTCAAACAGTAGTCAAATACTGTATTCCAGTATTTTACTCATCAAGGAAGAAATTTATGTAGGGAGGCCCTTTCCCAGGCTGATAGTACAGAATTGTTTATCTGGTTACATAAGTATTTATTTGGTTACATACTAGTTTGAACAAAAAAATTATTTTTTTTTAAAAATGGACATGGCCACCCGCACTATGTTTCAAAAAAACATTTCCTGAGAACCAATTCTTTTATTTTTTAAGCCTAATGCTATTGGGTATTTGTGACTGAATCACCGGTAGTTTTGTTAACAGATTCATTGACCAAGTTTGTTATCTCCCATTCATTCACATGAGACATTACAATGTAGCTTTTACTGTGCATAATACTCAAACAAACGTTTTTCCCGAAATACTGAATCCCCTCGAGGGGGTAGCACATTATGCTTGGGTGTGCACTAAAGTCAAGAAAATATGTTATGAGGAATTATTATTTATTGTCAATGTGTGATTAAAAGATAGTTTTAGTCCTCAACCCTTCACTTGCACATCTTAGACAAAACATCTCTAAGTTTCATGTTGGTTGATCTATAAATTTCCCTACGTTATTTTAAGAAATAAGAAAGAAAGAAAAATATATGATCCTACAAAGAGACTAGAATGAAGTCAATCTTTGTTCTGATGCAGAAACGCTTCCTGAGTAGTCTGTCATATATTAGGTATCCCTCATATGATTAAAACTGCCACTGTAAACTACGTGCCCTTTGGTTGCAAATTGGGCAAAAGTCGTCATATTGTTTAAAATTTGGATTATTTTTTAAGTCCACTTTTTCTTGCCGAAGTTCAGAAGTACAGTAACAATGTACTTTATCAATGCATTAGAAGTTCAGGAGTACAGTAACAATGTACTTAATCATTGCATTAGAAGTTCAGAAGTACATTAACAATGTACTTTATAATTGCATTAGAAGTTCAGGAGTACAGTAACAATGTACTTTATCAATGCATTAGAAGTTCAGAAGTACAGTAACAATGTACTTTATCAATGCATTAGAAGTTCAGGAGTACATTAACAATGTACTTTATCATTGCATTAGAAGTTCAGAAGTACAGTAACAATGTACTTTATCATTGCATTAGAAGTTCAGAAGTACATTAACAATGTACTTTATAATTGAATTAGAAGTTCAGAAGTACATTAACAATGTACTTTATCATTGAATTAGAAGTTCAGGAGTACAGTAACAATGTACTTTATCATTGCACTAGGAGTTCAGGAGTACATTAACAATGTACTTTATCATTGCATTAGAAGTTCAGAAGTACAGTAACAATGTACTTAATCATTGCATTAGAAGTTCAGAAGTACATTAACAATGTACTTTATCATTGCACTAGAAGTTCAGGAGTACAGTAACAATGTACTTTATCATTGAATTAGAAGTTCAGGAGTACAGTAACAATGTACTTTATCATTGCATTAGAAGTTCAGGAGTACAGTAACAATGTACTTTATCATTGCATTAGAAGTTCAGGAGTACAGTAACAATGTACTTTATCATTGCATTAGAAGTTCAGAAGTACAGTAACAATGTACTTTATCATTGCACTAGGAGTTCAGGAGTACATTAACAATGTACTTTATCAATGCATTAGAAGTTCAGAAGTACAGTAACAATGTACTTAATCATTGCATTAGAAGTTCAGAAGTACATTAACAATGTACTTTATCATTGAATTAGAAGTTCAGGAGTACAGTAACAATGTACTTTATCATTGCATTAGAAGTTCAGGAGTACAGTAACAATGTACTTTATCATTGCATTAGAAGTTCAGAAGTACAGTAACAATGTACTTTATCATTGCACTAGAAGTTCAGGAGTACATTAACAATGTACTTTATCATTGCATTAGAAGTTCAGGAGTACAGTAACAATGTACTTTATCATTGCATTAGAAGTTCAGAAGTACAGTAACAATGTACTTTATCATTGCACTAGAAGTTCAGGAGTACAGTAACAATGTACTTTATCATTGAATTAGAAGTTCAGAAGTACATTAACAATGTACTTTATCATTGAATTAGAAGTTCAGGAGTACAGTAACAATGTACTTTATCATTGCATTAGAAGTTCAGAAATACAGTAACAATGTACTTTATCATTGCACTAGAAGTTCAGAAGTACAGTAACAATGTACTTTATCATTGCATTAGAAGTTCAGAAGTACAGTAACAATGTACTTTATCATTGAATTAGAAGTTCAAAAGTACAGTAACAATGTACTTTATCATTGAATTAGAAGTTCAGAAGTACATTAACAATGTACTTTATCATTGCACTAGAAGTTCAGGAGTACAGTAACAATGTACTTTATCATTGCATTAGAAGTTCAGAAATACAGTAACAATGTACTTTATCATTGCATTAGAAGTTCAGAAGTACAGTAACAATGAACTTTATCATTGCATTAGAAGTTCAGAAGTACAGTAACAATGTACATCATTGCTACATCACACAAACTGGAACTATTTCCACTTGTATGTTTGAGTGCCCCGCTGTAGGTGCTCGATTGGGTTAACTGTCCAGGACTAAAATGACACTATCTAAACACAGATAATTGACCCCCTGCCGCCAATGGACCACTCGGATATAGACTACAACAGTTTCATCAAGAACTTCTATGTGGCCCACGATGACATCAAGACGCTGACAAAGCAGGAAGTGGACGACCTTCGCTTCAAACTTGGGATCAAGGTCAGATCATATCAGATTGATTGTATCATTTATTACTTTGGGGTCACTGGCAGCTCAGTGGTTTAAAGTGTCACAAGTTGTGTTAGGTGTTCCCTTTTGTCATTGTCGTGATCCACGTGTTTTGTAATCCAAGATCCTCCCAGCTGTCACCACTTGTTGTGAAGAGTTGTGTCCCTTAGTTATTGTCTGGATCCAATATGAGTTTTTGAATCCCAGATCCTCCCAGGTGTCACAACTTGTCATGAAGAGTTGTGTCCCTTAGTTATTGTCTGGATCCAATATGGGTTTTTGAATCCCAGATCCTCCCAGGTGTCACAACTTGTCGTGAAGAGTTGTGTCCCTTAGTTATTGTCTGGATCCAATATGGGTTTTTGAATCCCAGATCCTCCCAGGTGCCACCACTTGTCGTGAAGAGTTGTGTCCCTTAGTTATTGTCTGGATCCACTGATGGGTTTTTTGAATCCCAGATCCTCCCAGGTGTCACAACTTGTCATGAAGAGTTGTGTCCCTTAGTTATTGTCTGGATCCAATATGAGTTTTTGAATCCAAGATCCTCCCTTGTGGGGTATGTGGGACCGCACAAGGGGAAATTCTGCACTGCTTTGAAATGAGGTGAGGTAAATAGCCGACTGTGCTCGGTAAGCGTTGCTCTGGGTGTTAAACAAGTGGGGTCTCCTTAGGCATGTCAGGCACATAAATGTTTGAAATATGCCTCTGTTCACCCAGCAGTGAATGGGTACCTGGTTGAATCCTCCCCAGGGAGCTGAGAAAGCAATTTATGTGCAAAGTAATCTTTTGATTTAACACTATTATTGTTGTTTTGTTGTTATTATCATCCGTGGTCTGTAAGCACCATACCCATGCATGGGTTTCACTACCTTGAACTTAAGTCCGGTTTGGCTCACCTTTCACGGAAAGCCGAAATTAACGCATGCCATAACAACGGATATGATTGTCGGAGGAGATATAAAGTCTTGTCAAATAACATGTTTATGTCATGGAGCTGTCAGGTCAAGATATGTGTTACATAAATGATTTTACAAGATATTCCAGATCCATGATGAAACCACTGGAAAATACTTACATTGCCTGCAGCTTATCCAGACCATGTTGGTGACATGCAAAATGGTGACTTTGTTTTACAATAAGAAAGTGTTTTTCATATGTTACTTCACTTTACGATCCAGGTATCTTAATGCAAATTTACAAACAAAGATTTGGGTCATCCTACATTTTATCTGTATCACATACCGGTACCTCTGTATACAGGTGTCTGGTGTTGATCCCCCAAGACCTGTCACAAGCTTCGCCCACTTTGGCTTTGATGAGCAGCTGCTGCACACGGTTCGCAAGGCGGAGTACTCACAACCCATGCCCATTCAGGCCCAGGTGAGTGCTTGCACAGATAGTGTTCCGAACGTACGCAGACAGAGTGTTCCTCATACACAGTGTTCCAAACATACACAGACAGAGTGTTCCCAACATAGACAGTGTGTTCACAACCCATGCCCCTTCAGGCCCTGGTGAGTACTTGCACAAATAGTCAATCTCATTCAAATCTAAGTTATCGCTGCTGCTAAACACTGATCTGAGGACATCCCATTATGGGTCACGTCAGAACAACCTTTCGCAAACTTTGACCGACCACTGAAACAACTAACAAGAAGTCGATATCAGTTAATTAGAAAGCAGCTTTCTCTAGCTTGCAACCTGGCGACTCCCATTTCAGACTACGCTTGAAAAATATGTTGACACAGTTCTCGATTAAAATTTTAAAAACTGAACAAACGAACATTCCGGAATGTCTGATATATGGTTGAGATTGTATGGCAATGCTTCCCACGTACTGTGCAACGCCTCCTCCGTTTAAATGTTTATCCCACGGAGGTGAGAGAAGGACGATAATTTTGACGGAATCAGTCGTACGGGCCGTAACTGAGGTTTGGAATACCCCGTCTTAACGTTTTTGGGGTTGCATGATTAGAAAAGACATTCCGACTGTCACTTTCATCATCTGGTAAGCGACGCTTTGATTGGTCGGATGAAAGGTCGTTCTGACAAGACCCATAATGTGATGTCCTCAGATATTTGTTTAGCGATAGCGAGAACTAAGATCTTATTTTAATGAGATTGCACAGATAGTGTTCCCAACGTACATAGACAGAGTGTTCCCAACCCAGCCAGGTCAGTTCATGCACTGACAGAGTGTTCCCAACCCAGCCAGGTCAGTTCATGCACTGACAGAGTGTTCCCAACCCAGCCAGGTCAGTTCATGCTCTGACAGAGTGTTCCCAACCCAGCCAGGTCAGTTCATGCACTGACAGAGTGTTCCACAACCCAGCCAGGTCAGTTCATGTACAGACAGAGTGTTCCCAACCCAGCCAGGTCAGTTCATGCACTGACAGAGTGTTCCCAACCCAGCCAGGTCAGTTCATGCACTGACAGAGTGTTCCCAACCCAGCCAGGTCAGTTCATGTACAGACATAGTGTTCCCAACCCAGCCAGGTCAGTTCATGCACTGACAGAGTGTTCCCAACCCAGCCAGGTCAGTTCATGCACTGACAGAGTGTTCCCAACCCAGCCAGGTCAGTTCATGCACAGACAGAGTGTTCCCAACCCAGCCAGGTCAGTTCATGCACAGACAGAGTGTTCCCAACCCAGCCAGGTCAGTTCATGCACTGACAGAGTGTTCCCAACCCAGCCAGGTCAGTTCATGTACAGACAGAGTGTACCCAACCCAGCCAGGTCAGTTCATGCACTGACAGAGTGTTCCCAACCCAGCCAGGTCAGTTCATGCACTGACAGAGTGTTCCCAAACCAGCCAGGTCAGTTCATGCACTGACAGAGTGTTCCTAGGGAGTTGAGGAGGCAGCACTGATTGTTGTCCGATATGTGGTAAGGTGAAATGGGGTTAACTCGCATTCAAGATTATTGCACTTACATAGCAGCATGGATGCATGTGTTTGTGTTGCTGCTTGCACTAGTCCGAACTGATGTTGCTTTTATAGTGCTAGCCCACTGAGATACCATGCCGCAGTACACATTGATACCCTACACAGACACAGTATACTGACTCCAAGCTGACCAGTCCTTGTTTTAGCCCCTTTGTACCGAGTGTCAGGCAGGGTTACAACAAGTACCATCTTTTAATGTCTCTTGGTCTGACACATCCAGGAATAGAACCACTGACCTTTCAGTTTCCTGTCTGATATGAACTTGCCAACCAGTTCTGAATGATGTACAAAAGTCTCTGCAAAGATGTATTTATTTAACAACACATGATACAGCAAATGTTTGTCAGTATTTAATATCACATATCACGTTCATCAATAGTGTAGAGGGGTATACATGTAAACATCTGATAATTCAACTTGGCAGTTGCAGTGCTTGGATAGTTCAATGTATCGTTGAGTGTATTGTTCCCCCTTAATTATGTCTGTCCCCTCCACCACCAGGGCGTTCCCATAGCGATGAGTGGCAGGGACATCATCGGTATTGCCAAGACCGGAAGTGGAAAGACTGCAGCATTCGTGTGGCCTCTACTCATCCACATCATGGATCAGGTGGGTTGCTGGTGTACACACAAGACACACACAAGACACACACAAGACACACAAGACACACACACAAGACAAACACACCACACACAAGACACACAAGACACACACGACACACACGACACACAAACGACACACACACGACACACACAAGACACACACACAAGACAAACACACGACACACACAACACACAACACACACACGACACACACATGAAAAACACACAAGACACACACAAGACACACACAAGACACACGACACACACAAGACACACAAGACTCAAGACACACACAAGAAACACACAAGACACACAAACGACACACAAGACACACACAAGACACACACAAGACACACAAAACACACAAGACACACACAAGACACACAAACGACACACTACATGCACGACACACACAAGACACATGCACGACACAAACAAGACACGTACGACAAACACAAGACACATGAACTACACACAAGAAACACACAAGACACACACAAGACACGCACGACACACACAAGACACACACACGACACACACAAGACACACACAAGACACACAGGACACGCAAGACACACACACGACACACAAGACACACACGAGACACACAAGACACACATGACACACACAAAACACACACAAGACACACACAAGAGATACACACAAGACACACACAAGACACACACAAGACACGTGATGACATTAGTCATGATAGTTGTGATGACATTTGTGATGACATTAGTGGTGACTTTAGAGATGACGTTTGTGATGACAATAGTGATGACATTAGTGATGACATTTGTGATGACATTATTGATGACGTTAGTGGTGACATTAGAGATGACGTTTGTGATGACATAAATGACATTATTGATGACGTTAGTGGTGACATCAATGATGACATTAGTGTTGACAATAGAAATGACATTAGTTATGAGATCAGTGATGGCTTAAATGATGACATAAGTGGTGATATTAGAGATGATGTTTATGATGACATTAATGATGAGATTAGTGGTGACAAAAGAGATGACGTTTCTTATGACATTTGTGATGACATTTGTGAAGACAGTGTTGACAATATTGGTGACATTAGAGATGATGTTTGTGAAAACATTAGTGATGACAATAGTTATGACATTAGTGATGACATAAGTGGTGACATAAGAGATGACATGTATGAAGACATTAGTGATGTCAATGGTGATGACATTAGTGATGACATTTGTGATGATATTAGTGGTGACATTAATGATGACATTTGTGAAAACATTAGTGATGACAATAGTTATGACATTAGTGAAGACATTAGTGATGGCATAAGAGATAACATTTGTGATGACATTAATAATGACAGCTGTGATGGCATTAGTGATGACATAAAAGATGACGTTTGTGATGACATTAGTGATGACATTAATGATGACATTTGTGAAGACATTAGTGATGGCATTTGTGATGACATTAGTGATGACATTTGTGATGACATTTGTGATGACATTAGTGATGACATTAGTGATGACATTTGTGAAGACATTTGTGGTGGCATTTGTGATGACACTAGTGGTGGAATTTGTGATGACATTAGTGATGACATTTGTGATGACATTTGTGAAGACATTTGTGATGACATGTGTGAAGACATTAGTGATGACAAAAGTGATGACATTATTGATGACATAAGAGTGAGTGAGTTTGGTTTTACGCCGCTTTTAGCAATATTCCAGCAATATCACGGCGGGGGAGATGACATAAGAGATGACGTTTGTGATGACATTAGTGATGACATATGTGGTGATATTAGAGATGACGTTTGTGATGACATTAATGATGGCATTTGTGAAGACGTGTGAAGACATTTGTGATGACATTAGTGATGGCATTTGTGATGACACTAGTGATGACAATAGTGATGACAATAGTGATGACATTAGTGATGACAATAGCGATGACATTAGTGATGACGTTTGTGATGACATTAGTGATGACAATAGTGATGACATTAATGATGACATTTGTGATGACACTAGTGATGACAATAGTGATGACAATAGTGATGACATTAGTGATGACAATAACGATGACATTAGTGATGACATGAGTTATGCCAATAGTGATCACATAAGTGGTGACAATAGTGATGACATTAGTGATGACAATAGTGATGACAATAGTGATGACATTAGTGATGACATTCGTGATGACACTAGTGATTACAATAGTGATGACATTAGTGATGACATTAATGATGACATTTGTGATGACATTAGTGATAACATTAGTGATGACAAAAGTGATGACATTAGTGATGACATGAGTTATGCCAATAGTGATCACATAAGTGGTGACAATAGTGATGACATTAGTGATGACAATAGTGATGACATTAGTGATGACATTCGTGATGACACTAGTGATTACAATAGTGATGACATTAGTGATGACATTAATGATGACATTTGTGATGACATTAGTGATAACATTAGTGATGACAAAAGTGATGACATTAGTGATGACACTAGTGATTACAATAGTGATGACATTAGTGATGACATTAATGATGACATCTGTGATGACATTAGTGATGACATTAGTGATGACAATAGTGATGACATTATTGATGACATTTGTGATGACATTAGTGATGACATTAGTGCAGTGGAAAAGATTTGAGCATTGCAGATTAGGGACATCAAAAGCTCTAAGATAAGTTCATGAGTAGATTCATTATTTAAGTTCCTAGGACTATATAGGCCTATATGTAACCTATATAACTCTGGGTACACTAGGAAAGATTGAAATATGTACGATATGACATTATGTTTAGGAGCTCTAGAATTAGGGACATTATGTTTAGGAGCTCTAGAATTAGGGACATGATGTGTAGGAGCTCTAGAATAAGGGACATGTGTAGGAGCTCTAGAATTAGGGACATGATGTGTATAAGCTCTATAATTAGGGACATGGTGTTTAGGAGCTCTAGAATTAGGGACATGATGTTTAAGAGCTCTAGAAAATGGGACATAATGTTTAGAAGCTCTAGAATTAGGGACATAATGTTGAGGAGCTCTAGAATTAGGGACATGATGTTTAGGAGCTCTAGAATTAGAGACATGGTGTTTAAGAGCTCTAGAATTAGGGACATGATGTTTAGGAGCTCTAGAATTAGGGACATGATGTTTAGGTCTAGAATTTGGGACGTGGTGTTTAGGAGCTCTAGAATTAGGGACATGATGTTTAGGAGCTCTAGAATTAGGGACATGATGTTTAAGAGCTCTAGAATTAGGGACATGATGTTCAGGAGCTCTAAAATTAGGGACATGATGTGTATAAGCTCTATAATTAGGGACATGATGTTTAGGTCCACTAGAATCAGGGACGTGATCTTTAGGAGCTCTAGAATTAGGGACGGGATGTTTAGGTGCTCTAGAATTAGGGACATGATGTTTAAGAGCTCTAGAATTAGGGACATGATGTTTAGGAGCTGTAGAATTAGGGACATGATGTTATGTGCTTTAGACTTAGGAATAAGTCCCCAGTACAAGGTGGCCCAAAGGATCAAGTGGTGGATAAATTTCCATCACTGGATTGTCTGGTCCAAATTTGATTATTTACAGGCCATTGTCATATAGCTGGAATATTGCTGAACAACAAACAATATTTTTTCATTTGACCAACATTTTTCTTGTTGATTTCATAGTTAACATAATACTGGAGGTAAAACAGGCTCATGATTGGTTATTATCTTTGAGAAAAAACTTGATCTTTTCAGTCAAAATACAAGCAAAGGAAGATTAAGAACAATGTTAGGTCTTTGAATGGCATTTAGAAGTGATACACATAAGGAAGAGAATTAATGGATGTCAACTTCTTTATTATGGGGAACACAACGCTTTGCAGTATATGCTTACTCCTTCATCAGGTGAACAATGAACAATGTTGTTAAAATCCAATATTAGTCCAAATGATGCCTCTCTGAATAAAGATCTATCAAACTATCTCATAGTGAAATAATTTTTCACCAAGTTAGAGGATGGATCATGTTCTTGGTGGCTCACTGAAGACCCAAAGTGGACAACTAAACATCTTTATGAGTGCCGTGTTGCACCTTTCTTTCCCTGTATTCAGACATGTTGTTTTTCTGCAGAAAGAGTTAGAGCCTGGAGATGGACCAGTTGGCTTGATCCTGGCACCAACGAGAGAATTGTCGCAACAGGTGATCCCCAATAATGCTGAATTTCCTGTTTATACTTAGGCTAAAAAAAAAATAGTCTTGGTTCTCAGGCACTGCCCGCATCATCATAAAGTTTGCCACATGTTTTGTTTTTATTTCCATTTTGAATTTTTAAAAATAAAATCCTTAAATGTTCCAAGTCCAACTGTAGTCAAATACTGTATTGCAGTATTGTACTCATCAAGGAATACATTTATGTAGGGAGGCCCTTTCCCAGGTTGATTGTACACAATTGTTTATCTGGTTACACATCTGTTTATTTGGTTTCACAACTGTTTATTTGTTTACATACTAGTTTGAACAACCAAAAAAAAGAGAAAAAAAGGACACCGCCCGCCCGCACTATATTTAAAAAAAACATTGCCTAAGAACCAATTCTTTTATTTTTTTAATCCTTAATATACTTATTATACCAGTTTTATGTTATAAAGTACTAGACCTTTTGAAAAGGCTTCTAATTCTACTTGAAAAAGAACAGTAAATTTGTAAGGAATTTTCTGAATATTTTAAAATATTAGCGTCAAGCAGTGTGTATTGAGCAAGTAGGCGCTGCATATCGTATGGAGCTGATTAGGGACTGGTTGTATTTCATTGAGGGTGGTAGGATGGGGTGGTGGGATTGGTCTTAGGGCAGTAACATATTTTACTCACCCCTGATACATGTAACATTTTTCATGACCACCAACCCACACAAATATATACCTATTTTATTGAAAAAAGTAGAACACTCTTTTTTGTCATGGCTTGTCATAGCTCAAGAATTTTGTAAGTGTATGGTAAAGTATGGGAGTTTTGATTGTCTTAGTGCTGTGACTGTCATAAGTCTATGATAGAGAAGGGAAGTTACAAACATCTTAGCACTACGGCTTTCATAAATCTAAGTTGAAGTTTCAGAGTTTCGATCGTCTTTGCACTAAGATTTTCATAAGTTTATGTTAAAGTATTGGAGTTATGATCGTCTTAGCGCTGTGATTGTCGTAAGTTTATGTTAAAGTATGGGAGATTCGATCGTCTTAGTGCATCAACTTTTGTAAGTCCATGTTAAAGTTTGTGAGTTAGGATCGTCTTAGTGCTACAACTTTTGTAAGTCTATGTTAAGGTATGGGAGATTTAATCATCTTAGCACTAAGATTATCGTAAGTCCATGTTAAAGTTTGTGAGTTAGGATCGTCTTAGTGCTACAACTTTTGTAAGTCCATGTTAAAGTTTGTGAGTTAGGATCGTCTTAGTGCTACAACTTTTGTAAGTCTATGTTAAGGTATGGGAGATTTAATCATCTTAGCACTAAGATTATCGTAAGTCCATGTTAAAGTTTGTGAGTTAGGATCGTCTTAGTGCTACAACTTTTGTATGTCCATGTTAAAGTTTGTGAGTTAGGATCGTCTTAGTGCTACAACTTTTGTAAGTCTATGTTAAGGTATGGGAGATTTGATCATCTTAGCACTAAGATTGTCGTAAGTCTATGTTAAGGTATGGGAGTTATGATCGTCTAAGTGCTACGATTGTCATAAGTCTATGTTAAAGTATGGGAGTGTTGATGGTTTTAGCTACATTTCCTCTGTACTGAATGTTTTCCTCCTCCAGATATATCAAGAGGCTAAGAAGTTCGGGAAAGTGTACAACATCCGTGTGGTGTGCGCGTACGGAGGAGGCAGCATGTGGGAGCAGACCAAGGCGTGTCAGGAGGGCTGCGAGATCATTGTGGCCACGCCCGTCAGTGCCTCATTTCCATCACATCTCTGATTCTAGAACACTGTTACTGAAAGAAGGAGCTGTAGTGTAATCGTGGGGTCCACCGAGATGAGGGGGATTAGTGATGATGTGCAGGGGAAAGATTTGACTATCTAGATGGGAGCTTGCAGATTAGAGACACCAAGAGATCTAAGATTAGGGATGACAGGATAATGGCCATAAAGATTAGGGACATCAAGATAAGGATTTTTAGGATTCCGGACATGAAGAAGTTTAGAATACAGGACTCCAAGATCGGGATCTCTAGAATTTGGGACGTCATGACTAGGAGCTGAAGAATAATCAAAATCAGGATTACTAGATTAAGGGTCACACAGATTGGGAGCTCTAGAATAAGGGACACTAAGATTAGGAGCTCTAGGGTTAGGGATACAAAGATAAGGATCTCTAGAATAAGGGTCACCAATATTAGGATCTATAGAATAGGACACCATGTGTAGGAAGAATTGAATTAGAAACATCAAGATTAGGTGCTCTAGCGTTTGAGACATCAAGATTAGGACCTCAAGAATAAGGGACACAAAGATAAGGATCTATAGAATAAGGGTCACCAATATTAGGATCTATAGAATAGAGGACATCATGTTTAGGAAGCCTTGAATTAGAAACATCAAGATTAGGTGCTCTAGGGTTTGAGACATCAAGATTAGGTACTCTAGAAATAGAGACGCAAAGGTAAGGATTAGGGAGATGATATATGGAGCTGTGATAGACACGATTAGGAACACCAAGGCACAAAGAGACGAGGGAGGGAGCACTATGTGTACCCAAATCAGTAGTTGAACCTTTAGTTCATAGACAAACTTGTCATTGACAGTAACAATGTACTGTAGACGAAGTGTTATATTCCACATTTCTTTATTCTGTATCATAGAAGTGGCAGCAACTCTTGCCCCATCTCTGACTGTTCTCTAATGTTGTAGGGCCGGTTGATTGACCTGGTGAAGAAAAAGGCTACCAACCTGCGGCGAGTGACGTACCTTGTGTATGACGAGGCGGACCGCATGTTTGACATGGGCTTTGGTGAGTGTTGACCTGGTGTATGACGAGGTGAATGACATGTTCGGTGTTTGATGTACCTGGTATTGACGAGGCTGACTGCATGTTTGACTTTGGCTTTGGTGTGTGATGATCTGGTGTATGACGAGGTGGATGACATATTCGTTGTTTGACGTACCTGGTGTATGACAAGGTGGATGACATATTCGTTGTTTGACGTAGCTGGTGTATGACGAGGTGGACGACATATTCGTTGTTTGACGTAGCTGGTGAATGACGAGATGGATGACATATTCGTTGTTTGACGTACCTGGTGTATGACGAGGTGGATGACATATTCGTTGTTTGACGTACCTGGTGTATAATGAGGTGGATGACATATTCGTTGTTTGACGTAGCTGGTGTATGACGAGGTGGATGACATATTCGTTGTTTGACGTAGCTGGTGTATGACGAGGTGGATGACATATTCGTTGTTTGACATCCCTGGTGTATGACGAGGTGGATGACATATTCGTTGTTTGACGTAGCTGGTGTATGATGAGGTGGATGACATATTCGTTGTTTGACGTAGCTGGTGTATGACGAGGTGGATGACATATGCGTTGTTTGACGTAGCTGGTGTATAATGAGGTGGATGACATATTCGTTGTTTGACGTAGCTGGTGTATGACGAGGTGGATGACATATTCGTTGTTTGAAGTACCTGGTGTATGATGAGGCGCACCACATGTTTGACATCCCTGGTGTATGACGAGGTGGATGACATATTCGTTGTTTGACGTAGCTGGTGTATGACGAGGTGGATGACATATTCGTTGTTTGACGTAGCTGGTGTATGACGAGGTGGATGACATATTCGTTGTTTGACGTAGCTGGTGTATGACGAGGTGGATGACATATTTGTTGTTTGACGTACCTGGTGTATGACAAGGTGGATGACATACTCGTTGTTTGACATAGCTGGTGTCTGACGAGGTGGATGACATATTTGCTGTTTGACGTAGCTGGTGTATGACGAGGTGGATGACATATTCGTTGTTTGACGTAGCTGGTGAATGACGAGGTGGATGACATATTCGTTGTTTGACGTAGCTGGTGTATGACGAGGTGGATGACATATTCGTTGTTTGACGTAGCTGGTGTATAATGAGGTGGATGACATATTCGTTTGTTTGACGTAGCTGGTGTATGACGAGGTGAATGACATATTCGTTGTTTGACGTAGCTGGTGTATGACGAGGTGGATGACATATTCGTTGTTTGAAGTACCTGGTGTATGATGAGGCGCACCACATGTTTGACATCCCTGGTGTATGACAAGGTGGATGACATACTCGTTGTTTGACATAGCTGGTGTCTGACGAGGTGGATGACATATTTGCTGTTTGACGTAGCTGGTGTATGACGAGGTGGATGACATATTCGTTGTTTGACATCCCTGGTGTATGACGAGGTGGATGACATATTCGTTGTTTGACGTAGCTGGTGTATGACGAGGTGGATGACATATTTGCTGTTTGACGTACCTGGTGTATGACGAGGTGGATGACATATTCGTTGTTTGACGTACCTGGTGAATGACGAGGTGGATGATATATTCGTTGTTTGACGTACCTGGTGTATGACGAGGTGGATGACATATTCGTTGTTTGACGTAGCTGGTGTATAATGAGGTGGATGACATATTCGTTGTTTGACGTAGCTGGTGTATGACGAGGTGGATGACATATTCGTTGTTTGACGTAGCTGGTGTATGACGAGGTGGATGACATATTCGTTGTTTGACGTAGCTGGTGTATGACGAGGTGGATGACATATTCGTTGTTTGACGTAGCTGGTGTATGACGAGGTGGATGACATATTCGTTGTTTGACGTAGCTGGTGTATAATGAGGTGGATGACATATTCGTTGTTTGATGTAACTGGTGTATGACGAGGTGGATGACATATTCGTTGTTTGACGTAGCTGGTGTATTATCAGGCAGACCGCATGTTTGACTTTGGCTTTGGTGTGTGATGACCTGGTGTAGGACAAAATGGATAGATGTTTGACATGATCTCCAGTGTTTGACGTACATGGTATATGATCAGGCAGAACGCCTGTTTGACATAGGCATTACGGTATCAACTTATCAATTGTTTGGTTGTATCAACGTATCCAATATGAATAGAGAACACATGAGCTATTGTTTCTCTAGTTTGATGATGAAGACATTGTGTCTGGCTCGGCATGGCAAGATGATCTGTGGACAGAGAGATTTACACTTCATATATTATGGTCTTGTTGGGCAAGCAAGATGTCAAAGCTGTTTAATTGTTTTGATTCCGATTCATTTCAGAGCCACAAGTGAGATCCATAGCCAACCATGTCCGCCCAGACCGACAGAGTGAGTACACGCCACACATCTTAAGCTAGAGTCTTCATGACCACATATATTCTTTGAAAGAACTATTCAGAATTTGAAATATGAATATTTAGACTCAATTTTAAGAATGTTTGCTGGCATGTTGTAAAGTATTTAATGTTTTCTTTGAGTTTTAATTCCTCATGGCTAAATGGAACTGTTAGAGTGAAACCTGATGAACAGTGGGTGGCCCAGTCATCCAAGGCCTGGCAGTTGTCAAGGTTACAAGGTTTATCAGCACCTTGCCCATGCTTATTGGTTTCCATAATGTAAAAAGAGATATGAATGATGTGTATCGAGAAATCGCAATGTGAAAAACAGGAATGTGATCAAGCATTAGAAATTGGCAGTAGTCCTTACCAAACTGCCCAATAGTTAACGTATCATAAGGCTTATAGAAATTTGCCCTTTTTTTAATCATTATAAGGACTAGTGGACTAAAACTGTCAGCTTCTGTTGCTGTGATCACAAGTTCTTTCAATGTGTTTATGACCAAGCGTTGATGTAGTGGTTGGGTTCCAGCTCTGCTGTTCAGCGCCACCTTCAGGCGGAGAGTGGAGAAACTGGCTCGGGACATCCTCATCGACCCGATCCGTGTTGTGCAGGGGGAAGTGGGAGAGGTGGGTACCGTGTGAAGGTGAAAGTTGTGTTACCCTGCTGACTGCAGTATGACAAATGTCAACCTGTAGATAACCCAGTCCGCAGTATGACAAACGGCAATGTATTTCGACCTGTAGATAACTGAGTTCGAATATGACAAATGTCGACCTGAAGATGACCAAGTCTGCAGTATGGCAGCTAGCTATGTAGGTCGACCTGAAGATGACTGAGTCTGCAGTATGGCAGCTATGTAGGTCGACCTGAAGATGACTTAGTCTGCAGTATGGAAGCTATGTAGGTCGACCTGAAGATGACTTAGTGCAGTATGGCAGCTATGTAGGTCGAGCTGAAGATGACTGATTAGAAGGTCGACCTGTACATGACTGAGTCTGCAGTATGGCAGCTGTCTATGTAGGTCGACCTGCAGATGACTGAGTAGTAGGTCTACCTGAAAATGACTGAGTCTGCAGTATGGTAGCTGACTATGTAGGTCAACCTGATGATAACTGAAGTCCTGTAGTTGAATCCCGTTATGGCCATTACATTTGCATTTAATGTTGGGTTGAGCATGTTCATATCAAATTTGAGCGAAAAAAGTCCCAGGATGTACCTTCTTGTGATGGGGGAGTATGTAGTTGGAGGGGAGTCATCCTACAGATGGCATCCTTACCTTGTCCCATCACAGGACTCAGAAATTTATTGCCTCTACGATCCTCCTCAGTGGAAGATAGCATGGTCACACATTGAGACCACCAAGCGTTGTGTGGTCTCATTTGACCAGTAATCCTGAAGGTGTAGAAGTGTAGAGAGGAGAATTAATACATTAACAATTAATGCCTGTTTTCATTGCAACTCAACGATATTTGCCAACACGTTTTAATAATTAAAGTGTCAGTTTAGAAATTGTGAAAAGAACATGCCATCTGTTTAAATATAATTATTATAAATTTATTGTGGGCAGCAGTCAGTGAAAAATAGATAGTTAGACAAAGTAGGATGTAAAGCCCATTTCTGGTGTGCCCCGCCATGATATTGCTGGAATATTGTCGAATGTAGGGTAGAACCTAAGTCGCAACATTCCGATGTCTGAATGTGTATAATGAGTTGTAGGGTGTATGTGACTTGTGTCTTGCAGGCTAACGAGGACATCACCCAGGTAGTGGAAGTCCTGCCTCCTGGTCCAGCCAAGTGGACATGGCTCATCAAGCGACTGGTTGAGTTCACATCAAGTATGTCTGAATCCATTCTCATTAAGATCAGATCTTTTACATCGATATTATCTCTCAGGAAAAATCCTCCATCAGAGGTCAGTCAGGTGATTCCCGAGCAGACTTTCACTGCCCAGTCAAAATGTGTGGGTTCATGAGCCAATCATATGTTAGCTTTCTAAAACTATACTACTCAAAACAAGTTAAAGTACACCCACAAATGGTGTATGTTGCAACGCCCACTGGCCATGACAGATTATCTATAGTCATGAAAAAATCAGGTGTTCTTTGGCTTCTTTTGAGTAGTATGTTTGGCTTGATGTCTCTTTACCACTTCCATGTAGAAGTGTTTGTCTGAACAAAGAACTCTGACAGTCTGCAAACATTTCTTTGAATGTACTTAGTTTTGGGTAAGGATGTTGTGCACTAAGAAACAACAGAGTGTATAAAATTGCCACATTACTGTTATAGCTTGGCCTTTATTATTTCCTATTGGAACTGCCTGTTTGTATTTCTTTTAGAGGGGTTTCATTGGAGGATTGTCAGACGGATGATTATAATAAGATTGTTCTGAAGCCGACCCAAAGGTCATCCATGTGTTATACTTCGTCTTAAATCATTCATCAATAACGACAACAACGATGACTGTAGTTGAAAATGTGGTATCTTTACTAAATCCTCAGTCACAACTGACCCCTCAGCCTAACTGACATTACCATGATACATTAAAACACATGTACATGACATCACTTGGGTGGATCGATGCTCATGATGTCAATCACTGGACTGTCTGGTCCAGACTCAATTCTTTACAGACCGCCATCAGAAAGCTGGAATATTGCTGAGTGTGGCGTTAAACAACAAACAAACAAACAAACAAACACAATCAAGAAGAACATATATACATACAAAGGGGCATAATTCTTGTAGCCCTTCTTGCATACCACTAATAATACTGTAACCTCATAACACATGGAACACAGATGGTGTAAAACCTCAAACCTCAAACTGAAACATTCCAAGATTTTCCAACAGCTGTGACATCATATGTGAAACGATAGAGATACTCACCAGAGATAAATCTTTCGCCTATTACTAAAGATTTCCGTGGAGAGGATCATCACAATGAGAGTGTCTTGACATCAAATGTGTCAACGCAAGTCAACTAAAGTAGCAATACTCCACAGCTTGCAATGCAATGGAATTCCCTGAAGTGTCATTTCATCCATATATTTTACTGAAACATCTCCAGGAAATTATGTTTGTGATAACAATTTGATTTATTCAGCGGGCTCCGTGTTGATCTTTGTGACAAGGAAGATGAACAGTGAGGAACTTGCCACCAATCTCAAGGCCAGGGACTTCACCGGTGAGTTGGGAGGGAGGTGCAGTTGGATCTCACTGAGTGAGTGAGTGAGTTGGGTTTAACACTGCTTTTAACAGTATTACAGTTATATCACGGCGTGTCAGCTTAATGTGGGAAGAAAGCCCGAAGTGATTCAGATCTCAGACGTTTACCACTTCGGTGAAACCCATGAGCACGGGTATGGTGCTGATAAACCTAGAAACATAATCGGGCCTAACCGGGATTCGAACCCACAATCATAGGTTTCTTGCGTGTCCAAGGGACGCAACTCTGCACAGCGAATTGCGGCGCCTTAGACAATTGGGCCACCCCCATTTGGATCTCAAGTTGTCAATAAAGGGGACATAGAAATGGACTCTGTGCATCCATCAGTTGACAAGAAGCTGTTCAGTGTTTCTCAGTGAAAGTATGTATACATAGCCTTCAAGTGCTGAACTTAACCCTTTTGCTGTGGAGGATGTTTTGAAATAATCTGGTACATGTTGGTTCCAATAATGGTAGGTTTCCTGTTACAAACTGTTACAAACTTATCAGGCTACTGGGGAACCGGTGCCCATCATTTTCACAGAAACTTAAGATAATTTATTTACAATTGTAAGCATACAAGATCTGGATGACTTTGTCTTCTTGTCAGTTTTTAGATCTCCTTTAGCTGTAACCCCCTGCACAAGTAACATCAAGTGCGTCATCTGCATCGAATGCATCTCCCAAAACAAACTATAAATGGAGGAAGCATCGTAATGCCCCGTGCATATGTTACACCGACCTACACCCTCGCCATTTGTGAAAGGAACATTCATAGGCAACCTTAACTGTTCATAGATGTGATTCACAGGAAGAATGTTTAGTTGGACTAAAAAACAAGGCAGCAACATAGTAATTGTTTTATTTGTAGGGGTTCATAAGATGATGTGATAAGGATTAAAATGTAATAATTGATTTATTCAGTCCTGAATGAATAATTTATTGTTTCAGTTGGTCTACTTCACGGAGACATGGACCAGACAGAGAGGAATAATGTCATCTCCGCCTTTAAGAAGAAGGAGATGCCCATACTCGTGGCCACAGATGTTGCTGCACGTGGTCTCGACATCCCCCACATCCGGACAGTAGTCAATTACGATGTCGCCAGAGACATTGACACTCACACACACAGAATAGGCCGGACTGGAAGAGCAGGTGCTTGTTTGTAGAAATCAGTGGTGGTAGAGTGGGTAGATAGACTGGAAGAGCAGGTGCTTGTCTGTAGCAGTGGTTGTAGAGTGGGTAGACAGACTGGAAGAGCAGTTGCTTGTCTGTAGCAGTGGTTGTAGAGTGGGTAGACAGACTGGAAGAGCAGGTGCTTGTCTGTAGATATCAGTGGTTGTAGAGTGGGTAGATAGACTGAAAGAGCAGGTGCTTGTTTGTAGATATCAGTGGTGTTAGAGTGGGTAGATAGACTGGAAGAGCAGGTGCTTGTCTGTAGCAGTGGTTGTAGAGTGGGTAGATAGACTGAAAGTGCAGGTGCTTGTTTGTAGATATCAGTGGTTGTAGAGTGGGTAGATAGACTGGAAGAGCAGGTGCTTGTCTGTAGCAGTGGTTGTAGAGTGGGTAGATAGACTGAAAGAGCAGGTGCTTGTTTGTAGATATCAGTGGTGGTAGAGTGGGTAGATAGACTGGAAGAGCAGGTGCTTGTCTGTAGCAGTGGTTGTAGAGTGGGTAGATAGACTGAAAGTGCAGGTGCTTGTTTGTAGATATCAGTGGTTGTAGAGTGGGTAGATAGACTGGAAGAGCAGGTGCTTGTCTGTAGCAGTGGTTGTAGAGTGGGTAGATAGACTGAAAGAGCATGTGCTTGTCTATAGATATCAGTGGTGGTAGAGTGGGTAGATAGACTGAAAGTGCAGGTGCTTGTTTGTAGATATCAGTAGTTGTCGAGTGGGTAGATAGACTGGAAGAGCAGGTGCTTGTCTGTAGCAGTGGTTGTAGAGTGGGTAGACAGACTGGAAGAGCAGGTGCTTGTCTGTAGCAGTGGTTGTAGAGTGGGTAGATAGACTGAAAGAGCAGGTGCTTGTCTGTAGATATCAGTGGTTGTAGAGTGGGTAGACAGACTGGAAGAGCAGGTGCTTGTCTGTAGCAGTGGTTGTAGAGTGGGTAGATAGACTGAAAGAGCAGGTGCTTGTCTGTAGCAGTGGTTGTAGAGTGGGTAGATAGACTGAAAGAGCAGGTGCTTGTCTGTAGATATCAGTGGTGGTAGAGTGGGTAGACAGACTAGAAGAGCAGGTGCTTGTTTGTAGATATCAGTAGTTGTCGAGTGGGTAGATAGACTGGAAGAGCAGGTGCTTGTCTGTAGCAGTGGTTGTAGAGTGGGTAGACAGACTGGAAGAGCAGGTGCTTGTCTGTAGATATCAGTGGTTGTAGAGTGGGTAGATAGACTGAAAGAGCAGGTGCTTGTCTGTAGCAGTGGTTGTAGAGTGAGTAGATAGACTGGAAGAGCAGGTGCTTGTCTGTAGCAGTGGTTGTAGAGTGAGTAGATAGACTGGAAGAGCAGGTGCTTGTCTGTAGCTATAAGTGGTTGTAGAGTGGGTGGACGGAGACAGGAAGGGGGTGGTTGATTAGAGACCACACTAAGGAACGTAGATGTCAGTGGTTGTAGAGTGGGTGGACGGAGACAGGAAGGGGGTGGTTGATTAGAGACCACACTAAGGAATGTAGATGTCAGTGGTTGTAGAGTGGGTGGACGGAGACAGGAAGGGGGTGGTTGATTAGAGACCACACTAAGGAATGTAGATGTCACCCTGTTTTCTGTGTTGCAGGAGAGAAGGGCTTTGCTTACACATTGATCACTGAGAAGGACAAGGAATTCGCTCCCCACCTCGTCCGCAACTTGGAAGGAGCCAATCAGAATGTGCCGTCAGCTCTCATGGATATCGCAAATCAGGTATAGTCCGTAATGGTGAATCTGTCTGCAACAGTGATTCAAGGGTTAGTCTTTCCATAAATATCAGCTTGACTACAGAGAGATGGCTGATGTTGCAGGCTATACCTTACATGCAGTGATATTTCCCTCATTTCTTATAGACTGATGGATGTCAGTATACAATTACAGCTTACTATTACAGCATAGTATTGCAACATACTATTACTGCATACAGTTACATACAGCATACTATTATGGAACACAATTACAGCATACAGACGCAGCAGACTAATTGGCATACAATTACAGCATACTTGAACGACAAACAATTAGAGCATACGATTACGGCAAGGCAACAGTACTCAGTAGAGTATTCCAATACTGTAGAAATATTGCATTACTAGTAGTACATTAGTGTCTTTTAACTATAGCAAAACTATTACAATAATTCAAATACCCCTAACAACCACCCAAGTTCCCTCCCTCCCTCCCAAGGGGATTGTGGGTAAGAATTGGTGCCCAGCAACCAATGGTGGTCGTAAGATTTGGTTTATGACGTGTCATCGTACCCAGACAGCATGGATCATTGCTCACAATATCAACCACTGGATTGTCTGGTCCAGACTTGATTACAGGCTGCCATCATGTAGCTGGAATACTGCTGAGTGCGGCGCTAAACAACAAACACCCACAAACTCCAAGAAACAGGTTGCTGAGCTGGCGGATCCAGGATTTTGAACTGAATGAACAAAACTGCATGATAGTTTGACACACCATGCATCTCCACTTCATGATCTTGTGCAGGTCTGGGTTAGAATTGGTCTTCAGCAATCCATGGTTGTCATAAAAGGCAACTCATGGGATTGGGTGTTCAGGCTCTCGGACTTGGTTGATACATGTGATCGTATCCAAATTGCGTAGATCGATGCTCATGATGTCACTCACTAGATTGTCAGGTCCAGACTCGATTATTTACAGACCGTTGTCATGTAGCTGGAATATTGCTGAGTGTGGCGTTAAACAACAAGGAACCAGCCAACCAACTCTTTATGCCAGTGGGTTGTGAACCGACACCTCAGAGAGTAAGTGCACTGACAGCAAGATGTCTGTGGAGGTAGCAATTCTAGTGTCATCATAACGGTGACTTGTATCAAAGGCAGGGTGACTTCTATGTTGTTTCCATTGTGTTTCAGTGTCAGTGGTTCAAGAAGAATCGCTTCAAGAAGGGCCAGGGAAAGAGAATGGGCGGCAAAGGACTCGGCTTCAAGGAAAGACCGGGACTGGGATCTGAAAATGTTTGTAGTTGTCTCTTTTCCACATGCTACATAGTGTCTTGCTTAGAGCTGCAGAGATGGGGCAGCCTGGTGGTTAAAGCTTTTGCCCATCATGCTGGAGGCCTGGGTTGGATCCCACATGGGTTAAATATGTGAGGCTAGGTTCAGGTGTCCCTTGCTGTGATATTGCTGTAATATTGCATAAAGTGGCAGAGAACCTCACACATTCACTGTGTTGCTTTGGCCAGACCATTTTCGAAAAAGAAAAGAACCCGAATTAACGCTAGTGCTTATCTTCCTGAAGCAAGGGAGTGAACTGACTATAAAAGTCAAATTGCCACCCTTGCCGAACTAAGCTTGGAATTTCGTGGCTATTATGAGTTATGTCCCTTCTATGTCCCTCCTATTGAGCAATCAGATTCTACCTCTCATGTTGACTTGCATTTGCTTCATACAAAATGGTAGCTCCTACTCAAGACAATCTGATCAAGTTAATCAAGGAAAAGTTTCACATTCCTTGCCTCATGGATTGCAGCACCATATTTGGGCATGTTTGAATAAAAATATGAAAAGACTTGCAAAAGATCTTTTGACGCTCAGTTGAAGGTACATGTTTTGCAAAACCTGCAATTGATTGAAATCTGCACGGCAGTCGCAATGTTGTTTATGAACAGAATGTCGTTTTCGTTACCCAACTTTAATTGGAATAGGCACAGACGCGTTATTCCAGCTAAATTATAACTCCAAAATTTCAGCAAGGGTGGAAATTGGACTTTTTCAGTCAGTTATCTCACTTTCCTTGGGAAGATGGTGCTTATTATAGATAAACCTTTGCTTATTTGTGGCTTATGATTTGTGCAAGAAAGAACAAATGTTTCCTTATTGAGCTGTCATCCTCAACAATGTATGCATGAGCCCTGGTACAAATGTTGTGACACCGTTCCCATAGTATCTCAATAGAGTTTCCATCAATGGCAGTACTATTGCACACTAAATATACTGTCAAAATAAATTACCAGTATGTAAAATGCTTGTCATACATCAGTATTCAGAAAACATTGAGACTGTGAAGATCCGGGGTAGAGTAGGTCTTCAGCAACCCAAGCTTGCAGCAAAGGCGACTATGTTTGTTGTAAGAGGCGACTAACGTGATCGGTGGGTCAGCCTCGCTGACTTGGTTGATTCATGTCATCGTATCCTAATTGCGTGGATCAATGCTCATGATGTCAGTCATTGGATTGTTTGGTCAAGACTCGATTATTTACAGACCACCATCATATAGATGGAATATTGGGTTTATATATTCGTCAGCCTCTTTTTGCTCATTGCCCTCAGTTTTAAAGTATTAGGACTCAGAAGGTTTGGAATCACAGCTTTGTTTATCATTATTGTTGCTTATGTTGGCAGAGCACTCGGGTTCAGGAATCAACAAGTTTCTCCAGTTACCGGGGCTTGGGTTCATCTGGACCTCAGGGGGACAGACTCACCTCCATGAAGACAGCCTTCGCTGTAAGTAGCTCCTGCCAGTATCTAGATCTCTGACCTCCATGAAGACAGCCTTTGCTGTAAGTAGCTCCTGCCTGTATCTAGGTCTCTGACCTCCATGAAGACAGCATTCGCTGTAAGTAGCTCCTGCCAGTATCTAGATCTCTGACCTCCATGAAGACAGCCTTCGCTGTAAGTAGCTCCTGCCAGTATCTAGATCTCTGACCTCCATGAAGACAGCCTTCGCTGTAAGTAGCTCCTGCCAGTATCTAGATCTCTCACCTCCATGAAGACAGCCTTCGCTGTAAGTAGCTCCTGCCTGTACCTAGGTCTCTGACCTCCATGAAGACAGCCTTCGCTGTAAGTAGCTCCTGCCAGTATCTAGATCTCTGACCTCCATGAAGACAGCCTTTGCTGTAAGTAGCTCCTGCCTGTAGCTAGATCTCTGACCTCCATGAAGACAGCCTTCGCTGTAAGTAGCTCCTGCCAGTATCTAGATCTCTGACCTCCAAGAAGACAGCCTTCGCTGTAAGTAGCTCCTGCCAGTATCTAGATCTCCCACCTCCATGAAGACAGCCTTCGCTGTAAGTAGCTCCTGCCAGTATCTAGATCTCTGACCTCCATGAAGACAGCCTTCGCTGTAAGTAGCTCCTGCCAGTATCTAGATCTCTCACCTCCATGAAGACAGCCTTCGCTGTAAGTAGCTCCTGCCTGTATCTAGATCTCCCACCTCCATGAAGACAGTCTTCGCTGTAAGTAGATCCTGCCAGCATCTAGATCTGTGACCTCCATGAAGACAGCCTTCGCTGTAAGTAGCTCCTGCCTGTACCTAGGTCTCTGACCTCCATGAAGACAGCCTTCGCTGTAAGTAGCTCCTGCCTGTATCTAGATCTCTGACCTCCATGAAGACAGCCTTCGCTGTAAGTAGCTCCTGCCAGTATCTAGATCTCTCACCTCCATGAAGACAGCCTTCGCTGTAAGTAGCTCCTGTCTGTACCTAGGTCTCTGACCTCCATGAAGACAGCCTTCGCTGTAAGTAGCTCCTGCCAGTATCTAGATCTCTGACCTCCATGAAGACAGCCTTCGCTGTAAGTAGCTCCTGCCAGTATCTAGATCTCTGACCTCCATGAAGACAGCCTTCGCTGTAAGTAGCTCCTGCCTGTATCTAGATCTCTGACCTCCATGAAGACAGCCTTCGCTGTAATTAGCTCCTGCCAGTATCTAGATCTCTGACCTCCATGAAGACAGCCTTCGCTGTAAGTAGCTCCTGCCTGTATCTAGATCTCTGACCTCCATGAAGACAGCCTTCGCTGTAAGTAGCTCCTGCCAGTATCTAGATCTCTGACCTCCATGAAGACAGCCTTCGCTGTAAGTAGCTCCTGCCAGTATCTAGATCTCTGACCTCCATGAAGACAGCCTTCGCTGTAAGTAGCTCCTGCCTGTATCTAGATCTCTGACCTCCATGAAGACAGCCTTCGCTGTAAGTAGCTCCTGCCTGTCTCTAGATCTCTGACCTCCATGAAGACAGCATTCGCTGTAAGTAGCTCCTGCCTGTATCGAGATCTCTGACCTCCATGAAGACAGCCTTCGCTGTAAGTAGCTCCTGCCTGTATCTAGATCTCTGACCTCCATGAAGACAGCATTCGCTGTAAGTAGCTCCTGCCTGTATCTAGATCTCTGACCTCCATGAAGACAGCCTTCGCTGTAAGTAGCTCCTGCCAGTATCTAGATCTCTGACCTCCATGAAGACAGCATTCGATGTAAGTAGCATCTGCCACAATCTAGATCTCTGACCTCCATGAAGACAGCCTTCGCTGTAAGTAGCTCCTGCCAGTATCTAGATCTCTGACCTCCATGAAGACAGCCTTCGCTGTAAGTAGCTCCTGCCAGTATCTAGATCTCTGACCTCCATGAAGACAGCCTTCGCTGTAAGTAGCTCCTGCCTATATCTAGATCTCTGACCTCCATGAAAACAGCCTCACAGTCCCTGCCTCTCCTCACAGGACCTGCCTCTCCTCACAGTCCATGCCTCTCCTCACAGTCCCTGCCTCTCCTCACAGTCCCTGCCACTCCTCACAGTCCCTGCCTCTCCTCACAGTCCCTGCCTCTCCTCACAGTCCCTGCCTCTCCTCACAGTCCCTGCCTCTCCTCAGCCCCTACCTCTCCTCACAGTCCCTACCTCTCCTCACAGTCCCTGCCTCTCCTCACAGCCCCTGCCACTCCTCACAGCCCCTGCCTCACCTCACAGTCCCTGCCTCTCCTCAGTCCCTGCCACTCCTCACAGCCCCTGCCACTCCTCACAGCCCCTGCGTATCCTCACAATCCCTGCCTCTCCTCACAATCCCTGCCTCTCCTCACAGTCCCTGCCTCTCCTCAGCCCCTACCTCTCCTCACAGTCCCTACCTCTCCTCACAGTCCCTGCCTCTCCTCACAGCCCCTGCCACTCCTCACAGCCCCTGCCTCACCTCACAGTCCCTGCCTCTCCTCAGTCCCTGCCACTCCTCACAGCCCCTGCCACTCCTCACAGCCCCTGCGTATCCTCACAATCCCTGCCTCTCCTCACAGCCCCTGCCACTCCTCACAGTCCCTGCCTCTCCTCACAGTCCCTGCCTCTCCTCATAGCCCCTACCTCTCCTCACAGTCCCTACCTCTCCTCACAGACCCTACCTCTCCTCACAGTCCCTGCCACTCCTCACAGCCCCTGCCTCTCCTCACAGTCCCTGCCTCTCCTCACAGCCCCTGCCACTCCTCACAGACCCTACCTCTCCTCACAGTCCCTGCTTCTCCTCACAGACCCAGCCTCTCCTCACAGTCCCTACCTCTCCTCACAGTCCCTACCTCTCCTCACAGACCCTACCTCTCCTCACAGTCCCTACCTCTCCTCACAGTCCCTGCCTCTCCTCACAGTCCCTGCCACTCCTCACAGTCCCTGCCTCTCCTCACAGTCCCAGCCTCTCCTCACAGTCCCTACCTCTCCTCACAGTCCCTGCCTCTCCTCACAGCCCCTGCCTCTCCTCACAGCCCCTGCCTCACCTCACAGTCCCTGCCTCTCCTCAGTCCCTGCCACTCCTAACAGCCCCTGCCACTCCTCACAGCCCCTGCGTATCCTCACAATCCCTGCCTCTCCTCACAATCCCTGCCTCTCCTCACAGTCCCTGCCTCTCCTCAGCCCCAGCCTCTCCTCACAGTCCCTACCTCTCCTCACAGTCCCTGCCTCTCCTCAAAGCCCCTGCCACTCCTCACAGCCCCTGCCTCACCTCACAGTCCCTGCCTCTCCTCAGTCCCTGCCACTCCTCACAGTCCCTGCCTCTCCTCACAGTCCCTGCCTCTCCTCATAGCCCCTACCTCTCCTCACAATCCCTGCCTCTCCTCACAGTCCCTGCCTCTCCTCACAGCCCCTACCTCTCCTCAGTCCCTGCCACTCCTCACAGCCCCTGCCTCTCCTCATAGCCCCTGCGTATCCTCACAATCCCTGCCTCTCCTCACAGCCCCTGCCACTCCTCACAGTCCCTGCCTCTCCTCACAGTCCCTGCCTCTCCTCATAGCCCCTACCTCTCCTCACAGTCCCTACCTCTCCTCACAGACCCTACCTCTCCTCACAGTCCCTGCCACTCCTCACAGCCCCTACCTCTCCTCACAGTCCCTGCCTCTCCTCACAGCCCCTGCCTCTCCTCACAGTCCCTGCCTCTCCTCACAGTCCCTGCCTATCCTCACAGTCCCTACCTCTCCTCATAGCCCCTACCTCTCCTCACAGTCCCTGCCTCTCCTCACAGTCCCTACCTCTCCTCACAGTCCCTGCCTCTCCTCACAGCCCCTGCCTCACCTCACAGTCCCTCTAAGTAGCTCCTGCCTGTATCTAGATCTCCCACCTCCATGAAGACAGCCTTTGCTGTAAGTAGCTCCTGCCTCTCCTCACAGCCCCTGTTGCTCCTCAGAGTCACCTCTATATATTTCAGGCTCAGTTCAAGGCCAACTTCACCGCTGCCACAGAGGAGGGTGTCCCATCAGTCGTCCACGGAATCAAGGGAGGAATTCAACAACCGCAGACCCGGAGGAAGAAGACTCGCTGGGAATGATGGGATACCTGTGTACCTGTGCACCTGTGTTGTTGACTGACAGTGGTAGTATTACTGTGCTGCCTGCTCTTGATCCTGTGCAGCAGTTGTTTATCTGCAGATCCATCCAGGGTTATGGATCAGGTATTATGTCGAGAGTACTTGACTGTTTTCTCCTGCGTCATGAGATCAGTGGCATTAGGTGATGTGGAGATCTGGGATGCTGTCATCCTGACATTGTTCATCTTTGCACTACCATCTGGCTGTTTGTGAATGTGATCTTTTTGTGATTTTTTTGAAAATTGTTTGAAGATATGACAATGCTGAAGTGCCTGTGGTTGTTTGAATTTCCCAGACCAGTTTGCGGGATGAAATTCCTGGGAGATATATGTATGAAGGTGCTTGTTCAGCAAGGATTAAGTCCCCCATCTGCAAGGATTGACGACCAGCCATCAGCAAGATTTTTTTGAATATTGTTCCCATGGTTACTGAGTTATTTGACGAAGTGTATTTAGATTATGGTCATGTTTATATACTATTCAACATTTGCTAGGGACCAAAATAGTCATCTTAAGTCAAAGGTGTGGTGCTTAGCAAGTGTTGAGTAATATACCCATCTTTTAACAGTAGGATTGCACTGGTAGTTATGCATGAAACTAGGTGATGATACGCTAGCTGACACAGAACAGATATGTTGTCTTGCTGCTTGTGTCCAGAGTCGAAATTGTCAAAAACGACATGGCGGCAAAGACATCATATACCAACACAGGAGAGAGACATTAAGGATACCGGTTGTGTAAGACGTGTACATACACAAGATAGGAGGGAGTGTGAGCGAGTTAAAATTTAACGTTGCGTCAGCATTATTTCAGCCATATAGGGACCTGAGGGATATGAGCAACTGGTTTGTTACAGTCGTCCCTCTGTCTTACTCTCTTCACAATACCGCTGTTCTGCTTAAACCTTGGGATAATCAATCACTCCCATGATTTGTATGCTGATTGGGATTATTTGGTGAGAGTAAGGTCGGTGTCTGATAAGGTGGGCGGGTGTCCATGAGCCACGAGGGATGACTGTATACATGGTGCTCATAGTGTAGGTATTCATGGCACTGGGTGATTAGTGTAGGTATTCATGGCACTGGGTGATTAGTGTAGGTATTCATGGCAATGAGCGATTAGTGCAGGTATTCATTGTGTGTGGTCAGGCGGAGGGAGGTGCAAAATTTGGTATTTCATGCATTTTATAGTTTCATAGGAAATTGTTACCATGAATTGACATCAATATTTTTTAACAAGATTTGTCCATATGTCAGCATAGAGTTGTCTCCCTTCCCTCAAATGAATTTTTTCCTTCCTGACATATATTTGACTATAATGCCCACACATATTGGATAATAGCAACAATTGTTTTGAATGCAAAAGTTGTATCATTCTCAATCCATGTTAATCTGGTCAGGTCAGGTGCATACAAACTGAATTCTGTTCACCTTACTTGTAAGAGCTTCCAATTTTCAGGCGGTGACATTTTTGTGTCTCATGCAAGTCATCTAAGACCATAGGTCCACGTGAAGAAACAGTATGTCCGAGGACTGAATGCAGACCGTCCTCGATTATCCAGGGTAGTATCTCTCCATTCTATTATATTATTGTGATGTCACTAGCCATATCTCTCGTATCACTATTTTTGCACAGAACTACTTTCACCAGACTGGTATGTGGTCTCTGTGCTCACTTGATAGTTTGAAATAACAACCAATCAAAATGCTGTATTTGAGAAGGTAACGACCAGAGTGAGTCGAGTATGGATCACATTACTGCGTATTTCAATCGTAAAAGAATAGTGTACTTTGATTATGTAGCGGCCATAAAAATTCTGAGTCCCGTGATGGGATTCGAACCAAGGACCTTCTGATCCGAGGTCGGACGCCTTGTCCACATGACCAAAGAGGTTAACCCCGTCAGCAAGCTGACAAGGTAAGGATGTCATCTGTGGGATGACTCCACGCCCTGCTACAATTAGATGGCCTTTTTCAAAGTCATTTCATTCCAGGGGCATGGGTGGCCCAGTCGTCTGAAGCAATGAAATTGATGTGCAGAGTTGCATCCCTTGGGCATGCAAGAAACCTATGATCTCGGGTTCGAATTCTGATTCCCCTGATTATGTTTCTGGGTTTGTCCGCACCATACCCGTGTTCGTGGGTTTCCCCAAAGTGGTAAATGTCCAAGACCTGCATCACTTCCGGCTTTCCTCCCGCATTAAGCTGACACGCCGTGATATAACTGGAATACTGTTCAAAGCGGCTTTAAACCCAACTCACTCACTCACTCATTCCAAATGGATACAACACCAAGCTGTCGAGGTGAAAGGGTCAAGGATCTTCTCACAACAGACCCAGACCCAGATACCAAAAGACGTTAAAAGATGGTACTTGTTGTTACCCTGTCTGGCGCTCGGCATTAAGCGGCTAAAACAAGGACTGGTCGGCTCGGAAACAGTATACTGTGTCTGAGTGGGGTATTCATGTTAAACTGCGGCATGGTATCTCAGTGAGCTAGCACTATAAATCGGCATCAGTCCGGACTAGTACAAGCAGCCACACAAACACACACACATACATGCACGTCGCTATATAAGGGCAATAAACTTGGATGTGACGTTAAACCCCATTTCACCTCACCACACCTTACAACAGAATGGGCTACCCTGGTAACAGGATGGATACAGCCTAGGGCTAGTGACATCACAATAACATATTAGAATGGAGATATACGACCCTGGATAACCGAGGATGGTCTGCATTCATCCTCGGACAGTCTGTAGTTTGATAATAGAGCCAGATAAAAGAAGTCCTAAGTTTCTGTATGTTTCGAGTATGTTTGTAGGGTTCCATAGTAAACACTGACATCAAGGAGTGCCCGCTTGGAGTGTGTGTTCATCAGGGACAGTACTTCCATGATAGACTTTTACCACCGGACTGTTGGCCAACTCTTTCCTTGAATGGACAAAACACATGAAACTGAATTTGGCTTCTCTTGTTCCTCTTCCTGTTATATTGATAACTCCAGGCCTGAGAGTCTAAAGGTTCATTTGGACGCCATGGAAACAGTGGACCTGATTGAGATGAGACCTCTGACTGAAGGAGCAATACCCTTTTTTCAGTAACTATGTGGAGGTAGATGCCGTTAAGGTGACTATGCTTGTCGTAAGAGGTGACTTAGGGGATCGGGTGGTCAGGCTCGCTGACTTGGTTGATGCATGTCATCGATCCCAATTGTGTGGATCGATGCTCATGATGTCAATCACTGGATTGCCTGGTTCTGACTCGATTATTTACAGACCACCGTCATATGCTGGAATTTTGCCGAGTGGGGCGTTAAACAACAAACAAACAAACAAACAAACATGGAGGGAGATGTCAAGTTAACGTTTGCCTTATTGGGTTTTGGGGTTGGAATAGGTCCCCAGCAAGTCCCCAGCGACTAAATGGATCAACTAAACTTACAAATACAAACATTGTAAGCCGATAAAGATGGATCTTAGAATTGTAGTTTGATCTCTGGTGTCATGTTTTATTAGATATTGTAACTGATTAATGTGAAAATTCTATGTTTTCAAGTTGTAAATAGGTAGAATTTTTTTACATTATGAACAGAAAGTACTATTTGTGTTTCATTTTATAATATTAATAGATTCATCCCTCTGTACACCCGGCCAGTAAATACAATCTCCATAGTCTGTTTACAGCATGTTTTTGTTTCTGCATAGTTGCTGACGACTTACACCTAACCGTCCTGAGATATTTGATAAGGTCATCATATGTTTCTCATCATATTTGTCATCATCAGAGGGAGCTGGTTTTGGGAGCTGAAAATATAAACAAAACAAACTAGGTCCTGTGTTTGGCTGAGAACACAGCTGTCTGTTGTATAAGATGGTTAAAGGAAAATACTTTTTTAATTTTTGAGTAGGACAGTTATATAGGAATGGTGGAAGGTGAGAATAAATATACAAATTGCAAAAGGTGAAACAGTTAAGAGTTACAGTAGTTAGTTTCTACAGTCTTTGGTGGATAATTTGATGCTTTTTCTATAATGCTATGGTTAATCGAATTGATAATGTTCACTGTAGTTTATATGTTTTATTTACCTGTTCTTGAAATGAAGTGTATCCGGAGACTTGCATGACAACCATTATGTTTCTAGTGACATGATCTCACCGATGAGACCAGACCTTTTGAGGGCTTATGGATAATTTTTAATCATCTTAAAGTTTGATTTGGATCAGTAAGTGATAGAAAGATTTAATTAATCTTTGGCCTGGTTTGGGTACTCATTAATATACTGCACAACTTTTAATCAGATATCAAGGGGCGGTCGGGTAGCCTAGTGATTAAAGCGTTCGCTTGCCATGCCGAAGACCTGGATTTGATTTCCGACATGGGTACAATGTGTGAAGCCCATTTCTGGTGTCCCCCCGCCATGATATTGCTGGAATATTGCTAAAAGCGGTGTAAACTATACTCACTCACTCACTTTAATCAGATATAAGGGTTTTACGAGACACACAAGTTTGTGTCCAGTTTGCACTAATGTAGAGAATGGACGCAGGAAATGGATATACTTAATCCTGAGGGATGCACAATATTAGTGATGTCGTGATTCACCGCTACACCAGTGCATTGTTGGCAAACTTTGCATGACACAATACACTTAATTTGGCATTGATTCACATTGAACCCCATATTATGTAGCGATTGTTCATGTTGATCACGCATTGATATCAATGGGCAAGTACAAATTATGTTATTGTTTATATTCCTCATAACTTTCTTGGTCTTCGGATACGAAACTGTCCTGATAACAAGACTGACCAGCTTTACCTTGCTCTCTGTCGTAATACAGTACCTAAACCTGTTTATATATTTATTTTATTACATACAGAATAGTTGACTCAGTGTCTTGTCGATGGGTGTCAGTTGTCCTTTACCTTTATGAGCAATGCATGGGTTTTCCGCACAAAATGTTGTACATGCAGTATCGGGATATGTATCGTATCCTCGCTTCTGTATCAAGATATGTATCGTATCATGTCACACCTGTATCGTGACATCCCTACACCATATTTGATGTTCATGGTACCTACAGCATATAAAGAGCACTTATGGGTGTCTGTTATTTCATCCATCAATCATGACCACTGTCCACATGATCATTGATTCATTCCAGGCTCTAAAGAATTGATCTTAACGTACAGTACACTACACCATTTCATTACTCTACAGGACTCTCATGTTGCCTGCATAAGAATATGAATTATCGGGGTCCCCTGGACCTCCACTTTTGTAAGTCAAGGTAAAACTCTGAGATATGTCAGATATATATATTTTTATACACTTTACAGATGAGAATAAGTATTTTGAATTAAGGAAAGATATAAATATCTCTATCAAAGATGAAGTAGTATATTTAAAGTCTAAAATCTGATACAGCATTTCATTGTCATTTTTATTGCCAAAGTGGTCTTTCCTCTTGGCAATATTAACAAAAAAAACCCTATTCATTCAGATTTTTATTCTCTTAAATTTTATCAATTCAAGGTCGGTGGATCTATTAACCAAGCAAAACAATAGTAAGGCCTTACCAGTGAATAGTAAGGCCTTACCCGTGAAAAGATCAGGCCAGTTTGAACTGACAGATGTCAGATAAAAAATTTATACACCAAACAGCCTCATATTTACCGATCTCTGAGGACATTTAGGGACTGGCCATTTGTAATCTTGGGGGGAAAGGGTGGAGGGGGGGCTGTGATTTTATATTGTAGTGAGACCAGGTATTTTATCAGCTACAGTTGTAAAAATAGAAATTTATGTTAATTAAACTATTCCATGTCGAACAAGTTTGGAGAAGGGGTACTAAATGTTGACACCATGCTAATACCATTATGATGTAAGTATCACCCCTCCCCAAATACCCCCCTCCTGTCTAGTACACAATAAACCTGAGTGAGACACAGAAACAGCACATGTTGGTGACGGACAACTCCATCTTGTGGATGTGTCATCCATGGTTCTCTTGTTGTGAGTAATTTTAAAATGGCTGACTTACACTACATTTGGGAGCAGGCTGATGGTGAAGTGAATGTCGCTATATCCCTGACCACTACTTTCAGTGGTAGAAATTGGCACTAATCCTATAATCCTTGCAAACTGCCCAATAGTTAAGGTATCCTAAGGACTAGCAGAAATTTGCCATTTTTAAGGGTTTTGCTATATGTTATCATTATAAGGACTAGTGGACTAAAACTGTTAGTTTCTACCGCTGACTTTGTCAACAGAAGCAGTAATTTAGTACTTTTGTAAAATGATATAGAAAAGTAGATTGTTATTTTAAGGTTTTGTGTGGGCTATGTCACCCTTAACATATCCTTGTCTGTAATATTTGTACATATACCGTTTCATCAGACATTTCTATCTCCTTGTCATAGTCGCCAGAACTGTTTGCATTCTAAGAATGCCAGATTGTTTTGTTTCATTTTGAGGTAAATTATGATTGAAGATTTGTAAAGAATACAATAAACATTTAAAACAGTACAGATGTTTGTTGTCTCTGTGGGCTTTCAGCAAACTATGCTTGTACCCCCGTGGAATTCTGGGGTTGGAGGGTCCCTGGCACCCTAGGTTTGTGTGTCTGGATAAGTCCGTGACACCATATGCTTGTACCCCCGTGGAATTCTGGGGTTGGAGGGTCCCAGGCACCCTAGGTTTGTGTGCCTGGTTAAGTTCTTGATACCATATGCTTGTCTTCCTGTGGGGATTCTGGGGCAGGGATTTCTAGCACACGAGGTGTCAGTGCGGAGTTAGTCCTTTGCACGATATGCTTGTCTCCCATGAGGATTCCGGTATTGGAATGTCCCCAGCACCATAGATTTGTGTGCCTGGATAAGTCCTTGGCACCATTTGCTTGTCTCCCTGTGGGGATTCTGGGGCAGAGCAGATTTCTAGCACACGAAGTGTCAGTGTGGAGTTAGTCCTTTGCACGATATGCTTGTCTCACATCTTCAGCAGAGCAGATCCCCAGCACCCTAGGTAAGTTCTTTGCACCATTTACCCCAGTTCCTGCCATCAGGACATCAGTATGCTGAATATCAGTTCACACATTGCCATAAATGTCCACCTGGTGATCACTGGCACAACACCACCGCAAACGTAAAGATCGCCAACATACAATTGCCCCATGTGTGATGATTGAACTGTCAGGAAACAACGTTCACTTACTTTGTCAACATTCTAATACAACACACCCGATATATCTATGAATGCTTTAAACACAACTTGGGGTGGTCGGGTAGCCTAGTGGTTAAAGCGTTCGCTCGTCACGCCGAAAGCCTGTGTTCGAATGGGTACAATGTGTGAAGCCCATTTCTGGTGTCCCCGGCCGTGATACTGCTGGAATATTGCAAAAAGCGGCATAAAACCACTTCATAGGATGTGGACCAAAATAGGATCCACTCCATAACACAACTAATAGGATCAGGCTCGACAACTTGCATGGTGCATGTCATCGTATTCCAATTGTGTAGAGCGATGTTCATGATGTCAATTAACGGAATGTCTGTTCCACTCAATTAACGGAATGTCTGTTCCACTCAATTATTTACAGATCGCCGTCACATAGCTGGCATATTACAACAGACAAACACTATAACAATGATAGTCGAGGCTCAATGACCCATCCTCGGTTGTCTTCCATCACAACAAATACCATGGACACATTAGCTTCGTTTCAGAAGTGACCTCACCACCAGCATCACGCCAATCTCTAACTTGGCATTGTTGACAGGTTTAATCACGGACCTATACACAAGTCCGTGGTTTTATATAGTCAAAATGTATTTATTATTAAGGTACAAATTGTCTCATGACGAAATAGCTGAAATATTGGTGATGTGACGTAATCTTCACTCACTAACTCACTTTGCAAGAGTTACTCTTGCTCATGGGAATAATTTAATCATATATTACATACGACTGGTTTCAGCATGGTGACATTTGAATCTGCCTCAAAACAACACCCTGGTAGGGGACAGGGACAGGGCCAGGGTGTTTGTCACAATACAGTGGAGACATGATACACTGGGTAATCAAATAACCTAACTACACCCCAACCCCTTCCCACTAATAGTGTACTGAAAAAGTGAAAAGCAAAGACTAATATTTCCTCTTTATATCAGTATTAACATCTTGTCAGTGAGTGAGTTTGATATTTACACCGCTTTTAGCAATATTTCAGCAATATCAAGGCGGGGAACCCCAGTAATGGGCTTCACACATTGTACCCAAGTCGGGAATCGAACCCGGTAACCACTAGGCTACCTGAACGCCCATAACATCTTGTCAAATCAAAACACAAAAATAACATTATTCTTTTATTAAAATGCTTGAAGTGAATCCTGACAACTGAGATGAGGTGCTTCATTCAGGATATTGCTTTCAAACACTAAAAATATGTTTCTTCATTGAGTGTAAACACATCTTATGAGGAAATGTCTAACCCGTGTGTGGTCTTTGAGAGGAATTTAAACGAAGGAAGAACATATAGGCATGACATTTTTATGGATAACAACTGCTTCACTCTTTGTAACGACATTTCAGGGCTACTTCCCCCTTCATCTGTCCTCCACAAAGCTGTGGTCATCCTCATCCTCGTACACCCAGTAAGTCAGTGTCATTGTCATCACTTGGAGGAGGGTAGTGGGCGATGCAGGTGATGCTAACAGGCTGCTTCTTGCCCCTTCATCAGGATGTTCACCTCTCTGTCCTCCACAAAACTGTGGTCATCCTCGTCCTCGTACACCCAGTAAGTCACTGTCATTGTCATCACTTGGAGGAGGGTAGTGGGCGATGTAGGTGATGCTAACAGGCTGCTTCTTGCCCCTTCATCAGGATGTTCACCTCTCTGTCCTCCACAAAGCTGTGGTCATCCTCGTCCTCGTACACCAGTAAGTCACTGTCAGTGTCATCACTTGGAGGAGGGTAGTGGGCGATGTAGGTGATGCTAACAGGCTGCTTCTTGCCCCTTCATCAGGATGTTCACCTCCCTGTCCTCCACAAAGCTGTGGTCATCCTCGTCCTCGTACACCAGTAAGTCACTGTCAGTGTCATCACTTGGAGGAGGGTAGTGGGCGATGTAGGTGATGCTAACAGGCTACTTCTTGCCCCTTCATCAGGCCATTCACCTCCCTGTCCTCCACAAAACTGTGGTCATCCTCGTCCTCGTACACCCAGTAAGTCAGTGTCATCACTTGGAGGAGGATAGTGGGCGATGCAGGTGATGCTAACAGGCTGCTTCTTGCCCCTTCATCAGGATGTTCACCTCCCTGTCCTCCACAAAGCTGTGGTCATCCTCGTCCTCGTACACCAGTAAGTCACTGTCAGTGTCATCACTTGGAGGAGGGTAGTGGGCGATGTAGGTGATGCTAACAGGCTACTTCTTGCCCCTTCATCAGGCCATTCACCTCCCTGTCCTCCACAAAACTGTGGTCATCCTCGTCCTCGTACACCCAGTAAGTCACTGTCATCACTTGGAGGAGGGTAGTGGTCGATGTAGGTGATGCTAACAGACTGCTTCTTGCCCCTTCATCAGGCCGTTCACCTCCCTGTCTCTTACACCCAGTAAGTCACTGTCATCACTTGGAGGAGGATAGTGGTCGATGTAGGTGATGCTAACAGGCTGCTTCTTGCCCCTTCATCAGGCCATTCACCTCCCTGTCCTCCACAAAACTGTGGTCATCCTCGTCCTCGTACACCCAGTAAGTCACTGTCATCACTTGGAGGAGGGTAGTGGGCGATGTAGGTGATGCTAACAGGCTACTTCTTGCCCCTTCATCAGGCCGTTCACCTCCCTGTCCTCCACAAAGCTGTGGTCATCCTCGTCCTCGTACACCCAGTAAGTCACTGTCATCACTTGGAGGAGGGTAGTGGGCGATGTAGGTGATGCTAACAGGCTCTTCTTGCCCCTTCATCAGGCCGTTCACCTCCCTGTCTCTTACACCCAGTAAGTCAGTGTCAATACATAAATTGCGACTTACTAAATCTCCTTCTTAATTGTCATTGGTTAAAGAATTAATACATGAAAAATAGTTACAAGTTAGCGGTACACAATTCATACTAATACATGACACTTGTTACGGTTGGCTGTCATCAAAGTTTAGACAAACAATTTATTGGGGAGTTGTCAGTGACTGGTTGAAGGGGGACAGCCAGGGGATAGCACACAATGTTGTTTACAACCTTGACATTAGGGCAGGTAATTACTTTCAAGAATAATTAACAATAACATTTTGTAAAATAATTATACTTAAGTGTTCACTATGATGGTAGATTGGGTGCCTCGGACAAGGAGACGATGACGTAATAAGATGTCATCAAACCCTTAGGTATGAATATGAGGTAGCTCCATCTATTGTCTAGATGTCATGGTTTCGTCCACATAATTTGTGGTATTGTGAAGATGTGTTGTGCTATTGTCCAGATTTGTGGTGTTGTGAAGATGTGTTGTGCTATTGTCCAGATTTGTGGTGTTGTTGTCGGAACTCCCCCTCCAGAGACTCCAGCTGCGTGTACAGAGACTCCGCCTGCTCCATGTTGATGTTCAGCTGACAACACAGAAAACAAAATGGTTATTATTATAACAAATTATCGGTTTTCCAAACATCAGGACAGAAATATTTGGTCTTGGTTGTAAGTACTTCAAGAAAAGAAAATGACAGAGTGAATGGGGTCATTTTGTCTGTTACATCAGTATACAATTTGTTAGTAGCACTCTTGATCACTATCTATCTCTCAATCTATCTCGAGATATTAGATCTATTACATTCTCCGCGTGTAGATCTGACGACATAGGATGTCGTGTCAGGTGAACTTTCTCATCAGCCAATCAGTGTCAATGCTTCTAAATTCTCAGTACAAGTGAGCAAGCATTCAGACCAGCATATCTGATTTCCATATCTTGAAAATGAAGTTAAATGGCCTGTTCCAAATGTAGATAATAATGGCTGCAGCATAATATTGTGGATATTTTATACATCCTGTTTTTTCCGAATGCCAGGACATCTACACCCAAAAGGGAGTACCATCAGAGGAATTTTGGTGTAATGTGTGAGTTTTCTTTTGTGAACATCAAAATGTCCGAATTGAGGGGATAAGGAAATGACTCTGAATTGTTTTAGAAAGCTGACCTCTGATTGGCTCAAGAACCAATGCAACCTTCATTTTGATTCGGTAGTCACAGTTCCCTTAGACATGACCTCCTAGGCAATTAATTTTTGTGTGTAGGTTAATGGATTCATGGAGATGAAAAATTGCAAAATGAAAATATAATTAAAATGACTTTTCTGATTTGTTTTTAATTCAGCTGACTCTCATGCTACATCACACCATAAAAATCACACCAATCAGTTTGTTCTGAAAAGAGGTTTCATTGCAAAGTGTTCATCACAAAGTTTGAAATGATGTAGACCGATATGAATTACAAACCTTAGATATGACATATCCGGTTGTGCAGTCAATAGGTGGGAAAATGGCGCATTCATTTGACTCATGAGTACAGTCGAGATTTAAATGTTTTTTGGACCACCAACATTGTAAGAACAAAAGCAAATGAATCACCCAATATAGGGTTGTCTTATCTTCACCTAGAGAGGTATCGCGTCTTAGTAAAAGGTCTGAGTGTTTATGAACAAGAGAGATGATGGAGTGATTAGGTCAGATGCCACTTTGCAGTCCAGCCAGAGTGTCTCAGATCTACCCCCTTGGCTTCTTCCCTGGGCAAGGGAGATAACTGACTATAAAAGTCCACTGTCCACATTGCCACCTAGGCTGCAATCATGAGGTTACATTTTACTTGGACTAACGAGTCGATACATAGTCCAATCAAAATCGCATAACGAACAAGACATCCGGTTCCTAAGCAAAATCATCTTCCCGAGGCAAGAGAGTTAACTGACTATGAAAGTCCAGTTTCCACCCTTGCCGAACTATGCTGGTATTATGGAGTTACATTTTGGCTGGACTAACGAGTATATGCATAGTCCAATCAAAATTGCGCACCGAAATCGAAATCCGGTTCGTAAACTGTCATGCAGAGTTCGGTCAATTGCAGGATTTGCACAGCATGTGCACCGCCAAGTTGTTGTGAACAGATATTTTCCCTATCTTTTCAAGTTTTTAATCAAGGTGCTCACATGATTTGATGCACTTTGCGATGTAAGAGCTGTTTTATATCAACATAGATCTTGATTGTCGATCAGATCGTCTTGACTGGGAGCCGCCATTTTGTTTGAAGCAAATGCAAGTGATACGAGAGATGGAATCTGATTGGTCCATAGGAGAGGCATAGAAGGAACATAAATCGTCACAGCCACAGGTGGCACTAAGATCAAGCCCAGGAATTCCAGCCTAGTTCGGCAAGGGTGGAAACTGGACTTTTAAAGTCAGTTAACTCTCTTGCCTCGGGAAGATGAAGCAAAATGGATTTTCAATGCAGATTTTGGTCAACTGCAGGATTTGTAAAGCATGTGTTCTGGCAACTGAGCCTTGACAGATATTTTGCAAATTGTTTCATGCTTTTAATCAAGGTGCTCACGTGATTTGATGCACTTCACGGGGTAAGACCTGTTTTATTACAATATAGATCTTGATTATTGAGCAGATCTTCTTGACTGGGTGCCGCCATTATGTTTGAAGCAAATGTAAGTGATATGAGAGAAGGAATCTGATTGGAGGAACATAGAAGGGACATAACTCATAATAGCCACTGATACTGCTATGATCGAGCCTGGAAATTCCAGCCTAGTTCGGCAAGGGTGGAAACTGGACTTTTATAGTTAATGCCCTTGCCTCGGGAAGATGGTCCCATGGCAAAACCCACATGCATGGCACAGAGTTCACACAACAAGGATCAGTATCAGGGCCTTGAAGCCACAATGGAGAGTTACAATTTTCACATATTGTACATACCTTCTTCTGTTTGACAGATCTATGACCAAACACTGAGCTCTCGCTACAGAACTTGACATGACTATCCAGGGTTGTAGGTTGTTGATGGGACAGCCACATCTATAACAAAGATTCATAATAATATCATGTATCAAGTCTTTTGTTTGAAGCATCAGTAAGCAATATCACGGCCATTTGAGGTGAGATTTAATGGGGTTTAATGTCGTGTTCTGTCACTCATGCTTCAAATTTGGGCAGTCACAATTTACTTCCCTTTGTAAGCTCTCCCGTCGAAAGAGATAAGATTTGCGTTTTCACGCTTAAAGCATGTTGTGTTTGACTGCTATTTCTTAAGCTATGACTACAGAATTCAACTCCTTTTATACAGTCCCCAGTGTAAGTACAATCATTTGTGTTCCCTGATAATATTTGTAAGCATGGAAAATGCTCTTAACGCCAAATGTGTTTAGTTTTCTCAAAGTTTTGTTGTTGCTCTATCGAAGTTGAAGTGAGTGAAGTGTCGTAAAATATCTGTGTACCTACCTCGTCATTGTTAACACTAGATAGTAAAGTATCAAAGAACACTTGCTCAAGATGGTTTTGTTCCAAAATAATTATAAAGAGATGTAACTTTCAAGTTATAACAATAGACTTAATTAGGCTTTATTTGTATTTTTCAGCCTTTTTACCATTCTACCATCACCACTAAATCGCCACCAACAGAAATATAAAGTGATGTCGGTGCTTTGTTGCTTATAGAACAACTGGTCACAGTACATGTCGCGTTCAAGATTATTGCACTTATATGGCAATGTGCATGTGTCTGCTTGTACTAGTCCAGACTTATGCTGGTTTTATAGTGCTAGCCTACTGAGATACCATGCCGCAGTTTAACAAGGATACTCGACTCGGACACAGTGTACTGACTCCGAGCTGACCAGAACGTGATTTATCCCATTAATGCCGAGCACCAGTCTGGGAAAAAATAAGTACCATATTTTAATGTCTTTTGGTACGACACGGCCGGGATCAACCCACTGACCTTTTGGTCTCTGGGCAGACGCTCTATCCACTAGACCACAGAGACAGTCCAGCCATTTCCGGGCCGCCTTGTAGAACAAGCAACAACCCATGCCTAACACTGACCCACAATCAACTAGGTGACTATCATTTAGTGGCACAGAGACAGCCATAAGTATCTATTTATGAGATTTATATCGTAATTATTTATCTACATTCAAAATTAATGGGAGTCTTGCGAGTCCTTGACGTCTTCTCTTATGGTAGTTGAAACAAGAGACCGCCCAAGTCTTTAACTTTCATAGTTTATTTTGAACAATGTTCATGTAATTCTGTAACCAATATCACCGCCAGCTGTAGTGGGTGAGTGAGTGAGTATGGTTTGTGCATCCCTCAGGATTCAGTATATTCCTTTCCCGCGTCCATTCTCTACATTAGTGCGTACTGGACACAAACTTGTGTGTCTCGTAAAACCCTGATATCTGATTAAAGTGAGTGAGTGAGTATAGTTTTACGCTGCTTTTAGCAATATTCTATCAATATCACGGCACTAGAAATGGGCTTCACACAATGTACCAATGTCGGGAATCGAACCTGGGTCTTCAGCAAGACAAGCAAACGCTTTAACCACTTGGCTACCCGACTGCCCCGGCTATTGTGATAATAGCCCTGGACCATTCCACTACCATGACTTTTTTTTTAATTTGCTTTGAATGACTTGCCTTGTTGCCAACAGTCACAAATACAAAATACACTTGGAGACATAAGAACCTCCCTCTCCCCCATCTTAACATATTCAGGAAAACATCTTTTCAAGCTATATATTAATAACAGTCTTCTGATTTGATTAAATATTTCGATGGCTTGCTCGTAAGATGCTGTGATTTTTAAACATAGATCTATGCCACACTCCCATTTAGGAGAGGCATTTGATTGGTTGTTGATTTCAAACTCAAGAGTGAGCAAAATTCTGTGATAGGTTTGTGAAAAACATGAGCTATGGTGGCAGGGTATTAATAACAGTATGATAGGCAATATAATTCCCTAAAGAAAGGAGGATGGTGTCCTGAGCATTACCTGCGCCTCACAGCCATTGTACGTCTCATAGTTTGTGCTGGGTACGAAGAACCGGACCTGTGATATAACATAGTGAATCTTTGTATACAGAGCAAATAAAACATCAAACACACATCATCCAAGTAAACAGTGCAAATAAAACACACGTCATCCAAGTAAACAGTGCAAATAAAACACACATCATCCAAGTAAACAGTGCAAATAAAACGCACATCATCCAAGTAAACAGTGCAAATAAAACACACGTCATCCAAGTAAACCGTGCAAATAAAACGCACATCATCCAAGTAAACAGTGCAAATAAAATGCAGATCATCCAAGTAAACAGTGCAAATAAAACACACGTCATCCAAGTAAACAGTGCAAATAAAACGCATATCATCCAAGTAAACAGTGCAAATAAAACACACGTCATCCAAGTAAACAGTGCAAATAAAACACACATCATCCAAGTAAACAGTGCAAATAAAACGCACATCATCCAAGTAAACAGTGCAAATAAACAAACGTTATCCAAGTAAACAGTGCAAATAAAATGCACATCATCCAAGTAAACAGTGCAAATAAAACACACGTCATCCAAGTAAACAGTGCAAATAAAACGCACATCATCCAAGTAAACAGTGCAAATAAAATGCACATCATCCAAGTAAACAGTGCAAATAAAACAAACGTCATCCAAGTAAACAGTGCAAATAAAACACACGTCATCCAAGTAAACAGTGCAAATAAAACAAACGTCATCCAAGTAAACAGTGCAAATCAAACGCACATCATCCATGTATACAGTGCAAATCAAACACACAGCGTCCAAGTATACAGCGCAAATCAAACATCAAACACATCACGTCATCCAAGTAAACAGTGCAAATCAAACACACGTCATCCATGTATACAGGGCAAATCAAACACTCGGCATCCACGTATACAGTGCAAATCAAACACTCGGCATCCACGTATACAGTGCAAATCAAACACTCGGCATCCAAGTATACAGTGCAAATCAAACACTCGGCATCCAAGTATACAGGGCAAATCAAACACTCGGCATCCAAGTATACAGGGCAAATCAAACACTCGGCATCCACGTATACAGGGCAAATCAAACACTCGGCATCCAAGTATACAGTGCAAATCAAACACTCGGCATCCAAGTATACAGGGCAAATCAAACACTTGGCATCCACGTATACAGTGCAAATCAAACACTCGGCATCCAAGTATACAGGGCAAATCAAACACTCGGCATCCAAGTATACAGGGCAAATCAAACACTCGGCATCCAAGTATACAGGGCAAATCAAACACTCGGCATCCAAGTGTACAGTGCAAATCAAACACTCGGCATCCAAGTATACAGGGCAAATCAAACACTCGGCATCCAAGTATACAGGGCAAATCAAACACTCGGCATCCACGTATACAGTGCAAATCAAACATGTACGGTATCCAAGTATACAGTGGAAATAAAACATCAAACAATGGCATCCAAGTAAACAGTGCAAATAAAACATCAAACATATGGCATCCAAGTAAACAGTGCAAACAAAACATCAAACATATGGCATCCAAGTTAACTGTGCAAATAAAACATCAAACATACGGCATCCAAGTAAACAGTGCAAATAAAACATCAAACATACGGCATCCAAGTAAACCGTGCAAACAAAACATCAATCATACGGCATCCAAGTAAACTGTGCAAATAAAACATCAAACACACGGCATCCACGTATACAGTGCAAATAAAACATCAAACACACGGCATCCAAGTTAACTGTGCAAATAAAACATCAAACATACGGCATCCAAGTAAACTGTGCAAATAAAACATCAAACATACGGCATCCATGTATACAGTGCAAATAAAACATCAAACATACGGCATCCAAGTATACAGTGCAAATAAAACATCAAACATACGGCATCCAAGTATACAGTGCAAATAAAACATCAAACATACGGCATCCATGTATGACACAGAGCAAATGAAATATCATTGGTCTTATACCTTGCAGTATACTGTTTAATAAACTCCTTTGAAAAGTCAGCCAACAGTTGACAATGATATATTTTTGTGGTTACAAACATGATAAGGTTCTAAGAGTGTTTCCAATAGTTTACCTTTTCTCGTCAAAATGTAACTGAATCAAGGGGTACTATGTCAATAATGTGCAAGATTACAGGAACATGATGGACAAATAAAGAATTTGACTTCTTGGGGGCATGTTCCACAAAGTAGGACTGGGACAAGTCCAAATTTACTACCCGGGTACCCACCCCCCTATTACCCGACCCTACCTGGGTACCCACTGTAGGTCTCAGGAGATGTCTCAAAATGTCCGATTGGGAACATTTTTAGAATAGCCCTGGCAAAATGTATCTAGATACATGTATTAAACAATCTGGTCATTCATACACTGAAGTTGATTTAAGTTATATCTTTATTCAACCATATGAAAAATCAGAACCACGTGACTAACCAAGGGTCCGGGTAGTCCTGTGGGTACCCGGGTCCTACTCAGTACCCACCCAACCCGGGTACCCGAGTTACCCGTCCCAGCCCTACCACAATGTGATCTTCGAGTTATAGTTGTATAGTTGCACTTTGTGGAACAAAGCTTGTTTCTCTGGAGGAGAGCCCCGCCATCAGCAGCCCCAAATCATCATTCTGATGAACTGCAGCAAGTGACTTTAGCTAAGGACCTTCTAACATGTCTAATTTGGGCTAGAACTGGTCCTCACCAACCCTTGCTTGTCATAAGAGGTGACTAACGGTATCGGGAAGTCAGACTCGCTGACTTGGTTGATGCATGTCATCGGATATCCCAGTTACGTAGACCGATGCTCATGATGTCAATCACTGTCAGGTCCAGACTTGATTATTTACAGACAGCTGCCCTAAAGCTGGAATATTGCTGAGTGTGGTGTTAGACAACAAACAAACAAATGCCAATTTGTGGCCCAGATGTCTAAGACACAGCAACTACAGGGGAACAGGTGTAGCACTCTATACATACATGTTCTTGTGTTTCAAAAAGTGTTAGAGGTCTACACCAAGTGGTGTTAAACTTCCTACCTACCAGCATTATGATTGGCCACATTATTGTCCAGAACCATGGCGGCATGATGCCATTGGTGAGGTTCGTCATGACCAGCCCGGGGCACACGCTGTGGGAGTAGATACCCTGCAACAACAGTGAACACATACAAACCACCTGCTCAGAAACACCAACAGAAAACAAAACATGGAGGTATGACTTAGTGATGTCACGATTCACCGGTACACTGGAGCATCGTCAACAAACTTTGCACGATACAATACCCGATACACTTAATTTAGGATAAATTTACATTTAACCCCATATCGATTATCCATGTGGATCTCACATCGATATCAAGTACAAAATAGGTTTTCCCTCGTAGCTTTATCTTTCAGATACGAAAATTGGCCAATAACTAGACTGACTAGCTTTTCCTTGCTGAATATCATAATACAGTAGTTAACAATAATTGGATAAACGGCAGTCAGCACTAGTGGCATTAGCCAATCAGAAGCGTGGACCCTTGAGTTTTCGTCTAGTTACACAAACACTGATGAGTAATGTGCTACGTATCGTATCGTGGCTTCTGTATTGAGATATGTATTGCATCATCTGACACCTGTATCGCGACACCCCTACTATAACAGAGATACCTGATCCAGTTTCTTACTCATCAAGGAATACATTTATGTAGGGAGGCCCTTTCCAAGGTTGATAGTACACAATTGTTTATCTGTTTACACAACTGTTTATTTGGTTACACAACTGTTTATTTGGTTACAGACCAACAACAACTAAAAAGAAAAAAAACAAAAAACGGACACCGCCCACACTATATTTTCACAAAAAACATTGCCTGAGAACCTATTCTTTTATTTTTTAAAGCCCTACATACACAAGTAATGCCCCAGTTTGACATAGTTCACTAACTGCAACATCTGAACCTAGGCTTGGCCATGTCCCTAGGCATGTCCCTGGGATTTTATAGGATATTCAAGTCATATTTGCTATATATTGTGTTATAATATCCCAGGGATTTTATATAATGTCCTGGGTATTTATTAGTTCAGATTGTAACATGTAATGAAATGTAAAATCAAATGACAAATGTTTTCTTTATATTGCTGAGGATCGAACTCGCAACCTTCATATCTGTAGCCCAGTGAGTGTACCACAAGGCTACAGAGGTGTTGATAAGCCGCACTGCTTTTTAGAATGTCCTTTTCAAGATCCGTAAGCCAGCAACAGATATTTTACGCGCGTTTCCTAAGGTTCATGGAAAGTATGTTGAAACATAAAAATGTTGATAAATGTTGTTTTAAGTTTCTTTTTTCGGTTCGTAAGTTAGATAAAACACTTCCCCAGGTTTTTTTTATGATATCTAAAACCGTTATCCTTGGGATGCGTGTTTTAAATGTGATGAACCCTTGGACGTGCTTTGTTGCACACTTATAATGGGTTGAAATTTAGTTTGGGGATAATTTTATGGTTCAAAATCGGTTTATAAGTAAAATAAAACACTTCCCCTTGGGTTGTTATGATATTTAAAACCCTTTCCCTCGGAAAATCCCTCGGGATGCGGGTTTTAAATATCATAACAACCCTCGGACGTGTTTTATCCTATACATATTCTTTAATTCTCGCTTTACTGTGGTGTACTGTACCACTCAGACAGACAGACACTCCGTGTCATACTTAGTCATGGTGGCCATGTTGTCTGTACTTGCAATGTACAAACGAATCTTTGAATGATTATAAAAAAATTCCAAGTTAGCCAGAGATTTGAATAACAGAATCAATGAAGGGAGATAACTCACCTTGTGGTTGAGCTTGTCATTGAGAACCACACTGAGCATGTCTGTTGCATATTTAGATGAACTGTAGGGGTCACATCTGGAACATGTATCACACAGAATCAGCATCATTTACAACCTCGCCATGTACATCATCATGTTTCCCGGACAATTTGTGAGGTGAATAGGGTTTTACATGAGTTCAAGATTATTGCACTTATATTGCCACGTGCGTACTTCCGTGGCTGTGGTTTTATAGTGAAAGCCCACTGAGATACCATGCTGCAGTTTAACATGAGTTCAAGATTATTGCACTTATATAGCCACGTGCATGCTTCCATGGCTGTGGTTTTTTAGAGCTAGCCCACTGAGATACCATGCTGCAGTTTAACATGGATTCCCCACTCAGACACAGTATACTGACTCTGAGCCAACCAGTCAGTGTTGTGTCTCTTAAATGCCCTGGAGGTTAACAACAAGTTCTATCTTCTACCCGTGCAGATCCAGGGTAGAATAGGCCTTCAGCATCCCATGCTTGTCGTAAAAGGCGACTATGCTTGTTCAAAGAGACGACTAACGTGATCGGGTGGTAAGGCTCGCCGACTTTGTTATGACACAGCCGGGGATCGAACCACCGACCTTCCGTTCTCCAGGCAGACACTCAAACCATAGCTTCAGGTCGCCTTAATGCAAAATGAAAGTAAAATTACACACAGGGATTTTAAACATACACATCAGTCACTTGTCGCTGTACTTTCAGTGAGGTAATGTTTACTGATCACTGTTACCTCGTCACGTCACATCATCAACACAGACCCACCACAAAATGATTACCGTATTTGCCATAATAGGCGCCTAATTTTCAGAGATTGTGTAGTAGTGAACAAACTTAGCTTGAAACTAAAATATGTAAACAGTTACTCAGTAATCAAGACATGCCTCTACTGTGCTGCTGTTTGCTGTAGGTCTTAGTAGGGGACGATTATGGATATTACTTACAGATTGGTCAAGAAGTTGGTCAGGGTCATTTATACAGTGAATACGGTATAAAATACTGACATTATCATCCATGCGTGGCACTATTCAGACACACTGCAGACAACACTGACCACAACACTACTCTATTTTTTGTTTGTTGTTTAACGCTGCACTCAGCAATATTCCAGCAATATGATGGCGGTCTGTAAATAATTGAGTGATTGACATCATGAGCATCGATCCACGCAATTGGGACTGATGATATGCATCAACCAAGTCAGCGAGCCTTACCACCTGATCCCGTTAGTCGCCTTTCACGACAAGCATAGTTGCCTTTTACAACAAGCATGGGTTGCTGAAGACCTATATTCTACCCCGGATCTTCATCGGTCCACTACTCTATTGAAGTATGTGAAAGATCAAGGTGAAATTGATCAGCAAAATTCAGTTATGTTCAGCATTTTCTAAAACAATCAATGAAAACATTCAGGGTCCAATTCGCAAAGTGATCTTTGGTCTTTAGCATAGACTGAGGACAGTAATAGCTCTAACATCACTTTGTGGAAAGGGGCACCATTCAGCCGGTGGGGATGGGTGACCCTGTCATCTAAGGCGCCACAATTCGCTGTGCAGAGTTTCGTCCCTTGGGCACACCAGAAAGCTATGATCATGGGTTCGAATCCCGGTTCACCCTGATAATGTTTCTAAGTTTCTCAGCACCATACCCGTGCTCATTGGCTTCACCAAAGTGGTAAATGTCGGAGACCTGCATCACTTCAGGCTTTCCTCCCACATTAAGCTGCCGACTGTGACATGACTGCAATACTGTTCAAATTGATGTTAAACCCAACTCACGCACTCACTCATTGTTCAGTAGAAGGGGATAAAACCAATTAGATTTCTGCGGTCCTTTATGAAGTTATTTGAATATGTTGCCCAGCACGCAGTACTGGTCAAGTCCGTGGTCTTGCAGTTAAACATGCTCTAATATGTAGCAGTATCCCTATAGACGCACATTAATACATGTACCCCGAGTATACTGCTACAACAAATTTATCTTACCAATGTTTTAATCTGCCATTGTAAAAGAATTGTAACAAATTCAAAATTGATAGAAAACAGCTCTTCGATTGAGCTGTGGTTTACTTGTGTCATGACATTCACTGACTTTGAAGAAACGTGTGTCTATTTGCTTGGCTTGGTATAAGTGATTTATTCTCCCACTCAGAAATATATTTCCCTCCCAGGCGGGATACACAGTGTCTTATCAAGATCATGTGAACCAATCAGATCTCATCATTCTGACAGGGAGGTATGATAATACTATTTAATGATTGTGTGGCAAACATGATGAACATGAAAGGTGACAGCTACATCACAATGTTGCAGTTGGTTGGCAGAATATGAAAAAGATGTTAGTTTTTTCTACTTTTCAATATTTTAGGGGCTGACGAATCTGTAAAACCAAATTAAAAAAAATAGACTCTCTTTTTGGCAACACCAACAAGGAGCACCCATCTTTACCCGTTCTTATGCTGTATGTCTTTTATGTCAAAATTGTCCTTGAGGGCAGCACTGGACGATGTCCAGACAACTTGTGTTACGTGGCCTGGCTTGTTGGTAGACCCTATGATGTCTTCGAGCTGGCGAATCTGGAAATATGGAAGCAACCACTAGCACACAGGGGAGGTGGAATGGGGTTTAACGTCACTTTATTGCATTTATATAATGACATCCATGCCGGTGTGTGTGGCTGGATGATCAGACTAATACCAGTTTACTAGTGCTAGCACACTGAGATACATAGTACGCCTCACTCAGACATAGTACCCTGACTCCAAGTCGACCAGTCATTGTGTTATACTCTTTATGCCCAGTGACAGACAGGGTAACAACCATCTTTCAATGTCTTTTGGTATGATGCAGCCAGTGGATCGAACCACCGACTTCCCTCTCCCTGGGCAGGCACTCCGTCCACTAGACCCATCTTCACGAGGCAAGAGAGTTAACTGACTATAAAAGTCCAGTTTCCCTCCTTGCTGAACTAGGCTGGTATTATGGAGTTAAGATTTTGGCTGGACTAACGAGTCTATGCATAGTCCAATCAAAATCGCGTGCCGAAATTGAAATCCGGTTCGTAAACTGTCGTGCAGATTTCGGTCGATTGCAGGATTTGCAAAGCATGTGCACTGCCAACTCATTGTCAACAGATATTTTCAAAATCTTTTCAAGTTTTTAATCAAGGTGCTCACGTGATTTGATCTTGATTATCGATCAGATCGTCTTGACTGGGCGCCGCCATTTTGTTTGAAGCAAATGCAAGTGATACGAGAGGTGGAATCTGATTGGTCCATAGGAGAGACATAGAAAGGACTAAATTTGTAACAGCCACTTGTGGCGCTACGATCGAGCCCAGGAATTCCAGCCTAGTTTGGCAAGGGTGGAAACTGGACTTTTAAAGTCAATTAACTCCCTTGCCTCAGGAAGATGACTAGACCATGTAGGTGGTCTCTGAGCAGACAGTCTATCCACAGAGGCAGGCTGTACAGACTAAATTAAATATAGTCACTCATTGATTGTAACCTATTGTCACTGCGTTGTAAATCTGTAATGCGATATCCCTTGACATATTTTTATGTTAAACATCATCAGTTGCCTACCAGAACAAAATGTCCGAACAGGTTGGTTGCGAAGATGTTGCGGAATCCCTCCTCCGTGGTGAAGTCAGCCTGCTTCAGCAGTCCCTGGGCGGTAGTCAGCATGTGCACACAGTCACTGTCAGGGAGACGTGGGGAAGCAATGTCACAAAATGTGCACAGTTACATGGTGGGAAATGGGGAAATAATGCCACACAATGATCACACAATCCCTGTCTGGTGGGAAGATACAAGACAATGGGGTTTTCCATCCAACTTTTATGCTAAAATGTACAAGTAAAATGCTCGAGTGTTTTTGATTCAATTTACACCAGACAGTATAACTCATCAGTCCCAGGCTTGTCGTAAGAGGCGACTAACGGGATCGGGTGGTCAGGCTTGCTTGCATGTCATCATGTCCCAAATTGTGTGGATCGATGCTTGTGATGTCCAGACTTGATTATTTACAGACCGACGTCATACAGCTGGCATATTGCTGAATGCGGCGTTAAACAACAAACAAACAAACATCAGTCCCCTCATTGCTGTGACACTGACAGAATGATAGCCTGAGTGAGTATCACATTAGTTTGATCATGTATCATGCATCATGCATCTATCAGACAGACTGTCTCACCTGGAGAAGAGGCCCTTGACAAAGTGGGACCAGTTAAAGCCGGTGACTGGCATGATGCCCGCGTTGAGGTACAGGAGGTCCAGGCGGCTGTACCTGCAATACACCACCATATAATTTTTTAATTTGAAGTTTACACGATAAACCGCTTTTCAATTGGACGAGAGTTCGATCACATGTCCGCGAAATTGACGTTCATAAGTGTATGAACAACACAATTTGACGTTCATACATTTTTCACGAGATCGTGTTCTTGAAATGACGTAAACACTGACAGGCTACTTCCACATTCCTGGGGAAACCCCTGGGAATTCCCTGGCATGAAAACATACATAATCGTTCTTTCTGATCTTATAGAACCTTTATTCTTGGTCTCAGCGTTTCAGTATACATTGATAAATGTCAGAGAGCGTGACTGCATGATTGTTTACGAATATCCTCGCTGTGGCCTATCCTAATGAACAAACGAAGAAATGCACATCTAAACTATCGTAGCATCGACTCAATCCGTGCCTAGGCTGACATTGACCGTCTCCAGCAATCTATGAATTTATCTTTGTGCCTGTTTGACGCATCTTTATTCACCTTTCAATGATCGGCCAGTTGATCAATGATGCCTAACACATGTAACCGCCACAGGTTCATTAACAACTTCGGAAATCTCTCCCGTCACGTTTATCGTGTCGGCCATTTTGACGTCTTGTTCTTGATGTAAATGTATTACGACGCGCTGTCATTGTGACTGCCTTACTGAGGTAGTTCTTCACAGACCTTTCTCATCTAATAAGGATATGATTTGAACACATGTGCTGGGTAAGATGTTTCTGAAGAGCAAGTTGTGCCTCCATACGCCTATGTCACCTCTCTTTTTGAGGAACTATATTACTCCGCGATATAGCTGGTTGTTGTATGGCTGTCAGTGTAAACATGAAGTCACACGTACTAAATAAAATTGTGTTTAGATCTTGGCCTACATCCTTTGAGGTAAGAAATTATGATAAAAAAATTATAAGAATTGACTTTCACTTTGTGTAAGTTCATTGGAGTATGAACCTTCATAGAGTGAGGGCCAAACATTGTATCGTACAGTTTGGCCCTCACCCTATGAAGGTTCATACTCCAATGAACTCGCACAAAGTGAAAGTCAATTCTTAAATAAGTACACTTTACAGTTCAGGAGATCTGGTGATGCACATTGAACTGCTACATAAGAACACCTGACAGTTCAGGTACAGATGTCACCTACCTGTGTTTGATCTCCCGGGCTGCCCTGTACACTGACTGTAGGCTGGAGGTGTCCACGATTATGATGGAGATGTCGGCATCAGGATGGGAAAGTTTCAGAGCTTCTTGGGCCACTTCAGCTCGGAGCTTGTTCCGACATGCAAGGCATAGCTTCAGATCTTTGTGTTCCGAGAGTAGACGTTCACACAGAGTTAGGCCAAGACCACTGTTAGGAACATGGAATGGATATATGGGCATTCCAGTTGGGATTATTAGGCCACAATATTATTAGATTTTCCACCAAATTTCAAAACAAAATGTGAGAGGGGCGACATTTTTTTTATTTATATTTTGTTGTAACGTCTTAAATGCATTTGTGTACATTAATTTTGATAGATGTGATTTGAAGTGAACATGAAGTGAACAAAGTGATTTCTTAGGGACATACAGAATCTGACCCTCGTGCAAGGTTTTACGTGACACACAAATCTGCGTCCAGTACTCACAAATATTAAGAATGGACGCACAAAAGAATATACTGCGTCCCAAAGGACACACAATATTCATTTAACATACAGCACATCAAAACGTGCACCACACAAGACAAAAGTTTAAAACTCTAAGGCTTATTATCAAAATCAGCTTCATTTATAGTCTGGAAGGTAATTTAAGGTACCGACGTTTACTACAATATCTGAAAAACTATCGGACCTACTCCAGTCAAAGTTGGTATGAGATTATTAAACAGTCATACATAACTGGATATTACATTTAAAGACAATCGGTGCATGAATAAAAAATCTGTCTATTTAGCTATCACTATATTTTATCAACAACCAGACCTGTTCGTCACGGTTGGAACGAGCATTCATTGAAACAGCCATCTGCATAATGCTACCCCTGCGTCGCAGGGCCATATGACACAGTTGAACCAATCAACTCAACTCGAAAGGGTGCACGGGAATCATGCACGCACGAATACGGTGTTAGCGTTGGGCGTCTCAACGTGCGTGATTCCTGTGCACCTTCCAGACTATAGTAGCGATCCACAATATTTAGGATCCTGGAGCAACTAAAGGATGCAACTCTGCACAGCAAAATGTGTAACTTTAGATAACTTAGGAATTAACTCCACCCGGAACAAACATTGCCAATGAAAATGTATCGTGGAAAAGGTTTCCAAGTAAAAAGTGTTCCATGGGAGTAATTCCCCAGAGGCAAGTAACATAGGAACAGTTTCACTACAGGAACAGATACTCTTTGACACAAGCACGTAGTACTACAAAATATTAAATTACTGCTATTTCAAACATGTTAAAAATACTCCAACATAACTACAATAAAAATCCAACACATTTAGAAGATATAAACCTTATGTTGCAGACAAACATAGACAGGAGATGCGAACATTAATCATGCAACACTGAAATAACCTGAAAAGTAATCTGCATGTTTTCCCGGCATACGTGTGAAGCACAGGAACTCGTTATTGATCAGTAAATAAAAATATATACCCCCTATATATGTAAGTTCTCTACTTACATATAGGCGGTACATATTTTTATTTACTGACCAATAACGAGTTCCTGTGGTGTAAAGATAATTTGAACACGTACAAATTTACTTTCTCGTCGTCAAATGTCGCTATCGTACCATATCTTTGCTAGCGGGGGACTTGCACATCAAGGCATTGACGGTGAGCACACTGCCCGGTAGATAGATCTATTTGGTCTTCACAGTTGACGACTTATGTAGAACAGCTGTAAACATTTCCGGCTGATTACAACCAAGCCAAAACAGGAACAGGCTACAGGGAATTTCACGTCAAACATAGCTGACCATTCACGTACAAATATTGTTATTTCACTTCATCTTTCAAGAAAGATTCAGCACTACTTTGCCATGCCTTTGTTATGAGATGGTTAGTATTGGTTACTCTCAACAATTTTTACGTCCGTGATCGTCTGATTATACTGGCGCTGCGAATGCCAGTTCGAACAACTTTCCCATTCTCTTCGCGACTCTCAACAGCTTCAACTATCGAAATATCCTTTCGAAACAAACATATCTCATTAATGTAACTACATGGGTTAGCTGATATACCGACAAGAGTTTTCTTAGCAGGGAAATTACTTACGCATTGGCCCCGGTAACTAGAGCAACTTTACCAGCCGCCATCTTTGTGGTCTGGTTGACGACGATCACGTGACCCTCAGGTGAGCGCACATGCCACGTTCAGCTGAAGCCGATCGACGTCTTCAGTGTCATCCGATCGCACAGATCAAAGACCGATCTGTGCTGAGTTACTCCTGACAAGCTACTTGTATTATTCTGAACTATAGCAAACGGTATAGCATTTATAACATTATGCTTGATTATTAGTAAACACATTATTAGTAGAAGTAGTAGTAGTAGTAGTAGAAGTAGTAGTAGTAGTAGTAGTAGTAGTAGTGAGGTGAGGTGAAATGAGGTTTGACGTCGCGTCCAAGATTATTGCACTTATATAGCCACGTGCATGCACGTGCGTGTGTGCGGCTGCTTGTACTAGTCCGGACTGATGCCGATTTATAGTGCTAGCCCACTGATATACCATGACGCAGTTTAACATGAATACCCCACTTAGACACAGTATGCGACCATTCCTTGTTACAGCCCCTTAATGCCGAGCGCCAGACAGGGTAACAACAAGTTGCATCTTTTAACGTTTTTTGGTAAGACGCGGCCGGGGATCGAACCCCGGACCTTCCGCTCTCCGGGCGGACGCTTTACCACTAGACCACGGAGGCGGTCAGTAGTAGCAGTAGTAGTAGTAGTAGTAGTAGTAGTAGTAGTAGTAGTAGTAGTAGTAGTAGTAGTAGATTTTTATTCCATGGCAGTTTTGACAGGAGTCTGGGCCAGACAATCCATTGATTGACATCATGAGTATCGATTTACGCAATTGGGATACGATGACATGCATCAACCAAGCCAGCGAGCCTTACAAGTATAGTCGCTTTTTACGGCAAGCATGGGTTACTGAAGACCTATTGTTGGAGGTACAAATGGTGTGATATGTTGTGGCGTTGCATGAATACATTTAAAATATGTTAAGGCAAGACTTTTTGTTTTATGTGAAATCCATGAAAAGTATACTTTACACTAGAGTGTTCACTACAAAACGAATATCGCACAAAAGTTCAAACTGCACGATCCACTACACACGCTTACTCAACACTGCTCACGTGACTACATGTTCAGGTAACCTTTTGAAGAAACAAAAGATAATCTGAAATGTGTGATTTTTAAATTTGCTTTTTCCCACCTACCGATTTTTCACCCACAAAACATCCGAAAACTAAGAATTTTAAAGTCTGTCCTAAATGGAGGTTATTTATAACGTTTATAACTGATCGAACACTGAACCTCTTGGGAAATTATGTTAATTATTTTATGCTTGGCATAAAACCCCACATCACACCGGATGCCATTTAAAAGCCTTTTAAAAACAATACATACATATTTTGACAGGACGTTTGTAGACATAGATGAAGCAGATGGTTGTTTAATAATATTGGTCAGACTCCCCGAGTGTCCGGTTCAGACCTGATTCTTTACAGACCGCCGTCATATAGCTGGAATATTGCTGCTAAACAACAAACAAACCAACATATGATGAACGGGATCGGGTGGTCAGGTTCGTTGACTTGGATGATGCATGTCATCGTATCTCAATTGCGTGGATCGATGAGCATGATGTCAATCACTGGATTGTCTGGTCCAGACCAGATTCTTTACAGACCGTCGTCATATAGCTGGAATATTGCTGAGTGCGGCTGTTACGACGTAAATTGTAATAAAAAGGTAAATTGTAATACTTGCAGCAAATTGTAATAATTTTGACGTAAATTGTAATAACAACGTAAATTGTAATAATATTTGACGTAAATTGTAATACGCAAATTGTAATAAAAATTGACGTAAATTGTAATAATCTCTACTTGCGGTAAAATGTAATAAATTCTTACGTAAATTGTAATAACCTGTCTACCGTAGTGTCCAAGACGCCAATTGACTAGAAATGATCTTTGTCAGTTGAGCTTGCGTTTCACATGTACAATTCGAGAAATACTGTGTATGATGACAAACGTACAAAACTGTTAAGTTAGGGATGGTCGGTTTTGGCTTTATCGTACAATCGTCATTAAAGGGTGGTGTCAACATCCATAAATTTAAATGACTGAAAGATCCATCCTCGGGTTCAAAATGATCGGTTACACAACCGTATATTCGACAAATAACTTAATTGTGACATATTGTTCAATACTCTTATAAGGCTATTCAAGATGTTTTTTGCATGACTTGCTTCAACAGTACGTTGACCAGTTCGACACGACTGAACGAGTGATGACGAAGGGTACAAACACAGGCTGGTCAACCAGTGTGTCGATTTGCAGTGGAAACGCTATACGAGTTGATAAGGAGTACATGATCCTTTTCTTGAAACAAACGAGGGAATTTAATCATATTTATAAAATTCATTTTATTTTGACGAAGAATTCAAATACAACAAATGAGTTGACAGATCCCGTGCATACACAAATAACAACCGGTATCTTCGGATAACTCTTGTACAGTTTCAAAGAGTATACGAATTATCATAAATTTCTTGCAATCAATTGCTGAAATATATCTGCTTGTATCCAAATAGAAAGGAATTGAAAATGTATAATGAAAATATGTTTGTCACTAAAGTAAATTTTCTCTTTGACCTTGAAACGTACTTGAAGTTCATTAAACTCGACAATCGTTTGTGGATTGCACCAAGAAACCTTGATACGAAATATATACGTACAATAATCCCCTGAAAACATAACCTCATCTGAACGATTAAGAGGATTAAAGTAATTTGGGCTAACATCAAGCACTGTAATAACATACTCTCTTAAAATTCCAATGAAATGACTGGTGACTTACCAAAAAGTCAAATCATATTTTGCTCCGATTTTTTTTACCTAGTTCTAATTGCCTCTTAAACCCCTGAGATTATCCTCTGAGGTAATTGTTGTCCGTATATATGTCACAAATTAGTGATAACTTATGAAAAACGTAATTATCTGTTTCGAAAATTATGTACCGCATTATACGTGAGGTACCAAATTTGGTATCAAGGTTGCTTGGCGCAATCCACCAACGATTGCCGAGTTTAATGATCTTAGAATACTCTTCGTATAAGGTCAAAGAGAATATTTACGTTAGTGACAAAACACTTTTCATTATAGATTTTCCATCCTTTCAATTTTGATCAAAACAGATATATTTCAGCAATAATTGATTGCAACAAATGTATTATACATTCTGATCCTCTTTGAAACTCAAGAAGACATGTCCGAGGATATCAGATATTATTTGTGTATGCTTTGAATTATGATTTCGTGCCGTTATCATGATGGATTCTGTTTTTGTTGTTGGAGTTATTATCCCAGCGAAAAAAGTTGTCAGTAAGTTGTTGTTAGTTCTTCATGACATATGAAAGGAATCCAGACAGTTACATTTATTCATATATTTCATTAAATATACTTCTTCCTATGAAAGGAAATATTTATGTTATATTAATGATCCATATGTTAATCATACATTGCTACAAATATTGCATAAGTTAACATGGTTTGCATTATTTATTATTAATTATTTATCTGTGAGAAGTTCACAGAGATCGAGAATACACAACATCTAATAGTATATGCAATGTAGGTAAAGAATATCCACGCCCCTCTTTTGATATTAATAAAAACATTGTATATAATGTTATGTATTAAGTATTCTCCTTTCCCATGCATGGGAAATCTATGCTGCATTTGCTGACGACTGTTTTTTTTCCTTTGACATTGCACAGGAGATCTGTCACTCATTTGTTTTATTTGAATTCTTCGTCAAAATATAATGTATAAATACGATTGAATTGTCTCGTTTGTTTCAAGGAAACGGTCATGTGCTCCTTATCAAATTAAGTAAACCTCCAATGCAAATCGACATATTTTCAGGGTCCGGTTGCACAGAGCTCTCTTCGGTAACTCGTAACTCAATGTTATTGCAATGGACTCCTAGCTAAGCTACTATTGGATGATAAATCAATTAACCTATTTGTCGAATAGACGTACCTACTGTAATCCATCATTTTTAACCCGAGGATGGATCTTTGAGTCATAAATTTCGATGTGTACAGTTGCTAGAGTATCATTCTAACAATACAGACATGACACAAGCTGCACGTAAAATAATTGATAAAGGTAGTCTTTGCGGGTTCACATACCTACATGTACATCGTCCAGGACATTGTCATTATTTGCTTTACATCATCCGAGCAACGTTAAAAAAAATGAAACTTGAATAATAATAAATTGATATAATGTATATGAACATGTATAAATCAGCTTGCTCACAGACTACTGCAGAATGACATGTCATCCATTTGCTAGTTTAGTTTAGGTTAAACATATTTTATTCACAGAACAAAATGAGAATTGTATTGGGGACAAGTTCTTGCAACTTAGTAAACCCCTCTCCGCATAAAATATGTACAAATATACAGTTGCAAAATAAATAAATTTGCTTCAGTCAGTAAAAGTCAGACTTTCCACATTTACACATCAATATATTTGTGTAAGTTTGTTATGTTATAATTATTCCATTGTGTATATTACTACCTACTTTACCAATTGAAATATGATTCCATAGGTTAAATATGAACAATTATGATGAAAATCGTCAATAGGATATATTACAATTAAGTACAAAACACATAGAGTATTTCTCAAATAAATAAGAAAACTAAGTTCATTCTAGTAAGTAATCCTCTTCTGGACAACCATAGAAATGAAATTCCAATGCGTTTATATATACATATAATTAAACAACAATGTACGATAACGACCTAAATCCTCCCCCACACCCATACTTTCATGACGATTGTACGATCAACCCTGTACCAACCCTGACAAGGATAGGTTCTAGTCATTTAACGCCTTTGACACTAAACTTATAAGGTTATTACAATTTACGTAAAAAGTTATTACATTTTACCGCAAGTGGACATTATTACAATTTACGTCAATTTTTATTTCAATTTGCGTATTACAATTTACGTCAAATTTTATTACAATTTACGTTGTTATTACAATACACGTCAAAATTATTACAATTTGCTGCAAGTATTTCAATTTACCTTTTTATTACAATTTACGTCGTAACAGCGGCGTTAAACAAAGTAACGAGACTTAACACATAACGTATGATTAAACTCAATAGAAAATATGAAAGGACAACACACAGCACTCTGGCATTGACTTGAGAGAGACAGACAGACAGAGAGATAAGTTGTAGTTTTACGTTGCCATACAGTGAGATCTCGATGGTCAGAAATTCAGAATTCAGAAAGCCCGTAGCCAGTAGCAGCCAAACAAATAACAAACATTTGGGAAGACTTGTGTCGCAAATATTCTTGAAGCGCCAGTAAAATGATTTGTAGTTACTTGTACACCGTAGGGGATGGAGGGCTGTATTGCGTGGATCACCAAAGTACTTTTGGCCCCCTGTTAAGCACTTGGTTACCCAAAAGGAAGAGTCGGTTGTAGTTCAGGAAAGAGAAATCGGTTTACCCATCCACAGCATTCGGCAAACACATACACATCAGTAATCAAATACACTTTTTACACACCCGTAAAAGACACTAAGATATGATAATCATGATTTACTTACGATCAGTCAGGACCTGCATCTCTTCGGCGTTTCTCCCATAATCAAGTTGATATGATGGAATACTGTACAAAGTGGCGTTAAACCCAACTCACTCACTACCCGTAACAGTAAGTTTCCTCAAGAGGTAATCACATAGGACCTCCATCACGTCGGGCGTTCCTCCCACACTAAGCTGACCCGTGAAGATTCCGGGGTAGAATAGGTCTTCAGCAACCCATGCTTGCCGTAAACAGTGACTCTGCTTGTCGTAAAAGGCGACTAACGGGATCGGGTGGTCAGGCTCGCTGACTTGGTTGATGCATGTCATCGATCCCAATTGCGTGGTTCGATGCTCATGATATTATTCACTGGATTGTCTGGTCCAGATTCGATTATTTAAAGACCGCCATCATATAGCTTGAATATTGCTGAGTGCGGCGTTAAACAACAAACCAACCAACCAACCCACACTAAGCTGACATGTCGTGATGTTACTGAAATAATATCCCAAGCGGCCTTTAACCCAACTCTCTCTCACTTATTATTATATAAAGTATGATTTGGCAAAACTTCCTAACATCTGTGTGTAAGCTTCCGGGCTAAAAAAGAATATACCCTTGTTTGACGGTGGCTAAATTGAAATAAACAAGAAATAGTTGTCTGATCATCGTTGTGTTTGGACCACACGTTTGCAGTGTTTCGACGACTGTTACTGCCTAGTAACGTTTTGAAATCCTTGGTGACTTTTTGGTCAAGTCCTATTGTCCTACTTTCTTTTGCCCGGCAGTTCATTTCAATTCGGGGGCTCGGGTGGCCCAGTCGTCTAAGGCGCCGCGATTCGCTGCGCAGAGTTGCGTCCCTTTGGCACGCCAGAAACCTATGATTGTGGGTTCGAATCCCGGTTCACCCCGGTTATGTTTCTAGGTTTGTCAGCACCATACCCGTGCTCGTGGGTTTCACCGAAGTGGTAAACGTCTGAGACCTGCATCACTTCGGGCTTTCCTCCCACATTAAGCTGACACGCCGTGATATGACTGGAATACTGTTAAAAGCGGCGTTAAACCCAACTCACTCACTCACTCACTCACTCATTTCAATTCTTTCACATCGGTACTGCAGACTCATGTACCTGCGTGCATACAGATGAAATTGGAAAATATTACGCAAGTTGACGGTTTATAACTTTCAGAAGTGAAACGAAGTGGGTTTTTATTAAAGATGTTAACGATATTACCTCTTTTCGTTCGTTTAAGTACACTCGCTATTTACTATTTTCAATATTAACGCATTTTGAAGAAATCCAAAGTCATTCATGCATTTTTAATAAATAACAGAAAATCTTCAAATCAGACATGTTTTGATAAATTGCAGCCATTAATCATTCAATAAATAATACCGGAGTGGTTCATATGAAAGTCTCCCTAAATGAAGTGATACACGTACAAGATACACAAAATTATGACCAATTTCTAATTGTAAATCTGAACTATCACGATTGCCGTTTTCAATCCTGGGGACTTCGACCTATCGAAAAGGTCAACGAATATCTGTTCGGTTATAAGCCGTCTGTATGCTTATTACAAAAGTAGCGACCTTGAACTCTAAATGCAGCCAATGAAATGTCAGAACGTCGGTCGTCGCGACTGAGGGTATATTGGTAGATATAGTTGGATACACAGGGTCTTGTAACGCAACAAATAGCAGCTACAAGATATATGATCACACCCAGTGTCAGTATACTATATTGTCGTAAGAGGCGACAAACGGGATCGGGTGGTCAGGCTCGCTGAATTGGTTGATGTATGTCATCGTATCCCAATTATGTGGATCGATGCTCATGGTGTCATCACTAGATTGTCTGGTCCACACTCGGTTATTTGCAGACAGCCGTCATATAGCTGGAATATTACTGAGTGCGGTGTTAAACAAACAAATAAACACACAGTATACTATATAAAAGGAAATACTTTATTTTTGCGTTACAATCCCCTGTGGTTGGATATGCAACTGATTTCACAACATCGTCTTTCTGACAAAAACGACGACAACCCCACATCCCAGTCGATTCATCTGTTCGGACATCCACTCGTCAGCATCAGCACTTAACGTTCAAACTCTTTTCTGTTGTAGATATCATCTTCACATAATTCTCCAAGCCTTGCCGACAACAAAGTAGACTTTTTAAAATTCCAATCGTTTAAAAAGGTGAAAAATGTATCCTCTGCATCGACCCCGTCTCCCAATAACCATTGGACACATAACTTTCAAATGTTCAAAGTATGTTCAAAGGTGATTCATTACAAATTGGGTTTCTAAGCAGAGCTTAAAAACACTGGCCACATAAATCCAACATGGCCGCCAAGTTAGTAAGATGGCCGTAGAGAGGAATCTATGAACGATTCGATCTTACAGGTGCTATGATCTATGAGTGGTTATTTCAATCTGAATAATGAGCAGCAACGTCATCGATCAAACATCGCGTTGGCTATATGGGTTACAGTCACATGTGACGTTGAATGATTATTTGCAAATTTCTATATGCGAGGGATCGGTGTATGGTTCTCGGTCCGAAGTGCCAACAGTCGGCAGCTTGCGGTGGGTACACGTATTTACTGTACACAGGTAGCCACAAGAAGCACTGTGGCCAGGTTAGACAGTCCTCTTTCCGTCTCTGACCAAGGTTTATATATCCAAGGTCACCTGACACGGATTGAGTCCTGTATATGACCCACAGTAATTGATGAGAAGTGACGTAGTTGCACAGCTCGTTCGGGCTGGCTGACAGTAATTGCACGGTTACAACCCGGGTCGTCTATCTTTTAGAGCTTCAGTATGCCTGGGTTGTCTAACCATGCATTGGTGGTTTCTCCATGGCTCAGTGCAATCCGTGTAGTCACTGACCCGTATAATCTGTTTGGGAGAGACTATCAGTGGGCATAGGGGTGTTTGGGTTGGGACATCTCAAAATAGTGCTACCACATAGAGATTAACAGCACTGTTTATATTCAAGTGCTAAGTAATGGGATACGTATAATTTAAGGGGTTTTTTATAATTAAGAAATGTAAGTGAACTGAGATTAATAGCAGATAATAGAATCAAACCCTCGTAATGGGATAAGATTAATTAATATTTAAAAAAAATAATTAAAAACTGTAAGTGAATTAATTAACTAATAACGCGAAGAAGTATTGTTGAAGTACGGATGAATATAGCTTAGATAGCTAAGTACTTGTTTTGAATATATGAATAAATCTCTGATGGACTGTGCTGATATTGGAGAGTATTAATCTTAAGCTTAAGCTTGTCTTTCGTGCATCTCTGTTCACAGTAAAATGGGTTGACAACATTATGTTCGTGGCTCTTTTGAAATGCTCAGATAGATAAATGAACGAATGAAGAAAAGTTGTCTTTTTGTTTTAATTTCGTGCATCCCTGTACACAGTAAAATGGATTGATCCATATGCCTACTTCATCTAACAAGCAAAGTCACCCATCCCTGACTTTACGTGGACTGTCTAATAGCTACTGTTTACCTGTCTTTGATGGTCATTTAGAAGTGATACACATAAGGAAGAGAATTTATGGATGTCAATTTCTTTATTATGAGGTGCACAACGTTTCGTAGCAAAGTCACGCATCCCTGACTTTTCCTGGACTGTCTAATAACTACTGTTTACCTGTCTTTGATGGTCATTTAGAAGTGATACACATAAGGAAGAGAATTTATGGATGTCAATTTCTTTATTATGAGGTGCACAACGTTTCGTAGCAAAGTCACGCATCCCTGACTTTTCCTGGACTGTCTAATAACTACTGTTTACCTGTCTTTGATGGTCATTTAGAAGTGATACACATAAGGAAGAGAATTTATGGATGTCAATTTCTTTATTATGAGGTGCACAACGTTTCGTAGCAAAGTCACGCATCCCTGACTTTTCCTGGACTGTCTAATAACTACTGTTTACCTGTCTTTGATGGTCATTTAGAAGTGATACACATAAGGAAGAGAATTTATGGATGTCAATTTCTTTATTATGAGGTGCACAACGTTTCGTAGCAAAGTCACGCATCCCTGACTTTTCCTAGACTGTCTAATAACTACTGTTTACCTGTCTTTGATGGTCATTTAGAAGTGATACACATAAGGAAGAGAATTTATGGATGTCAATTTCTTTATTATGAGGTGCACAACGTTTCGTAGCAAAGTCACGCATCCCTGACTTTTCCTAGACTGTCTAATAACTACTGTTTACCTGTCTTTGATGGTCATTTAGAAGTGATACACATAAGGAAGAGAATTTATGGATGTCAATTTCTTTATTATGAGGTGCACAACGTTTCGTAGCAAAGTCACGCATCCCTGACTTTTCCTGGACTGTCTAATAACTACTGTTTACCTGTCTTTGATGGTCATTTAGAAGTGATACACATAAGGAAGAGAATTTATGGATGTCAATTTCTTTATTATGAGGTGCACAACGTTTCGTAGCAAAGTCACGCATCCCTGACTTTTCCTGGACTGTCTAATAACTACTGTTTACCTGTCTTTGATGGTCATTTAGAAGTGATACACATAAGGAAGAGAATTTATGGATGTCAATTTCTTTATTATGAGGTGCACAACGTTTCGTAGCAAAGTCACGCATCCCTGACTTTTCCTGGACTGTCTAATAACTACTGTTTACCTGTCTTTGATGGTCATTTAGAAGTGATACACATAAGGAAGAGAATTTATGGATGTCAATTTCTTTATTATGAGGTGCACAACGTTTCGTAGCAAAGTCACGCATCCCTGACTTTTCCTGGACTGTCTAATAACTACTGTTTACCTGTCTTTGATGGTCATTTAGAAGTGATACACATAAGGAAGAGAATTTATGGATGTCAATTTCTTTATTATGAGGTGCACAACGTTTCGTAGCAAAGTCACGCATCCCTGACTTTTCCTAGACTGTCTAATAACTACTGTTTACCTGTCTTTGATGGTCATTTAGAAGTGATACACATAAGAAAGAGAATTTATGGATGTCAATTTCTTTATTATGAGGTGCACAACGTTTCGTAGCAAAGTCACGCATCCCTGACTTTTCCTAGACTGTCTAATAACTACTGTTTACCTGTCTTTGATGGTCATTTAGAAGTGATACACATAAGGAAGAGAATTTATGGATGTCAATTTCTTTATTATGAGGTGCACAACGTTTCGTAGCAAAGTCACGCATCCCTGACTTTTCCTAGACTGTCTAATAACTACTGTTTACCTGTCTTTGATGGTCATTTAGAAGTGATACACATAAGGAAGAGAATTTATGGATGTCAATTTCTTTATTATGAGGTGCACAACGTTTCGTAGCAAAGTCACGCATCCCTGACTTTTCCTAGACTGTCTAATAACTACTGTTTACCTGTCTTTGATGGTCATTTAGAAGTGATACACATAAGGAAGAGAATTTATGGATGTCAATTTCTTTATTATGAGGTGCACAACGTTTCGTAGCAAAGTCACGCATCCCTGACTTTTCCTGGACTGTCTAATAACTACTGTTTACCTGTCTTTGATGGTCATTTAGAAGTGATACACATAAGGAAGAGAATTTA